>NC_080386.1:14821567-15421567 GCF_014773155.1 Arachis stenosperma | reverse complement strand
CCCACTCCCCTCCCTATATATACCCTTCCATTCTACTTCATTTTCACACAACACAAACCCCCTCTTCTACACCTTGGCCAAAACACCTTCCCTCACTCTCCTCCATATTTTCTTCTTCTTCTTCTTCTCTTCTTTCTTCTTTTGCTCGAGGGCGAGCGATATTTTAAGTTTGGTGTGGTCAAAGCATAATCTTTTTGTTTTTCCATTACCATCAATGGCACCTAAGACCGGAGAATCCTCTAGAAAAGGAAAAGGGAAGACAAAAGCTTCCACCTCCGAGTCATGGGAGATGGAAAGATTCATATCCAAAAGCCATCAAGACTACTTCTATAATGTTGTGGCAAAGAAGAAGGTGATCCCTGAGGTCCCTTTCAAACTCAAGAAAAATGAGTATCCAGAGATCCGACATAAAATCTGAAGAAGAGGTTGGGAAGTCCTAACCAACCCCATGCAACAAGTCGGGGTCTTAATGGTTCAAGAGTTCTATGCCAATGCATGGATCACTAAGAACCATGATCAAAGTGTGAATCCGAGTCCAAAGAATTATCTCACAATGGTTCGGGGGAAATACTTAGATTTTAGCCCGGAAAATGTGAGGTTGGCATTCCACTTGCCCATGATGCAAGGAGATGAACGCCCCTACACTAGAAGGGTCAACTTTAATCAAAGGTTGGACCAAGTCCTTATGGACATATGTGTGGAAGGAGCTCAATGGAAAAGAGACTCCAAAGGCAAGCCGATTCAATTAAGAAGGCTGGACCTCAAGCCTGTGGCTAGAGGATGGTTAGAGTTCATTCAACGCTCCATCATCCCCACTAGCAACCGATCTGAAGTTACTGTGGATCGGGCCATCATGATTCATAGCATCATGATTGGAGAGGAAGTAGAAGTTCATGAAGTCATCTCCCATGAATTATACAAAATAGCCGAAAAGCCCTCCACCATGGCAAGGCTAGCTTTTCCTTATCTTATTTGCCATCTATGTTACTCAGCTGGAGTTATCATAGAAAGAGACATCCTCATTGAAGAGGATAAGCCCATCACCAAGAAGAGGATGGAGCAAGCAAGAGAGACCCTCCACGGATCTCAAGAGATGCATGAGGAAGCTCATCATCAAGAAATCCCTGAGATGCCTCAAGGGATGCACTTTCCTCCCAAAAACTATTGGGAACAACTCAACACTTCCCTAGAAGATTTGAGTTACAATGTGGAACAATTAAGGGTGGAACATCATGAGGACTCCGTCATTCTCCATGAAATAAGAGAAGATCAAAGAGCAATGAGGGAGGAGCAACAAAGGCAAGGAAGGGACATAGAAGAGCTTAAGGACATTGTTGGTCCTTCAAGAAGAAGACGCCACTAAGGCGGATTCATTCCTTGTTCTTACTTTTCTGCTGTTCGGTTTTTATATTATATGTTTATCTATGTTTTGTGTCTCTACTTCATGATCATTAGTGTTTAGTAGCAAGAGTATCCCGCTCGCATCCCTTCAGATCACTAGAGTGTACAGGCACAAAATCCTGGACGGTGTTCCGAGCACCATATCTCGGGGGTTTCCATTATGATTCCGAAGGACGACATCTCCATGGTGATGTGTCGGATTGGCAGTTTGGTGCACAAAATTGTGATCTCAATGGCGCCAACAGCTTCGTACGCACAATTGTAATATCACTCTTCTTCACAACTTCGCACAACTAACCAGCAAGTGCACTGGGTCGTCCAAGTAATAAACCTTACGTGAGTAATGGTCGATCCCACAGAGATTGTCTGCTTGAAGCAAGCTATGGTCACCTTGTAAATCTCAGTCAGGCGGATTCAAATGGGTTATAGAGTTTTGATAATTAAAAGATAAATGAAACATAAAATAAAGATAGAGATACTTATGTAACTCATTGGTGGGAATTTCAGATATGGAGATAACTCATTCCTTTTGAATCTTTGCTTTCCTACTGCCTTCATCCAATCCTTCATTCTCCTTTCTATGGCAAGTTGTATGTAGGGTGTCACCATTGTCAATAGCTACTTCCCATCCTGTCAGTGAAAAAGGTCCTCTACGGTTTCCTGCATGGCTAATTAGCTGTTGGTTCTCGATCGTGTAGGAATAGGATTTACTATCCTTTTGCGTCTATCACCACGCCTTACAGTCACGCGTTTGAAGCTCGTCACAGTCATCCCATCCCGGATCCTACTCGGAATACCACAGACAAGGTTTAGACTTTTCGGATCTCAAGAATGCTGCCAATGGATTCTAGCTTATACCACGAAGACTCTGATCTCACGGAATGGAAGGTGATGAGTGGTGCACGAAATTGTGATCAATACTTTTCAAAACATAAACAATCCCTAGTAATGGCTCCAAAGACTTGGTGCTCAATACCATGGCATAAACACAACTTCGCACAACTAACCAGCAAGTGCACTGGGTCGTCCAAGTAATAAACCTTACGCGAGTAAGGGTCGATCCCACGGAGATTGGTGGTATGAAGCAAGCTATGGTCACCTTGTAAATCTCAGTCAGGCAGACTCAAATGGGTATAGGGGTAAACGAATAAAGCAATAAGATAAAGATAGAGATACTTATGCATATCATTGGTGTAAGAGCTTCAGACAAGCGTATGAAGATGCCTTCCCTTCCGTCTCTCTGCTTTCCTACTGTCTTCATCCAATCCTTCTTACTCCTTTCCATGGCAAGCTTGTGTAGGGTTTCACCGTTGTCAGTGGCTACCTCCCATCCTCTCAGTGAAAATACATCCCTGATGCTCTGTCACAGCATAGGCTAATCATCTGTCGGTTCTCGGTCCGGCCGGAATAGAATCCAGTGATTCTTTTGCGTCTGTCACTAACGCCCCGCCTTTCGGAGTTTGAAGCACGTCACAGTCATTCAATCATTGAATCCTACTCAGAATACCACAGACAAGGTTAGACCTTCTGGATTCTCTTGAATGCCGCCATCAGTTCTTGCCTATACCACGAAGACTCTGATCTCACGGAATGGCTGGCTCATTTGTCAGGCGAGCACTCGGTTGTCAGGCGATCAACCATGCATCATGCAATCAGAAATCCAAGAGATATTCACTAAGCCTCGAATGCTTGTAGAACAAGAATGGTTGTCAGTCACCTTGTTCATAGGTGAGAATGATGATGAGTGTCACGGATCATCACATTCATCAAGTTGAAGAACAAGTGATATCTTGGACAAAGAACAAGTGGAATTGAATAGAAGAACAATAGTAATTGCATTAATACTCGAGGTACAGCAGAGCTCCACACCTTAATCTATGGTGTGTAGAAACTCCACCGTTGAAAATACATAAGAACAGGGTCTAGGCAAGGCCGAATGGCCAGCCTCCCAAATGATCTAAGATAGCATAAAATTAGAAGATAGCTACCAAGATCTGTACAAATACAATAGTAAAAGGTCCTACTTATAGAAAACTAGTAGCCTAGGGTGTACAGAGATGAGTAAATGACATAAAAATCCACTTCCGGGCCCACTTGGTGTGTGCTTGGGCTGAGCAATGAAGCATTTTCGTGTAGAGACTCTTCTTGGAGTTAAACGCCAGCTTTTATGCCAGTTTGGGCGTTTAACTCCCAATTAGGTGCCAGTTCCGGCGTTTAACGCTGGAATTTCTTGAGGTGACTTTGAACGCCGGTTTGGGCCATCAAATCTTGGGCAAAGTATGGACTATCATATATTGCTGGAAAGCCCAGGATGTCTACTTTCCAACGCCGTTGAGAGCGCGCCAATTGGGCTTCTGTAGCTCCAGAAAATCCACTTCGAGTGCAGGGAGGTCAGAATCCAACAGCATCTGCAGTCCTTTTGAGTCTCTGGATCAGATTTTTGCTCAGGTCCCTCAATTTCAGCCAGAAAATACCTGAAATCACAGAAAAATACACAAACTCATAGTAAAGTCCAGAAAAGTGAATTTTAACTAAAAACTAATAAAAATATACTAAAAACTAACTAGATCACACTAAAAACATACTAAAAACAATGCCAAAAAGTGTATAAATTATCCGCTCATCACAACACCAAACTTAAATTGTTGCTTGTCCCCAAGCAACTAAAGATCAAATAGGATAAAAAGAAGAGAACATGCAATGAATTCCAAAAACATCTATGAAGATCAGTATTAATTAGATGAGCGGGGCTTTTAGCTTTTTGCTTCTGAATAGTTTTGGCATCTCACTTTATCCTTTGGAACTCAGAATGATTGGCTTCTTTAGGAACTCAGAATCCAGATAGTGTTATTGATTCTCCTAGTTAAGTATGATGATTCTTGAACACAGCTACTTATTGAGTCTTGGCTGTGGCCCAAAGCACTCTGTCTTCCAGTATTACCACCGGATACATACATGCCACAGACACATAATTGGGTGAACCTTTTCAGATTGTGACTCAGCTTTGCTAAAGTCCCCAATTAGAGGTGTCCAGGGTTCTTAAGCACACTCTTATTGCCTTGGATCACAACTTTATTTCTTTCTTTTTCTTTCTTTTTCTCTTTTTTTTTTTCGTTTGCTTCCTCTTTTTTTTTTGTATTCACTGCTTTTTCTTGCTTCAAGAATCATTTTTATGATTTTTCAGATCCTCAGTAACATGTCTCCTTTTTCATCATTCTTTCAAGAGCCAACATTTGTGAACCACAAATTCAAAAGACATATGCACTGTTCAAGCATACATTCAGAGAACAAAAGTGTTGCCACCACATCAAAATAATTAAACTGTTATAAAATTCAAAATTCATGCAATTCTTTTTCTTTTTCAATTAAGAACAATTCTTAAGAAAGGTGATGGATTCATAGGACATTCATAACTTTTAAGGCATAGACACTAAAACACTAATGATCACAAGACAGAAACATGGATAAACATAAGCATAAAAATTCGAAAAACAGAAGAATAAAGAACAAGGAAATCAAGGAACGGGTCCACCTTAGTGATGGCGGCTCTTCCTTCCTCTTGAAGGTCCTATGGAGTGCTTGAGCTCCTCAATGTCTCTTCCTTGTCTTTGTTGCTCCTCTCTCATGATTCTTTGATCTTCTCTTATTTCAAGGAGGAGAATGGAGTGTTCTTGGTGCTCCAACCTTAGTTGTCCCATGTTGGAACTCAATTCTCCTAGGGAGGTGTTAAGTTGCTCCCAATAGTCTTGTGGAGGAAAGTGCATCCCTTGAGGTATCTCAGGGATCTCATGATGAGAGGGGTCTCTTGTGTGCTCCATCCTTTTCTTGGTAATGGGCTTATCCTCATCAATGGTGATGTCTCCCTCTATGTCAACTCCAACTGAATAACAGAGGTGACAAATGAGGTGAGGAAAGGCTAACCTTGCTAAGGTAGAGGACTTATCCGCCACCTTGTAGAGTTCTTGGGCTATGACCTCATGAACTTCCACTTCTTCTCCAATCATGATGCTATGGATCATGATGGCCCGGTCTAAAGTAACTTCGGACCGGTTGCTAGTAGGAATGATTGAGCATTGAATGAACTCCAACCATCCTCTAGCCACGGGTTTGAGGTCATGCCTTCTCAATTGAACCGGCTTGCCTCTTGAATCTCTCTTCCATTGTGCGCCCTCTTCACATATGATTGTGAGGACTTGGTCCAACCTTTGATCAAAGTTGACCCTTCTTGTGTAAGGATGTTCATCTCCTTGCATCATAGGCAAGTTGAACGCCACCCTCACACTTTCCGGACTAAAATCCAAGTATTTCCCCCGAACCATAGTAAGATAATTCTTTGGATCCGGGTTCACACTTTGATCATGGTTCTTGGTGATCCATGCATTGGCATAGAACTCTTGAACCATCAAGATTCCGACTTGTTGAATGGGGTTGGTAAGTACTTCCCAACCTCTTCTTTGGATCTCATGGCGGATCTCCGGATATTCACCCTTTTTGAGTGAAAAGGGGACCTCGGGGATCACCTTCTTCAAGGCCACAACTTCATAGAAGTGGTCTTGATGCACCCTTGAGATGAATCTATCCATCTCCCATGACTCGGAGGTGGAAGCTTTTGCCTTCCCTTTCCTCTTTCTAGAGGTTTCTCCGGCCTTGGATGCCATAATGGTTATGGAAAAACGAAAAAGCAATGCTTTTACCACACCAAACTTAAAATGTTTGCTCGTCCTCGAGCAAAAGAAGAAAGAAGAGAGTAGAGGAAGAAGAAATGAGGAAGAGGGAGATGGTGGTGTATTCGGCTAAAGAGGGGGAGAAGTGTTGTTTAGGTTGTGTGAAAATGAAGGGGTTAAGAAGGGTTTATATAGGAGAGAGGGGAGATGAGGTTCGGCCATTATGGGTGGGTTTGGGAGGGAAAGTGGTTTGAATTTGAAGGGTGAGGTTGGTGGGGTTTTATGAAGGATGGATGTGAGTGGTGAAGAGAAAGATGGGATTTGATAGGTGAAGGGTTTTTGGGGAAGAGGTGTTGAGGTGATTGGTGAATGGGGGAAGAAGAGCGAGAGTGGTGGGGGGTCCTGTGGGGTCCACAGATCCTGTGGTGTCAAGGAAAAGTCATCCCTGCACCAAATGGCATCAAAATTCACGTTTGAGCCATTGCTGGCGTTAAACGCCGGGCTGGTGCCCATTCCTGGCGTTTAACGCCAGGTTCTTGCCCTTTTCTGGCGTTTAACGCCAGTCTGGTGCCCCTTTCTGGCGTTAAACGCCCAGAATGGTGCCAGACTGGGCGTTAAACGCCCAACTGCTAGGCTTACTGGCGTTTGAACGCCAGCAGCATCTTCCTCCAGGGTGTGCTGTTTTCTTCCTGTTTTTCATTCTGTTTTTGCTTTTTCAATTAATTTTGTGACTTCTTATGATCATCAACCTACAAAATAAAATAAAATAACAAAAGAAAATATGTAAAATATAATATTGGGTTGCCTCCCAACAAGCGCTTCTTTAATGTCAGTAGCTTGATAGAGGACTCTCATGGAGCCTCACAGATACTCAGAGCAATGTTGGAACCTCCCAACACCAAACTTAGAGTTTGAATGTGGGGGTTCAACACCAAACTTAGAGTTTGGTTGTGGCCTCCCAACACCAAACTTAGAGTTTGACTGTGGGGGCTCTTCTTGACTCT
The DNA here is from genome assembly GCF_014773155.1 of Arachis stenosperma. Taxonomy (NCBI): domain Eukaryota; kingdom Viridiplantae; phylum Streptophyta; class Magnoliopsida; order Fabales; family Fabaceae; genus Arachis; species Arachis stenosperma. The sequence continues at coordinate 15,414,498 of NC_080386.1, read as the reverse complement.
GATTTGAGAGAAGCTCTTCATGCTTCATCTCTATGGTGACAGAGGGATATCCTTGAGCCTTAAACACAAAGGATTCTCCATTCACTTGAATGATCAGTTCACCTCTATCAACATCAATCACAGCCTTTGCTGTGGCTAGGAAAGGTCTGCCAAGGATGATGGTTTCATCCATGCATTTCCTAGTCTCTAGGACTATGAAATCAGTAGGGATGTAATGGTCTTCAATCTTAACCAAAACATTCTCTACAAGTCCATAAGCTTGTTTTCTTGAGTTGTCTGCCATCTCTAGTGAGATTTTTGCAGCTTGTACCTCAAAGATCCTTAGCTTCTCCATTACTGAGAGAGGCATGAGGTTTACACTGGACCCTAAGTCACACAGAGCCTTCTTGAAGGTCATGGTGCCTATGGTACAAGGTATGGAAAACTTCCCAGGGTCTTGTCTCTTTTGAGGTAATTTCTGCCTAGACAAGTCATCCAGTTCTTTGGTGAGCAAAGGAGGTTCATCCTCCCAAGTCTCATTTCCAAATAACTTGTCATTTAGCTTCATGATTGCTCCAAGGTATTTAGCAACTTGCTCTTCAGTGACATACTTATCCTCTTCAGAGGAAGAATACTCATCAGAGCTCATGAAAGGCAGAAGTAAGTCCAATGGAATCTCTATGGTCTCATTTTGAGTCCTAGATTCCCATGGTTCCTCATTGGGGAACTCATTGGAGGCTAGTGCACGCCCATTGAGGTCTTCCTCAGTGGCGTTCACTTCCTCCCCTTCCTCTCCAAATTCGGCCATATTGATGGCTTTGCACTCTCCTTTTGGATTTTCTTCTGTGTTGCTTGAAAGAGTACTTGGAGGGAGTTCAGTAACTTTCTTGCTCAGCTGTCCCACTTGTGCCTCCAAATTTCTAATGGAGGACCTTGTTTCATTCATGAAACTTTGAGTGGTTTTGATTAGATCAGAGACCATGGTTGCTAAGTCAGAGGGGTTCTGCTTAGGATTCTCTGTATGTTGCTGAGAAGATGATGGAAAAGGCTTGCCATTGCTAAACCTGTTTCTTCCACCATTGTTGTTGTTGGAACCTTGTTGAGGTCTCTCTTGATTCTTCCATGAGAAATTTGGGTAATTTCTCCATGAAGAATTATAGGTGTTACCATAGGGTTCTCCTAGGTAATTCACCTCTTCTATTGAAGGGTTCTCAGGATCATAAGCTTCTTCCTCAGATGAAGCATCCTTAGTACTGCCAGGTGCATGTTGCATTCCAGACAGACTTTGAGAAATCAAATTGACTTGTTGAGTCAATATTTTATTCTGAGCCAAAATGGCATTCAGAGTATCAATCTCAAGAACTCCTTTCTTCTGACTTGTCCCATTGTTCACAGGATTTCTCTCAGAAGTGTACATGAATTGGTTATTTGCAACCATTTCAATGAGCTCTTGAGCCTCTGTAGGCGTCTTCTTCAGATGAAGAGATCCTCCAGCAGAGCTATCCAAGGACATCTTAGATAGTTCAGAGAGACCATCATAGAAAATACCTATGATGCTCCATTCAGAAAGCATGTCAGAAGGACATTTTCTGATCAATTGTTTGTATCTTTCCCAAGCTTCATAGAGGGATTCTCCATCCTTCTGTCTGAAGGTTTGGACTTCCACTCTAAGCTTACTCCATCTTTGAGGTGGAAAGAACTTTGCCAAGAAGGCATTGACTAGCTTTTCCCAAGAGTCCAGGCTTTCTTTAGGTTGAGAGTCCATCCATATTCTAGCTCTGTCCCTTACAGCAAAAGGGAATAGCATTAGTCTATAGACCTCAGGGTCTACCCCATTAGTCTTGACTGTGTCACAGATTTGCAAGAACTCAGCTAAAAACTGATGTGGATCTTCCATTGGAAGTCCATGGAACTTGCAATTCTGTTGCAGTAGAGAAACCAACTGAGGCTTAAGCTCAAAGTTGTTTGCTCCAATGGCAGGGATAGAGATGCTTCTCCCATAGAAGTCGGGAGTAGGTGCAGTAAAGTCACCCAGCACCTTCCTTGCATTGTTGGCATTGTTGTTATTTTCGGCTGCCATATCTTCTTCTTCTTTGAAGAATTCGGTTAGGTCCTCTACAGAGAAGTGTGCCTTAGCTTCTCTTAGCTTTCGCTTCAAGGTCCTTTCAGGTTCAGGGTCAGCTTCAACAAGAATGCCTTTGTCTCTGCTCCTGCTCATGTGAAAGAGAAGAGAACAAGAAGATATGGAATCCTCTATGTCACAGTATAGAGATTCCTTGAGGTGTCAGAGGAAAAGAGAAATAGAAAGAAGAAGGAGAAGAAGAATTCGAACTTTAATTAGATAAGGTTCGAATTGTGCATTGAGAAGGAGTGGTACTCCATAAATAGAAGGATGTGAGAAGGAGGGAAGTAATTTTTCGAAAATTAATTAGAATATTTTGAAAACATTTTTTTTAAAAACACTAATTGATTTTCGAAAATAAGAGTGGAAAAGAAATCAAGTGATTTTTTTAAAAAAAAGATTTGAAATTAGAAGTTAAAAAGATTTGATTGAGAACTTATTTTGAAAAAGATGTGATTGAGAAGATATGGTTGAAAAGTTATGCTTTTAAAAAGATGTAATTGAGAAGATATGATTTGAAAACAATTTTAAAAAGATTTGATTTGAAAATAAATGACTTGCCTAACAAGAAAAGATATGATTCAAACATAAAACCTTCCTTAACAGAAAAGGCAAAAAATGTTCAACCAAATCATTAATTGTTAGTAAGTATCTTTGAAAAAAGGAAAGAAATTAATTTTGAAAACATTTGATTGAAAAGATATGATTTGAAAAAGATTTGATTTTGAAAAACTTTGAAAACTTGAAAAAAAATTGATTTGAAAACAAAATCTTCCCCCTAGCACCATCCTGGCGTTAAACGCCCAGAATGGTATCCATTCTGGCGTTTAACGCCCAAATTGCACCCTTTTTGGGCGTTAAACGCCCAACCAGGTACCCTGGCTGGCGTTTAAACGCCAGTCTGTCTTCTTCACTGGGCATTTTCGAATGCTCAGCTTTTTCTGTATAATTCCTCTGCAGTATGTTCTGAATCTTCAATTCTTTGTATTATTGACTTGAAAAGACACAAATTAAAAATATTTTTGGATTTTTAATAATCAAAATGCAACAAGAATCAAATAACAATGCATGCAAGACACCAAACTTAGCAGTTTGTATACTACTGACACTATATGAGACACATAAACTCTCAAGTCAAAAGAATTCAAAGATCAGAGTAAGAAATCATCAAAAATTACTTGAAGATCTTTAAGACACATGAATGAATGCATGCAATTGACACCAAACTTAAGATGGGACACTGGACTCAAGCAAGAAACATAAAATCTTTTTGGTTTTTTATGATTTTGTGAATTTTTTGTGCTTTTTTTTTCGAAAATTAAGTGGAAAAAGATATCAAAATTCTTAATGAGAATTTCAGGAATCAGTGCAATGCTAGTCTAAGACTCCGGTCCAGGAATTAGACATGGCTTCACAGCCAGCCAAGCTTTCAAAGAAAGCTTCGGTCCAAAACACTAGACATGGCCAAAGGCCAGCCAAGCCTTAGCAAATCACTGCTCCAAACGCAAGATTGATGAAAATCAACAAGCTCTTGTGATGAAAAGTTGAAACCTCGGTCCAATGAAATTAGACATGGCTTTACAGCCAGCCAGATTTCAACAAATCATCATGAAACTCTAGAATTCATCTTCAAGAATTTCGAAAAAAATAAATGCCTAATCTAAGCAACAAGATGAACCGTCAGTTGTCCATACACAAGAACAATCCCCGGCAACGGCGCCAAAAACTTGGTGCACGAAATTGTGATCAATACTTTTCAAAACATAAACAATCCCTAGTAATGGCTCCAAAGACTTGGTGCTCAATACCATGGCATAAACACAACTTCGCACAACTAACCAGCAAGTGCACTGGGTCGTCCAAGTAATAAACCTTACGCGAGTAAGGGTCGATCCCACGGAGATTGGTGGTATGAAGCAAGCTATGGTCACCTTGTAAATCTCAGTCAGGCAGACTCAAATGGGTATAGGGGTAAACGAATAAAGCAATAAGATAAAGATAGAGATACTTATGCATATCATTGGTGTAAGAGCTTCAGACAAGCGTATGAAGATGCCTTCCCTTCCGTCTCTCTGCTTTCCTACTATCTTCATCCAATCCTTCTTACTCCTTTCCATGGCAAGCTTGTGTAGGGTTTCACCGTTGTCAGTGGCTACCTCCCATCCTCTTAGTGAAAATACGTCCCTGATGCTCTGTCACAGCATAGGCTAATCATCTGTCGGTTCTCGGTCCGGCCGGAATAGAATCCAGTGATTCTTTTGCGTCTGTCACTAACGCCCCGCCTTTCGGAGTTTGAAGCACGTCACAGTCATTCAATCATTGAATCCTACTCAGAATACCACAGACAAGGTTAGACCTTCCGAATTCTCTTGAATGCCGCCATCAGTTCTTGCCTATACCACGAAGACTCTGATCTCACGGAATTGCTGGCTCATTTGTCAGGCGAGCACTCGGTTGTCAGGCGATCAACCATGCATCATGCAATCAGAAATCCAAGAGATATTCACTAAGCCTCGAATGCTTGTAGAACAAGAATGGTTGTCAGTCACCTTGTTCATAGGTGAGAATGATGATGAGTGTCACGGATCATCACATTCATCAAGTTGAAGAACAAGTGATATCTTGGACAAAGAACAAGCGGAATTGAATAGAAGAACAATAGTAATTGCATTAATACTCGAGGTACAATAGAGCTCCACACCTTAATCTATGGTGTGTAGAAACTCCACCGTTGAAAATACATAAGAACAGGGTCTAGGCATGGCCGAATGGCCAGCCTCCCAAATGATCTAAGATAGCATAAAATTAGAAGATAGCTACCAAGATCTGTACAAATACAATAGTAAAAGGTCCTACTTATAGAAAACTAGTAGCCTAGGGTGTACAGAGATGAGTAAATGACATAAAAATCCACTTCCGGGCCCACTTGGTGTGTGCTTGGGCTGAGCAATGAAGCATTTTCGTGTAGAGACTCTTCTTGGAGTTAAACGCCAGCTTTTATGCCAGTTTGGGCGTTTAACTCCCAATTAGGTGCCAGTTCCGGCGTTTAACGCTGGAATTTCTTGAGGTGACTTTGAACGCCGGTTTGGGCCATCAAATCTTGGGCAAAGTATGGACTATCATATATTGCTGGAAAGCCCAGGATGTCTACTTTCCAACGCCGTTGAGAGCGCGCCAATTGGGCTTCTGTAGCTCCAGAAAATCCACTTCGAGTGCAGGGAGGTCAGAATCCAACAGCATCTGCAGTCCTTTTGAGTCTCTGGATCAGATTTTTGCTCAGGTCCCTCAATTTCAGCCAGAAAATACCTGAAATCACAGAAAAACACACAAACTCATAGTAAAGTCCAGAAAAGTGAATTTTAACTAAAAACTAATAAAAATATACTAAAAACTAACTAGATCACACTAAAAACATACTAAAAACAATGCCAAAAAGTGTATAAATTATCCGCTCATCAATGAGAGCGGATAATTTATACGCTTTTTGGCATTGTTTTTAGGTAGTTTTTAGTAAGTTCAAGCTACTTTTAGGGATGTTTTCATTAGTTTTTATGTTAAATTCATATTTCTGGACTTTACTATGAGTTTGTATGTTTTTCTGTGATTTCAGGTAACTTCTGGCTGAAATTGAGGGACTTGAGCAAAACTCTGATAGGAGGCTGACAAAGGACTACTGATGCTGTTGGAATCTGACCTTCCTACACTCGAAATGGATTTTTTGGAGCTACAGAACTCCAAATGGCGTGCTCTTAACGGCGTTGGAAAGTAGCCATCCAGAGCTTTCCAGCAATATATAATAGTCCATACTTTATTCGGGAATTGACGACGTAAATTGGCGCTCAACGCCAGTTCCATGCTGCTGTCTGGAGTAAAACGCCAGAAACACGTCACGACCCGGAGTTGAACGCCCAAAACACGTTGTAACTTGGCGTTCAACTCCAAAAGAAGCCTCAGCTCGTGGATAGATCAAGCTCAGCCCAAACACACACCAAGTGGGCCCCATAAGTGGATTTATGCATCAATTACTTACTCATGTAAACCCTAGTAGCTAGTCTAGTATAAATAGGATAATTTACTAATGTATTAGACATCTTTGGTCTCAGTTTTGTTTTATTCTTCATCTTAAGAGACTATTGATCACGTTTTGGGGGCTGGCCATTCGGCCATGCCTGAACCTTTCACTTATGTATTTTCAACGGTGGAGTTTCTACACACCATAGATTAAGGGTGTGGAGCTCTGCTGTACCTCAAGTTTTAATGCAATTACTATTATTTTCTATTCAATTCTCTTTATTCCTATTCTAAGATATTCGTTGCACTTCAACTTGATGAATGTGATGATCCGTGACACTCATCATCATTCTCACCTATGAACGCACGTGACTGACAACCACTTCCGTTTCACATTAGACCGGGCGCATATCTCTTGGATTCCTTAATCAGAATCTTCGTGGTATAAGCTAGAATTGATGGCGGCATTCATGGGAATCCGGAAAGTCTAACCTTGTATGTGGTTTTCTGAGTAGGATTCCAGAATTGAATGACTGTGACGAGCTTCAAACTCCTGAAGGCTGGGCGTTAGTGACAGACACAAAAGAATCAAGGGATTCTATTCCAACCTGATTGAGAACCGACAGATGATTAGCCATGCTGTGACAGAGCATTTGGACCTTTTTCACTGAGAGGATGGGATATAGCCATTGACAACGGTGATGCCCTACATACTGCTTGCCATGGAAAGGAGTAAGAAGGATTGAAGGAAGAAGTAGGAAAGTAGAAAAAGAAAGGGCACAGTATCTCCATACGCTTATCTGAAATTCCCACTATTAATTTACATAAGTATTTCTATCCCTTTATTTTATTTATCATTTAAATATCTAATCCAATTACATTTGACTCTACCTGACTGGGATTTACAAGATGACCATAGCTTTCTTCATACCAACGATCTCTGTGGGATCGACCCTTACTCACGTAAGGTTTATTACTTGGACGACCCAGTACACTTGCTGGTTAGTTGAACGGAGTTGTGTCCACACATATCAAAGAGCCATTATAATTATTCCATACAACAACAAAAGAATACAACATTGATGATCACAATTTCGTCCACCAGAAGGCTCGGTTGTCAGGCGAGGCAACCATGCATCGTGGACCAGGAAACCAAGAGATACACATTCTAGCTTTCGCAGGTAGAACGGAAGTGTTTGTCAGGCACGCGTTCATAAGTGAGAATGGTGATGAGTGTCACAGATCATCACATTCATAAGGTTGAAGTGCGAATGGATATCTTAGAATAAGAATAAGCATGAATTGAATAGAAAATAGTAGTAATTGCATTAATACTCGAGGAACAGTAAAGCTCCACACCCTTAATCTATGGTGTGTAGAAACTCCACCGTTGAAAATACATAAGAACAAGGTCTAGGCATGGCCGAATGGCCAGCCTCCCCAAATGACATATGAATTCAAAAATAGGGAAAAATACTCCTAGTACAATAGTAAAAAGTTCTATTTATACTAAACTAGTTACTAGGGTTACAGAATTAAGTAAATGATGCAGAAATCCACTTCCGGGCCCACTTGGTGTGTACTTGGGCTGAGCATTGAAGCTTTCACATGTAGAAATCTTCCTTGGAGTTGAACGCCAGTTTGTAACTTGTTTCTGGCATTTAACTCTACTTTGCAACTTGTTTCTGGCGTTTAACGCCAGAATAAGGCAGAAAGCTGGCGTTAAATGCCAGTTTGCATCGTTTAAACTCGAGCAAAGTATGGACTATTATTTATTGCTGGAAAGCCTTGGATGTCTACTTTCCAACGCAATTGAGAGCGCACCATTGGGACTTATGTAGCTCCAAAAATTCCATTTCGAGTGCAGGGAGGTCAGAATCCAACAACATCAGCAGTCCTTTGTCAGCCTCTGAATCAGATTTTTGTTCAGGTCCCTCTATTTTAGCCAAAAAATACCTGAAATCACAAAAAAATACACAAACTCATAGTAAAGTCCAGAAATGTAAATTTTGCTTAAAAACTAATAAAAATATACTAAAAACTAATTAAAACATACTAAAAACTATGTAAAAACAATGCCAAAAAGCGTATAAACTATCCGCTCATCACAACACCAATCTTAAATTGTTGCTTGTCCCCAAGCAACTGAAAACAAAATAGGATAAAAAGAAGAGAATATACAATGAATCCCACAATATCAATGAAACTTAGTCCCAATTAGATGAGCGGGGCTAGTAGCTATTTGCCTCTGAACAGTTTTGGCATCTCACTTTATCCTTTAAAATTCAGAATGATTGGCATCTATAGGTACTCAGAATTTCAGATAGTGTTATTGATTCTCCTAGTTCAGTATATAGATTCTTGAACACATTTATTTTATGAGTCTTGGCCGTGGCCCTAAGCACTTTGTTTTCCAGTATTACCACCGGATACATAAATGCCACAGACACATAACTGGGTGAACCTTTTCAGATTGTGACTCAGCTTTGCTAAAGTCCCCAGTTAGAGGTGTCCAGAGTTCTTAAGCACACTCTTTTTGCTTTGGATCACGACTTTAACCACTCAGTCTCAAGTTTTTCACTTGGACCTTCATGACACAAGCACATGGTTAGGGACAGCTTGATTTAGCCGCTTAGGCCTGGATTTTATTTCCTTGGGCCCTCCTATCCATTAATGCTCAAAACCTTGGATCCTTTTTACCCTTGCCTTTTGGTTTAAAGGGCTATTGGCTTTTTCTGCTTGCTTTTTCTTTTTCTTTCTTTTTTTTCGCAAATTTTTCGCTACTTTTTTTCTTTTTCACTGCTTTTTCTTGCTTCAAGAATCAATTTCATGATTTTTCAGATTATTAATAACATTTCTCTTTGTTCATCATTCTTTCAAGAGCCAACAATTTTAACATTCATAAACAACAAGATAAAAAATATGCACTGTTCAAGCATTCATTCAGAAAATAAAAAGTATTGCCTCCACATCAAAATAATTAAACTAATTTCAAGATAAAATTTGAAATCCATGTACTTCTTGTTCTTTTGTATATTAAGCACATTTTTCATTTAAGAGAGGTGAATGATTCTTGGAATTATTCATATCTTTAAGACATAGACACTAGACACTAATGATCATGTAATGAAGACACAAACATAAACAAATATGAAGCTCAAAAACCAAAAACAGAAAATAAATAGACAAGGAGATTAAGGAATGAGTCCACCTTAGTGTGGGTGGCATCTTCCTCTTGAAAATTCAATGGAATGCCTGAGCTCCTCTATGTTTCTTCCATGCCTTTGTTGCTCCATCCCTAGTGATTTTGGTGTTCCTATCCTTAGTTGTTCCCAATAGTTGTGTGGAGGAAAATGTATCCCTTGAGGCATCTCAGGGATTTCTTGACTTGTTGAGGTCCATGAGTGGGCTCTCTTGTTTGCTCCATCCTTTTCTTAGTGATGGGCTTGTCCTCTTCAATGAGGATGTCTTTCTCTATGACAATTCCAGCTGAATTGCATAAGGATCACCTTTTTCTTGGCCACAACATCATAGAAGTGGTCTTGATGGACCTTTGAGATGAATTTTTCCATCTCCCATGACTCGGAGGTGGAAGCTTTTGCCTTCTCTTTCCTCTTTCTAGAGGTTTCTCCGGTCTTAGGTGCCATAAATGGTTATGAAAAAACAAAAAGCAATGCTTTTACCACACAAAACTTAAAAGGTTTGCTCGTCCTCGAGCAAAAGGAGAAAGAAAGAAGGGGAAGAAGAAGAGAATGGAGGAGATGGAGGGAGAGAGTGAAAGGTGGGGATCCTGTGAAGTTCACAAATCCTGAGGGGTCAAGGATTTATCATCCCTACTCCTTTTAGGCGTGTAAACTCCCTTACAGTGCAATCCTGGCGTTTAACGCCAGATTGCTGCTTGTTTCTGGCGTTAAACGCCAGCTTTTATTCCTTTTCTAGCGTTAAATGCCAGGTTGCAACCTGTTTCTGGCATTTCACGCCAGATTGTTGCTTCTTTCTGGCGTTTAACGCCAGTCTGGTGCTTATTTCTGGCATTTAACGCCCATAATGGTGCCAGACTGGGCGTTAAACGCCCGTTCTGCTACCCTTACTGGCGTTTAAACGCCAGTAAGTTCTTCCTCCAGGGTGTGCTATTTTTAATGCTGTTTTTTATTTTTCTTGAATTTTTGCAATTTATTTTTGTGACTCCACATGATCATCAACCTAAAACAAAGAAAATAACATGAAATAACATAGATAAATAAAAATTGGGTTGCCTCCTAGTAAGCGCTTCTTTAATGTTAATAGCTTGACATTGGGCTCTCATGGAGCCTCACAGATATTCAGAGCATTGTTGGGACCTCCCAACACCAAACTTAGAGTTTGAATGTGGGGGTTCAACACCAAACTTAGAGTTTGGTTGTGGCCTCCCAACACCAAACTTAGAGTTTGGCTGTGGGGACTTTGTTTGACTCTGTATTGAGAGAAGCTTTTTATGCTTCCTCTCCATGGTTGTAGAGGGAGATCCTTGAGTTTTAAACACAAGGTAATCCTCATTCAATTGAAGGACCAACAGTCCTCTGTCCACATCAATCACAGCTTTTGCTGTGGCTAGGAAGGGTCTTCCAAGGATGATGGATTCATCCTCATCCCTCCCAGTGTCTAGGATTATGAAATCAGCAGGGATGTAAAGGCCTTTGACCTTTACTAGCACGTCCTCTACCTGTCCATAAGCCTTTTTCATGGATTTGTCTGTCATATCTAATGAGAATGTGGCAGCCTATACCTCAAAGATTTCCAGTTTCTCCATTACAGAGAGTGGCATTAAGTTTATGCCTGACCCCAGGTCACACAGAGCCTTCTCAAAGGTCATGGTGCCTATGGTACAGGGAATTAGGAATTTACCAAGATCCTGTTTCTTTTGAGGTAAAGTGTGCTGAACCTAGGCATTCAGTTCATTAATGAGCAATGGAGGCTCATCCTCCCAAGTCTCATTACCAAATAGCTTGGCATTCAGCTTCATGATTGCTCCTAAATACTGGGAAACTTGCCCTTCAACAATGTTTTCATCTTCTTCAGAAGATGAATAGTCATCAGAGCTCATGAATGGTAAAAGGAGGCTCAATGGAATCTCTATGGTCCCTAAGTGAGCCTCAGATTCCTTAGATTCCTCAATTGGAAACTCCTTTTTGTCCAGAGGACATCCCAAGAGGTCTTCCTCACTGGGATTCATGTCCTTTCCACTCTCTCCAGGTTCAGCCATGTTGCTCACAGTTATGGCCTTGCACTCTCTTTTGGGATTCTCTTCTGTATTGCTTGGGAGAGTACTAGGAGGAGTTTCAGTGACTCTTTTACTCAGCTGGCCCACTTGTGCCTCCAAATTTCTAATGGAAGACCTTGTTTCATTCATGAAACTTAGAGTGGCCTTAGATAGATCAGAGACTATGTTTGCTAAGCTAGAGGAACTCTACTTATAATTCTCTGTCTGTTGCTGAGAAGATGATGAAAAAGGTTTGATGTTGCTAAACCTATTTCTTCTACCATTATTAAAGCCTTGTTGAGGCTTTTGTTGATCCTTTCATGAGAAATTTGGATAATTTTTCCATGAGAAATTATAGGTATTTCCATAGGCTACACCCATATAATTCACCTCTGCCATTGCAGGGTTCTCAAGATCATAGGCTTCTTCTTCAGGAGATGCCTCTTTAGTACTGTTAGATGTATTTTACAATCCATTCAGACTCTGAGAAATCATGTTGACTTGCTAAGTCAATATTTTGTTCTGAGCCAATATGGCATTCAGAGCATCAATTTTAAGAACTCCGTTCCTCTGAGGCGTCCCATTACTCACAGGATTCCTTTCAGAAGTGTACATGAACTGGTTATTTGCAACCATATCAATGAGTTCTTGAGCTTCTGCAGGCATTTTCTTTAGGTGAATAGATCCACCTGCAGAATGGACCAATGACATCTTAGACAATTCAGATAGACCATCATAGAATATATCCAGGATGGTCCATTCTGAAAGCATGTCTGAAGGACACTTTTTTGTCAGTTTCTTGTATCTCTCCCAAGCTTCATAGAGGGATTCACATTCTTTCTGTCTAAAGGTTTGAACATCCACTCTAAGCTTGCTAAGCTTTTGAGGAGGAAAGAACTTGGCTAAGAAAGTCGTGACCAGCTTATCCCAAGAGTTCAGGCTATCTTTAGGTTGAGAGTCCAACCATACTCTAGCTCTGTCTCTTACAGCAAAATGGAAAAGCATAAGTCTGTAGACCTCGGGATCAACCCCATTGGTCTTAACAGTATCATAGATCTGCAAGAATTCAGTTAAGAACTGAAAAGGATCTTTTGATGGAAGTCCATAAAACTTGCAATTCTGTTGCATCAGAGAAACTAATTGAGACTTTAGCTCAAAATTATTTACTCCAATGACAGGGATTGAGATGCTTCTTCCATGTAAGTTGGAATTTGGTACAGTAAAGTCACCAAGCATCTTCCTTGCATTGTTGTTGGGTTCGGCCATGTCTCCTTCTTGTTCGAGATTCTCTGTAAGGTTCTCTTTAGAGTGTTGTGTTTTAGCTGCTCTTAGCTTCCTCTTCAGAGTCCTTTCAGGTTCAGAATCTGCTTCAACAAGAATGTCCTTGTCCTTGCTTCTGCTCATATAAAAAAGAAGAGAACAGAAAAGAAGAAGAATTCTCTATGTCACAGTATAGAGATTCTTTTATGTGAGTAGAAAAAGAAAAATTCGAACACAAAGAGAGAAGAGAAGAGGGTTCAAATTATGAGTAGAAAAAAGTGTTAGTAGATAAATAAATAAATAGAAGGAGATGAGAGAGAGAGAGAGAGAATTCGAATATTAAAAGAAGTGAGAGGAGAAATATTTTTGTTTTTATTTTATTTATGATGTTAGTTTCAAAAATTAGGAGAAGAAATAAAATTAAAATTAAAATCTAAAACAATTAGTTAATTAAAAAGAATTTTGAAAAAGGTGAGGAATTTTCGAAAATTAGAGAGAGAAAAGTAGTTAGGTGGTTTTGAAAAAGATAAGAAATAGTAAAACAAACAAAAAAAGTCAATTAGTTAGTTGAAAAATATTTGAAAATCAATTTTGAAAAGATAGGAAGTTAGAAAAGATTTTAAAATTGATTTTGAAAAAGATATGATTTGAAAAATATATGTTTAAAAAGATATTTTAAAAAAGATTTGAAAAGAAAATTAAAAAGATTTAATTTTTAAAATTAAAATTGATTACTTGACTAACAAGAAACTAAAAGATATGATTCTAGAATTTAAAGATTGAACCTTTCTTAACAAGAAAGTAACAAACTTTAAATTTTTGAATCAATCACATTAATTGTTAGTAAAGTTTTCGAAAATTATGAAGTAAAGATAAGAAAAAGATTTTGAAAATCAATTTTAATAAATTTTCGAAAATATAAAAGAAAAATGAAAAAGATTTGATTTTTGAAAAAGTTTTGAAAAGATAAGATTTTTAAAATTGAAATCTTGACTTGACTAACAAGAAACAACTTATTTTAAAAAATTTTTACTAAGTCAACCCAAAGATTTCGAAATTTATGAGAGAAATAAGGAAAAGATATTTTTTTTTTGAATTTTTAATGATGAGAAAGAAAAACATAAATATGACCCAAAACATGAAAATTTTGGATCAAAACCAATGATGCATGTAAGAACACTATGAATGTCAAGATGAACACCAAGAACACTTTGAAGATCAAGATGAACATCAAGACTTATTTTTGAAAAAATTTTCAAGAAAAGAAAAACATGCAAGACATCAAACTTAGAAATTTTTAATGCTTAGATACTAATAATTCAAAAATGCACATGAAAAATAAGAAAAGACACAAAACAAGAAAATATGAAAATCAAACAAGAAGACTTGTCAAGAACAACTTGAAGATCATGAAGAATGCAATGCATGAATTTTTCAAAATTTTTTTAGAAAAAATAAAAAAATGCAATTGACACCAAACTTAAAAATTGACTCTAGACTCAAACAAGAAACACAAAATATTTTTGATTTTATGATTTTATTAAATTTTTTTTTGGATTTTTCGAAAATTATTTTTAGAAAAATGAAAAAGAAGAAAAATTTGGAAATATTTTTGAAAACTTTTTGAAAATAAAATAAGAAGAAAATTACCTAATTTGAGCAACAAGATGAACCGTCAGTTGTCGAAACTCGAACAATCCCTAGCAACGGCGCCAAAAACTTGGTGCACGAAATTGTGATCTCAATGGCGCCAATAGCTTGGTACACACAATTGTAATATCACTCTTCTTCACAACTTCGCACAACTAACCAGCAAGTGCACTGGGTTGTCCAAGTAATAAACCTTACGTGAGTAAGGGTCGATCCCACGGAGATTGTCGGCTTGAAGCAAGCTATGGTCACCTTGTAAATCTCAGTCAGGCGGATTCAAATGGGTTATGGAGTTTTGATAATTAAAAGATAAATGAAACATAAAATAAAGATAGAGATACTTATGTAATTCATTGGTGGGAATTTAAGATAAGTGTATGGAGATGCCTCATTCCTTTTGAATCTCTGCTTTCCTACTGTCTTCATCCAATCCTTCATACTCCTTTCTATGGCAAGCTATAGGTAGGGTGTCACCGTTGTCAATGGCTACTTCCCATCCTCTCAGTGAAAATGGTCCTCTACGGTTTCCCTCATGGCTAATCAGATGTTGGTTCTCGATCGTGTAGAAATAGGATTTACTATCCTTTTGTGTCTGTCACCACGCCCTACAGTCGCGAGTTTGAAGCTCGTCACAGTCATCCCATCCCGGATCCTACTCGGAATACTGAGCATTGAAGCTTTCACATGTAGAGGTCTTTCTTGGAGTTGAACGCCTATTTGTAACTTGTTTCTGGCGTTTGACTCTGCTTTGCAACTTGTTTCTGGCGTTTAACGCCAGAATATGGCAGAAAGCTGGCGTTAAACGCCAGTTTGCGTCGTCTAAACTCAGGCAAAGTATGAACTATTATATATTGTTGGAAAGCTCTGGATGTCTATTTTCCAAAAAAAAATTAAGAGCGCACCAGTTGGACTTCTGTAGCTCCAAAATTCCATTTCAAGTGCAGGGAGGTCAGAATCCAACAGCATCAGCAGTCCTTTGTCAGCCTCTGAATCAGATTTTTGCTCAGGTCCCTCAATTTCATCCAGAAAATACCTGAAATCACAGAAAAATACACAAACTCATAGTAAAGTCCAGAAATGTGAATTTTGCTTAAAAACTAATAAAAATATACTAAAAACTAATTAAAACATACTAAAAACTATGTAACAATAATGCCGAAAAATGTATAAATTATCCGCTCATCACAGTTGAACTGCCAATGTGATATCACAGCCTATAGAACCGGCATTCATCATGTGCATCTTTTATCTGTTTGTTTGCTCTACCGACTTGAATTTGCTTGCCTAACTGCATAACATATCTAATTGCCTAATTGAATTACTTGTCATATATGCCTATACTTGTGTTTTACTTGCAATGATATTATCTGTGTTTTCTATTGGGATTGAGGAGGTTCGGATGGTGGTGGCGATGGGATCGCATGGAAGATAGGTTGGTGAAGGCTATGGGACAACGGAGAGTTGTTAGTTTAGAAATTCACTAGTTAGATTACCCATTTATTATGTTAAGGTTTAATTTACTCTTTAATGTTTAGTTATGCTATAAGATGAATCTTGTGATAGATATGAAGTTCTAGGATTCCCTATGGTGTCCCGAAGTCTTATATCTTACATCACTGGGCACTGTTACCATACTGAGAACCTCCGGTTCTCATACCATATTCTGCTGTTATTTTTTAGATGCAGGTCGCAACCCACCTCGGTGAATTGCTTTGGTGGTGACAGAGCGGAGGATCTCCATTCCGTTTTGAAGTCTTTTGATTATTTTGCTTAGTTCTCTCATCTTTTTCTATTTACTTTTGCCTAGAGGCTTATTTGGAGAGAGAGACTTGTATAAGCTGTTTTTAACTTTTAGAGTTCTGTATTGTCTGTATATAGCTAGCCGACTTAAACTCCGCGAGCCATGGCTAGATCTTTATGCTATTATACTCTCATATTTTTCTATCTTATATTTATATCTTGTGCGTTAAGTTGTAACTTCGTGTATACATTTTGCGCTTTTCAAATCCTTTTTTGAGCTGTATTCTTCATCGGGCTTCTAGAATATATTACTTCTTTCTATATAATATGTATAAGCTTTAGAATTGTCGTAACTTTTGATTAACTTTTACTTTACGATGCGAAGTAAGGCTTAAGATAATTAAGGTGTTACAATTTTATAATTAATTTTAGGGTTTATCTTCATTAGCTTGTTCTAAACTTTCTTACTATTAGCCAATATATATAACAAATATTTTGATTCACTAACCATGTATATAATAATAGATACATATAAGCTAATGTGAAAATTAAATCCCTCATTTTGACAACCGTGCAGCTACATGGTTAGCAGCAACTTCCAGCAACGGTTGAAATAACTGCCACTAAGTATAGGATTATCGCAGCAAATTTATTTTGTAGTGATTTCAAACTATTACAATTTGAGAAATTAGAATTAATCTTTCGTACATCTGAATTTTATTTAAGATTTGTTGTTAAATAATAGATTGTTGCTTATATCAAGCGAAATTGGGTAATGTTATGGTAAAGATAGTAGTTAGGTGAAAAGTAAAGATTGCACTCTTTACAATAAAAAAAATTAAAGATATCATATGCAATGTGTTGTGATAAGGATATGGATGACCATTGACCACGTATGATTTGGATGGCTTAACTTTCCTATAGTGAAGTGCCATATTACCAAGGTAATTACATTTAATGAAAGAAAAAAAAAAGAGGACTCTTGTACATGTATAAATAGGAGGTTAAGCCTCCGTTGATTATACACACAAAAGCACACCATTCTCTCTTTCTCTTTCTCTAATTATATTTCTTTATTTTATTTGTTACCTCTTCTTCATTTATTTATTTAGTTATTTTATAACACGTTATCAGCACGAAATTTTAGGAAGACTTCAGGTAACAAATTTTCATTATGTTGAAGCTCTTTCATCTTGAATTCAATGCTCTTAATATATTTGGAAATAATTATTTATCACGGATACTAGATGTTAAAATCCATATTGATTCAATGGATCTTGGAGATACCATTAAGGCTGAAAATAATCCCAGAAGGATAAAGCCAAAGCTATGATTTTCCTTCGTCGTCATCTTGAAGTATGATTGAAAAATGAATATCATACATTAAGAGATCCTGCAGATCTGTCGAAAGACCTTGAAGAAAGGTACAATCATCGAAAGACGGTGATACTTCCTCAAGCTCGATATGTTAGAGAAAATTTTCTTGACCTTCTATGTCTCGAATGTGCTCCTGTAGCAGCAGTATCGAGAAATGGAATTTAAAAATATTCTGAGTTAATTTCTTGCTTTTTTGTTGCTGAACGCAACAATGAATGACTCTTAAGAAATCATAAAGCGCGCCCAGCTGGCGCTGCCCCATTTTCTGAAGCAAATGGGGCAAATTATAACCCTAGAAGAGGTAAATGGCAAGATTTTAATAACAAGAAAAATTGTGGAAGGAAAATGAATTATGTTCACAAAAGAGGATCTCACCAGAAGTGGGATAAAGAAAGAAACAATGAGCAAAGTAAATCAATTGAGGATAAATGCTTCCGTTGTGGTGGAAAGGGCCATTGGTCACGTACCTGTCGTATCCCAAGGCACCTAGTTGATCTTTATAAAGCATCCTTGAAAAGGGATGACAAAAGAAAGGAAACAAATTTTGTTTCAAATGATGAAAATTCCACCACTTATTATGATGTATCTAATTTCTTTGAGGATTCTGAAGGAAATTTTGGCTACTTGATCAACGATGGAATAGTTTGATATATGTATGTGTTTGTTAAGTATTCATGTGAATAATTTTACTGTGTATGTACTTCTACTCATTTTATTATTATTATCATTTATTTTTTTGAAGAAAAATGGCAAGAACATATTCTGAAGATATTTGCCTTGCGGATAGTGCAAGTTCGCACACTATTCTTAAAAGTGATATATATTTTACCCATCTTGTGCCAAAAGTAGAATATGTTAATACTATTATTGGCTCAGGCAATGTGATAGAAGGCTCCGGAAGAGCTATAATTTTGTTTCCTGGAGGAACAAAATTTATAATAAATAATGCACTATTGTCTACCAAGTCTCGAAGAAACTTGTTGCGCTTTAAAGATATTCGCCGAAATGGATATCATATTGAGACTATGAAAGAGGAAAATCATGAGTACTTATGTATCACAACTCATGATTCAAATAAGAAAGTTATATTAGAAAAGTTGCCCTCACTTTCATCTGAGTTGTATTATACCAAGATTAGTGCAATTGAATCACATGCCATTGTAAACCAGAAGTTTACTAGCCCAAATGAATTCATAACTTGGCACGACCGATTGGGTCATCCGGGAACAACCATGATGAGGAGAATTATTGAAAACTCCCATGGACATTCACTAAAGAACCAGAAGATTCTTAAAACTAGTGAATTTTGTTGTGCTGCATGTTCTCAAGGGAAGTTAATTTTAAGGCCATTACCAGTAAAGATTGGATTTGAGTCTCCTGAATTTCTAGAAAGGATTCAAGGTGATATATGTGGACCTATTCATCCACTATGTGGATCTTTTAGATATTTTATGGTCCTGATAGACGTATCTTCGAGATGGTCACATGTGTGCTTATTATCTTCTCGCAACCTGGCATTTGCGAGATTACTGGCTCAAATCATTCGATTAAAAGCACAATTTCCAGAAAATCCAATCAAAGCAATTTGTCTTGATAATGCTGGTGAATTTACTTCCCAAGCTTTTGATGCTTATTGTATGGCTAATGGAATAAGTGTTGAACATCTAGTAGCTTATGTTCACACACAAAATGGGTTAGCAGAATCACTTATTAAGCGTCTCCAATTGATTGCTAGACCCTTACTTATGAGAACAAATCTCCCAACTTCGGTTTGGGGGCATGCTATTTTACATGCCGCAGTACTTATTCGTTTGAGGCCAACGAGTTATCATAAGTTCTCTCCTATGCAATTAACTTTTGGCCAGCAGCCAAATGTTTGGGTGTGCGATATATGTTCCCATTGCACCACCTAATCGCACCAAAATGGGACCCCAAAGAAAGTTGGGGATATATGTTGGATATGATTCTCCCTCTATAGTAAGGTATCTTGAGATACAAACGGAAGATGTATTTAAAGCCCGGTTTGCAGATTGTCATTTTGATGAATCAAAATTTCCAACATTAGAGGGAGAGAATAAGTTTCCTAAAAAAGAACTTAATTGGAATGCATCATCGTTGATGCATTTAGATCCTCGATTGGGCAATGTGAACTTGAAGTTCAAAAGATTATACATTTGCAAAGAATAGCAAATGAATTGCCTGATGCATTTTCTGATACAAAGAGGATAACGAAATCTTATATACCAGCGGGAAAATGTCCAAATTCGAATTGATGTCCCAGTAAGACAAGTAGCCACTGAAGCAACTTCACGCCAGAAGCGTGGCAGGGCGAAAAATGCCCCAATTCGAATTGATGTCCCAGTAGGGCAAATAGCCACTGAAGCAAATACACGCCAAAAGCGTGGTAGGCCTGTCGGTTCCAAAGATAAAAATCCTCGAAAGAGAAAAGAGGTAAATATTATTCCTGTTGAAAAAGACATTGTAGAGACACCTGTAGTTGTCCAAAATTCTGATATAGTTTTGACGCCAGAAGACATTCAGGTACCTGAAAATTGTGAAAATGATGAGATCTCGATAAATTATGTCTTTACAGGAGAGAAATGGGACCGAAATAAGACAATTGTCAATGAGATATTTGCATATAATGTGGCATTAAATATCATGCATGAAAGTAAGGATCTTGAGCCAAGATCAGTCGAAGAATGTCGACAAAGGAATGATTGGCCAAAATAGAAAGAAGCCATGAAGGCTGAATTAGACTCACTTGCAAAACGTGAAGTCTTTGGACCTGTAGTCCGTACACATGAAGATGTAAAACCTGTTGGATACCGATGGGTATTTGTGAGAAAACGAAATGAGAAAAATGAAGTTGTGCGCTACAAAGTCCGGCTTATGGCACAAGGTTTTTCACAAAGGCCAGGTATAGATTATGAAGAAACGTATTCTCCTGTAGTGGATGCGATAACATTGCGTTATTTGGTCAGTTTATCTGCATATCATAAACTGCATATGCATTTAATGGATGTGGTAACAGCCTATTTGTACGGCTCATTAGATCGGGATATCTATATGAAAGTCCCTGAAGGACTAAAGATATCTAAACCATCCAGTGAATATTCGCAAGGGTTATACTCAGTAAAATTGCAAAGATATTTATATGGTCTAAAGCAATATGGACGAATGTGGTATAATCGTCTTACTGAGTATCTGGCCAAAAATGGATTCAAGAATGATGATATCTGTCCATGTGTTTTCATAAAGAAAACCGCATCTGGATTTATTATAATTGCTGTGTATGTTGATGATTTAAATATCATTGGGACTCCTGAAGAGATTCCAACAATTATAAACACTCTGAAAGAAGAGTTTGAGATGAAAGATCTTGGAAGGACTAAATTTTGTCTCGGCCTGCAGATCGAGCATACAAAAAATGGGATGTTTATTCATCAAGCGACATACACAGAGAAGATCTTGAAAAGATTTTATATGGATAAATCACATCCTTTGAGTACCCCAATGATCGTAAGATCTTTGGATATGGAAAAGGATCAATTCCGTCCTAAAGAAGAGAATGAAGATATCCTTGGTCCTGAAGTACCATATCTTAGTGCCATTGGAGCACTAATGTATCTTGCCAATAATACGCGACCTGACATATCATTCGCGGTGAATTTACTAGCAAGATATAGTTCCTCTCCAACCAGAAGACATTGGAGTGGAATCAAACAGATTTTTTTATATCTTCATGGAACGGTTGATATGGGATTGTTTTATCCCTATGGATCCAAGTCACAATTAGTTGGCTATGCAGATGCTGGATATTTGTCTGATCCACATAAAGGGAGATCTCAAACAGGATACATATTCACATATGGTGGTACAACTATATCATGGAGGTCCACGAAACAGGCGATAGCAGCAACCTCCTCTAATCATGCTGAAATACTAGCGATACATGAAGTAAGTCGCAAGTGTTTTTGGCTCAGGAGTGTGATTCAATATATTCTGTCATCATGTGGACTGATTGATCAGAAGATAGCTCCAACTGTCCTGTTTAAAGATAAAACAGCATGTATTGCTCAACTTAAAAGCGGATATATCAAAAGTGATAGAACAAAGCATATTTCTCCCAAATTCTTCTTCACTCATGATCTTCAAAATCAAGGGACAATTGATGTCCAACAGATTCGCTTAAGTGACAATCTGACAGATTTATTCACAAAGTCACTCCCAAAATCCTCCTTTGAAAGATTGGTACATGAGATTGGGATGCGCCGATTCCGAGACATTAAATGATGTCGACAAGAGGGGGAGACCGTACTCTTTTTCCCTTGGTCAGGTTTTTTTCCCATTGGGTTTTTCTTGACAAAGTTTTTAATGAGGCAGTCCTCGTCACTAAAGGATATTGTACTCTTTTTCCTTCACTAAGATTTTTTCCCATTGGGTTTTTCTTTAATAAGGTTTTAATGAGGCAATAATCCTAAATGGTCATCCAAGGGGGAGTATTGTGATAAGGATATGGATGACCATTGACCACGTATGACTTGGATGACTTAACTTTCCTATAGTAAAGTGCCATATTATCAAGGTAATTACATTTAATAAAAGAGGAAAAAGAGGACTCTTGTACATGTATAAATAGGAGGTTAAGCATCCGTTGATTATACACACAAAAGCATACGATTCTCTCTTTCTCTTTCTCTAATTATATTTCTTTATTTTATTTGTTACATTTTCCTCGTTTATTTATTTAGTTATTTTATAACACAATCCACATTTCTTTCAAAAATTAACTATAATTTTCACTCTTCACCAAACATCACTATTTAAAAAATTAAATACCTCATCCTTTAACCAGTGCTGGTCTCGGATTCGTTTCATGATAGTGGACAAAATCCTTGCCAAAAGACCTCCATTCTTTTTATAAGACAAGACTTCAGCAAATCAATAGAGAAATGTTTGATTGTTAACCAAAATAGAAATTTTAACATTTTTCTGTGTTTAATTTTTTTTCAATCTTTACTCATTCAGTACTTTATTAATAATTGTTTATAAAAAACAATTAATAATAATATATGTTTACAGTATTTACTCTGTATAGGAGGTAAAAGAAGCATAAAATAGAGAGTTGAGGTGTAACGGTCTCAACATCATTGAGTAATTATCTGCCCTTATAAATTGCTCCCATTATTCAGGGTTTGAGTGAAAGAAAGAAAGCAAATAATGGAGTGACGCGGGCAAGATGATGTTGACATTATAGGCCCCCGCAACCAACGGCTGAGATTTGCCCTTGAGCCTTCTTCACAAATCACGAGCACTCTGATCTGATCCCCCCACCACTCTCTCTTTTATCACCTTCCACACTCTCACTTCTCTCTCTCTCTCTCTCTCTCTCTCTCTCTCCAATGAACCTTTTTTAATTTATACACCAAAAGAAAGAGAGACAAAGAGAACTATCTATCTATAGAAGCAAACAAGCAAAGAACGAAGAAAGATGTTAGTGGGAAAGCGCGGTGGTCAAGCGGCGACGGTTATAAGGAGAACCACCAGCATGAGTGGCGGTATGGCCATCGACATAGACCGTGATGATCAGGAATTCATGATGATCATGCCACCTCATAACAACAATAGTAATGATAACACCATCCTCCACCTTCATCATCATCATCATGGTGATGTTGGTCATGGAATCATCCCTCATCATGATAATGATGATGATGTCATACAACACAACAATACTCCTCACTTTCTTCGGACTTGTGGCCTCTGTAAATCTCCTTTGACACCTGCTCAAGACATCTACATGTATAGGTATGTGTATGTATATACCACCAATTAAGTTACTATTAGTATCCACAAGTTTCAGACTTTATATTATCAGCAATACTGGAAAATTAACTCTATAACGGACCATTTCAGTCAATATTATAACAATTCTAATATAAAATCTATTAAAAATAAGATTTTGTTAAATTGAATTTTATATTTTTTTTAAGGAAAAATGACAATTTTTTTATTTGTGAGATGTTTAAATGATTTTTTTTCTTTTATTCTAAAACATATATTTTTTTTCAGTTGTGTAAGAGTTAAATAACATATATTTTAGTCTATTTTGATTAAAATTTTCTTTTAATTGAGTTTCAAATATTCTTGTTATTAATAATTTCAGATATTTTTTGTATTAAATATTGGCTACAATATTAAATATATAATGTTCACTCCCAAAACTTTCTCATATATTATTCCTGGTTATTTGTCAATAATATCCTGGACAGCTGCTTTGGTTTGTTTATTTGCGTTTCTTTAAATAAAAAATAGGAAATAGTATATCAATTAATTAATTCATGCTATTTTACTTAGCTTATGGGGATATATATATATGATATGGTTAATTAATCATATTAATTAGAAAAATTAATCAGAAAGGAGTGGATGTGTGGTTGCAGGGGGGACACGGCATTTTGCAGTTTAGAGTGTAGAGAGGAGCAAATGAAACAAGACGGTAGAAAAGAGAAGAGGAAGAATAATAATATGGTGGTGGCTTCTGCCTCTAACAAACAGGATCATCATCATCACCACCGTTCATCACCCAAAAGCGAACCCACTACTACTACTACTACTCCTGCTGCTGCTGCGGCTGCTTGCTCTACTTGATATTTATCAATCAATTATTGGTAGTATCATATTATAGTATATTTGAAGACTAATTACAAGATAGAACAAATTAAAATTTGAGGGTCATGCTATAGCTCATGCTTCATGTGCACTTTATTATTAGGACACCATTTTCCACGCTTTAATTTTGCCCCTACCCTCATATCATGTCATATATATATATACGTTCTTCATTGTTATTAGACCTAAGCTATGGTGGATATTTTTCTAATTGTTGACTTATTAATTCTGCTGCTTGAGTGCTAAAAAGTTGTATCAAGGGTGCCGGCTAGCTGATAATGTATTCCGGATATGTGAACCTTTGTCTTTGAAATCAATGTTTAATTATTAATCTCTCCTCCATACATGTCATTAATTAATTTAATTCTCTTCATCTATCCCATAAAAAAAAAAAATTTAATACTCTTCATGTATATTTGTCTCTTCCACCATTCATTACTGGCGAAAAAAACCGTAAACCCATCTTATTATGTTATACTGAAAGAAAAAATATTGAGTGACCAAATAATATTTTTTAATTAAGTTTAATCAAGTATTTCTAATCATATTTATTTTTTCGCTTTTTACTCACGTACTCCACATTGAATTGCTGGTATTCTTCATCTTCTCCATCTC
This sequence comes from Arachis stenosperma, assembly GCF_014773155.1. Classification (NCBI taxonomy): domain Eukaryota; kingdom Viridiplantae; phylum Streptophyta; class Magnoliopsida; order Fabales; family Fabaceae; genus Arachis; species Arachis stenosperma. The sequence continues at coordinate 15,389,830 of NC_080386.1, read as the reverse complement.
CTTCGTTTGTTCGATATATCTTCTTCTCTTACGTCTTTCCATTCTGTTTGTTCCTTTTTTTTTTCTTTCTTTTTGTTTTCTTTTAAAAAATTATGAAAAAGTAAGAAGAATAAAGAAATGAATAAAAAAAGGAAAGAGAAAATATACATAAGAAACAAAAGAATAAGAAAAATTTAGAAATAAACACACAAATTTTGTATGTTATGTAGTTAAGAATTTATTTTGTCTGTAATTATTTTGTGTTCAATTTCACAAATTTGTATATTTTCTATTACTAAAGAGTATATATTTTCTGTTACTAAAATTTATGTATTTTTATTTTTTAATTTAGAGAACAAAATTTTTTTATGACAAACCTTTAAAAAACATAGAAATTTTGGAGGAAAATACAAAAATTTGTAGATGAAAATCTACAAATTTTTTTATATATTTTTTAACGATAAACACATAAATTTTGTATAATAAACATGTAAATTTTAGAAGAGAAACATAAAAAAAAACATTAGGTTTTTGTGTTTATTATTAAAATATAATTGTGTTTAATCTAGATAGGATATATATAAGTTGAGTTTCTTTTTCTTTACAAAATTTCTGTGTATGTATAGCAAAAATTTATATTTTATGTAGATAAAATTTTTTATGTTATGTAAATAAAAACTTTTGTGTGTTTATTTTCTTTATATAATCCGGCTTTCACAATTTTTTGTGTTGTCTGTTATTGAAAATTTTGTATTTTTTTTTTCAATTTTAGAGAAAAAATTTGTATAGTAACGTAACAAACATTACAAAAAATACAAAAAGTTTTGAAGAAAAGGATAGAAATTTGTAGATGAAATCACATAAATGTTATTTATGTTTTTCTTTTTTGTTTCTCCTCTTTGAAGATAAAACAAAAAAAAAAGTGCGTTAAACACATAAATTTTGAAAAAAAAAACATAAAAAAGAAAACTCATAATTTTTGGATTTTTGTGTTTATTAAAGCATAGTTTTGTGTTGGTTTATATAGGACATATATCAAATTGAGTTTCTTTATTTACGAAATTTTTTAGTTTTTGTGTAGGAAAAGTTTTAGCGTTTTGTATTGAAAATTTTGTGTTTTGATTTTGTCTATGTAAATATATTGTGTTTGCCTTCACAAATTTCTGTATTTTTTGTTACTGTAATTTTGTGTTTTCTGCTATTAAATTTTTTTATTTTTTATTTTTTAATTAAAAGAACAAAATTTTTTAAGAAATACAAAAATTTTCAGATGAAAAAAAAGAGTGTGTTATTTATGTTGGGTTTTCTTTTTTTCTCTTTGACCGATGAAAACAAATTTTGGAAGAGACATATAGAGAACATATAGATTTTGGATTTCTTTATTTATCAAACCATAATTCTATGTAAGCATTATGTATGCAATTTCACAAATTTCTATGTTCAACTTTAGAAATTTATTTTTTTATATTTTTTATTTTTAAATTTTTTATGAAAAATATAAAAATTTGTTAGTGAAAACACAAAAATCTGCATTTTTTCTATTTTATTTTTTTCTCTTCTTTATCTTCCTTAGTTTTTTGCTTTTTTCTATTTCTCTTATTTTTTATTTTTCTTTTTTTTTTCTCTCAAAAGAAAAGAAGAAGCAAGATCAGCAAAGAAACAAAAGAAGAAAGAACAAAAAACAACAAAAAAAAAAAAAGAAGAACTATAGAAGAATAAACAAAAATAAACATGACACAGTAGGTATAGAAAAAGAAGAAGAAAAATAGTAGAATTCACATGCATATTTTTATAGGTCACTTTTGTTAGTCCAATTAATTACAATTATGATAAATGTATGTTAAAATTAGTTATTAAAATTAGATATTAATATAAAATATATATTATAATAAAATATATATTAAAAATAAATTAAATTATATATTTATATATAAATATATAATAATTAATTTTATTAGTTAATTTTAATATATAAATAATATTTTTTACTTGATTTTTGTACTAATTTTTTTATACTATCAAATGTACATTTTTTTAGTGTATATATAATTTAATATTTTATTTTCTCTCATTTTTTATAATTACTTTAGTATCCAAAATAAAAAGAAAAAAAAAGATAAATAGGTCATTGGCTTTTTGATCTATAGACATTTAAGTATTTGAATATTTAAAAATATATTTAAGTCTCTAACTTTTTTAAAACTTAGACATATCAATTTTTAGGTTTAATTTATCTCATTTTAAAAAATTCTCCCACATGTTCATCTATATATCGACCAAATCAGAATAATAAAAGTCATATTTAATTTTTCTGTTAGGTCTAATAGATTTAAATGAACAAAAAATTTGATATATCTAAATTTTAAAAAAATCAAAAATTTAAATATATTTTTAAATTTTTAAAGACTTAAATATTTATAAACTAAAAAGTTAGGAACTATTTATTTTTTTCTTAAATAAAAAATATATTTAAAAATATACATATTATATTCCTGAAATATATTAAGATGTGCAGTTTCGGCTTGGCGGTGATATTTGCAAATGCGGGTTATGTTTATGTTATATCGGTTATATTATGTTAATATTAAAATTAGTTATTAATATAAAATATATATTAAAATATAAATATTTATTAAAAATAAATTAAACTATATATATATTTATATATAAATATATTAATAATTAATTTTAATATGTAAATAATATTTTTGATGTTATATGCATACGAACAAACTAAAATTAAATGCTTCTGTCCTTATCCAGCCTATGTATGTATGTGACCTAAATTGGTCCAATTCAAGGAGGAAAATTTATTGTAATGTTATTTTCGTTCTCCCAATTCGCTCAAACTCAATATCAGTATTAGAACTTAGAAGTAATATTTTTTTTTTTTTAAATTTTGGGTGTCTACTTAGAAGTAATAATATACACCTAGTATTACACCATAAAAGTCATTTCTACTGGATTATCAAATTGTAAGTTTTAGAAGATATATATGTTTTTAGAAAAGAAAAATTTTTGACAATAATTTTTAGTATTTTTATTATTATTTAATTAATATAAAAATTAAATTATTTTTAATAAATAAATTTTATTAATTTATGTATATAAATTTTAACTAATGTGAATACTAATAAATTATATTAATTTATGTATATAAAATTCTAATAAATATAAATATAAATTATATATTTTATATATAAAAATTTTTATAAATATAAATATAAATTATTAATAAAAATAATAATATTTATTGAATATATAACATTATTTTTTTAAAAATTTTGGGAAGGTCATAGCCAATATCGGCGGGGGGATCCGATCCTGAAACCAAGTTGCGGTTTTAACTGGAAAACACTACAGAGAGTGCAAAGCGCAAAGACCCTTTAGTTAAAGTGTGAAATAAAATAATCTAATGATTTATAGAACACAATTAATAATTAACTAATGTTACTATAACTCTGATGGTTCTGAAAACCGAATTGGACCGGTCAGTTCAACCGAAAAAATCGAGAATCGGTCATTTAATCGGTTTGGATAAGATCAGAAACCGTTTGACAAAAAATCGATAAAAAAATCGATCAAACCGGTAGTTAACCGGTGAATCAGGAGAATTATTCGGTTTTTTAGCGATTTTTAGTTTGGATATTAAACTTCAAAACGGCGTCGTTTTGAAGGTAAAAAAAAAAGAGAGAGAGAGAAGCTAAAGTGCTAAACGCACAACCCTAATCCTAATCTCAGTCTCAACTCTCAACTCTCAACTCTCACATTCTCACAAGAGACACCATAGCCACCATGGGCAGACCCACCGTTGTTAGGATTTGGTTGAATTAGTCTCATATTGCTTAGGATAGCAAATGGAGTGGGTGGCCTAGGCTATAAATATGAGGCTAAGTTCTCCATTTGTTTTTGCACCAGTCAGAAACACTTTAAGCTTGTATCTGATTTTTCTTTTCCTCTGTACTCTTTTATTATAGAGTGTTGTGAGGTGTAGTTAGATATTTGCTTTGAGAGAGTGTGGGTGTACTGGGGTGCCGGTGTTAGAGAGAAAGAAGTCTATGTGTTGTAACAATTTTCACATAGTGATATTCTCTGGTTGTCATTTGACAACGGCCGTGGTTTTTTCTCCGGTAATTGGAGTTTCCACGTTAAATTCTTGTGTTGTGATTGTGTCTATTTTATTTCTCTGTCAAAGGTGTTTTCTCAAGGAGGAATGGTGTCTTATTCCCAACAAGTGGTATCAGAGCTTCGGTTCGGTGGGATTTATTCTTAGTATGCTCTGTGGTTGCAGCCTAGTCTGACCTTCCACATCAGAAAAGAATTTTGTCCTGTAGTTTGAGGTTGATCTTTGGTTGCTGTTGTTGTTTCTGAAAGGCAGTGTGACACTGTGAGAGTGTAGTTTGGAAAGGTTCTGGCTAAGGAAAGACCTGGTATTTAAGTGTGTCCATTGTGATCCACCTCTCTTTCCTGGGGACCCTTCCTAGTGCACGGTCTACAGTTGAGTTATACTATTCCAGTATACGGTTGCAACAATGTCAGGATATTCAAGTGCTGTGAAGCTTGAAATAGAGAAATTTGATGAAAGAATCAATTTTGGCTTGTGGCAAATACAAGTCAAGGATGTGTTGATACAATCAGGTTTGCACAAGGCGTTGAAGACAAGAAGTATCCTCATGGTATTACCGCACTGCCATGGATAAGGATAAGTTGTGGTAATCGGGTCCATAATTGCACACGGGTATTGGTTGGCGTTGAGATGCAAGGTGTGTGGTGGAGTTAGGTCGATGGCTGAAGAACTTCCAGGAAAAGCCAATTTGGAAGTTGCACCATGAATTTTCAGCAAGGTTTCGATCTGTACCAAGGCAAAATGCTTGGATTGGTCTAATTCCAAGTGAGTATACTTTCATGGTGGAGTATGATAGTTCTCTGAACTATGATTGTCGGTATAGACAATGGCAGCAAAGAATTGTCGGTGTTGACAATGGAAGCTGAAGATGTGTGACTATTTCAATCAAGGTGGAGATTGTTAGGATTTGGTTGAATTAGTCCCATATTGCTTAGGATAGCAAATGGAGTGGGTGGCCTAGGCTATAAATATGAGGCTAAGTTCTCCATTTGTTTTTGCACCAGTCAGAAACACTTTAAGCTTGTATTTGATTTTTCTTTTTCTCTGTACTCTTTTATTAGAGAGTGTTGTGAGGTGTAGTTAGATATTTACTTTGAGAGAGTGTGGGTGTACTAGGGTGCCGGTGTTAGAGAGAAAGAAGTCTATGTGTTGTAACAATTTTCACATAGTGATATTCTCTAGTTGTCATTTGACAAGGGCCGTGGTTTTTTTCTCCAGTAATTGGAGTTTCCATGTTAAATTCTTGTGTTGTGCTTGTGTCTATTTTATTTCTCTGTCAAAGGTGTTTTCTCAAGGAGGAATGGTGTCTTATTCCCAATTCTCACAAGAGACACCATAGCCACCACAGGCAAACCCACCGTCACATAGCCACCCACGATGGAGCAGCCCCTCTTCGTCGTCATCGAGCTCCTCTCCTCCATCGTCGTCGCCGAGCTCGCTTCCTCCATCGTCGCCCCTACTCGCCGCCGGTAATACTCTGCCTTCCAACCCTAACTTTCTCAGTCTCTCTTCAACCTTCTTCCTCCAAAGTACAAACACCACCGTCACCTCCAACAAACGCTGGAGCAAAGCATCACCGTCGCGGGTCAAAGGTCACCGTGGCATCCGGGTCGAAGGTCGCCGTCCCGCGGTGAGTACTCAGTAGTAAGTACTTCAATCTTTTCCTTCTTTCAATTAATTTCGTTTATTTGGTGATAAAACTGTATGAATTGGATAGATTTGAGTTCATGGTTCTTGTTCTATTTTTCAAATCTTTTCCATCTTCTGAGTTCTTGTTCATGGGTTCTTGTTCTATTTTTCAATTAATTTTTTTTATTTTGTTAATTATTCTTGTTTTGTTTTTCAATTTTGTTTATTTTAAATTTCGGTATATAAATTCAATTCTGCTATGTTGGATTTGGCTATATTGAGTTTTGTTTATTTCTGCTCTGTTGAATTTTGGGGTTTAAAATTTAAATTCAATTCTGCTCTGTTAATTATGTTGAATGAATGTCGTATGAGTTATATGGATTGATATATTTTTCTGGATTCTAGATTGCTGTCTTTTTTGAATTTAGATGGAACAGCCATGATCAGCAACTACAACATAATTCTGTGGGCATCTTCAAGGCTAGAAATTATGGAATTAGCCTTCTCTAGTTGCTTGTTGAGAACTATTGTATTTTGATTGACTTCATTTAGTGACTTTGTTCAGGTTCACTTTTTTTTTCAATTTGAATTAATTCTTTTAAAATAATTTTGTTAATTTTTTGTGGTACTTATTAATTTTGTTGTTTGTTAATTGTTGATTTAATTGTCTAATTATTTGGATTCTAATTTCTGATTTTGTTTTTTGAACTTTTGATGTCAAATGTAATTGATAATTTTCTGTTTTGAACTTTTGGTGCTGCATGTATTCTTTGCTTCTTGATGTGATTAGAAATTATGTAAATCTGTTCAACAATCAATATTTAATTTGTGTAAATTTGTGTTTGTAAATTATAGTTGTTACTAATTAGAAATTTTTATTTTTGAAGATAGAACAACTAGATAGTGATCAAGCATTACATATATTAATTTTTAATAATTTTATTTAATATTTAATTAAACCGGTTGAACTCCGGTTAAACTTCGATCGAACCATTGAACCAGTGAATCAGTTACCTTACCAATTCATTGACCGATCCGGTTCTCGCAACCTTGATAATTCTATAAGTATAATGTAAAAATTGAGTTTTTTGATATCTTGGATTAAAATTTTACATTACTTTTATTATTTGTCAATTTAAGTAGTAAGTTCATAAACATAAATAAAGATATATTATTAAATGGCGGGGGATATTGAGAATTGATATGAAGGGTATGGAAATGAAAATGATAGTCTGGTAGATACTAGAGGAAGGGCTAACTTCTCTGATATGAGGAAAACGAATGGGAAGTATTAAATATTGGCGGAACACTCAATAATGGAGTGCAAGTGATGATAGAAGGTTAACGGAAATGAATTTTTTTTATTTTTTTAATTGAAAGACATGAAATATAATTTTTTATTTTTTATTTTTTTGTCTTATTTATAAAATTAATGATGAGAGATTATACATTGTATTTTTTTAAATAAAAAAAATAAAAAAATCTATTGCTAAGATTAACTAAAAGAAGAATTTAGTATCTCTGAATTTTTTTGTCACTTTTAGTGATTTACATTTATAATAAAATTTATAAATAACATAACTAAATTAGATTTATATTTATTATCGAACATACAAAAAAAATTATAAAAATATAGTGGTGACTGATTTTTATTTATTTATGAAAAGTTTGATTAGAATGATCTATTAAAACATTTGGTTATTTTACTATAAAATATATTTGATAATTTTAGTAGTTGGTCATTTTGTAAGGCGACACTGTTGTTACAAAACTTTATTTGAAAAATTTGTTAGTCCATATTTATATATAATAATTTAGTTTTTGTATTTATAGAATATTTTTATTTAATTATAGAAATGCAAATATAACTAACTTTTTTACAATTATGCTACGATGACAAGATATCATCACACTTATAGGAATACATTTATTGGAATAATCACATAATATTTGCATTGAGTTTTTTAAATAAAAGAAAGTATTGAGTCAAAAATAATTTAAATTTTTTATTTATTTAAAAATTAAAGAAATAATTGAAAAAAATGATAAATTAAACCTCTCAATCATCACTCATCACTCATTTATATTTATAATCAAATTTTATGCGTATTATAATTAAACTTACATAAAACGTATCATCAAACTTTCTAAATAATATAACTAAATTAAATTTAGATTTATTAACAAAATATGAATAAAGTATAAAAAATGCAATGGTGTACTTAGTTGATTTTGTGTTCATGAGAAGTTTGATTATAACAATCTGAAAATATTTAATTATTAACATATTTTTAAATAGAGTTTAGATTTATAATAGATTAGTTTTTTATTTAATGAGTTAAAAAATATCAGACAATCAAAATATTAATGATCTGTAGTTTCTATTAAATATTTTATTTATTTATTTGAATAAAAAAGACGAATACTCCAAGAACACTAACATTATGTTTGGTTTAATAGAAAATAAGAAAAAAGAAAAAGGATCGAAAAAATGAATAGAAAATGAGTTTGGATATATACCAAAACAAAATAAAAAACAATTTGTGTGGATTCTACTAAAATTTTTTTTCATCTATTACAAACAAAAAAACAAAGCAAAAAATGTTATCTTTTCTACATTTATAATATTATCCATAGTTATATTATTATTAATAATTATCAATATAAATTTAGTTTTAATAATTTTAATATATTATTATAATTGAGATTTACATTTAAATATTATATACTTATTAAATAAATAATTTAAATTAAATATATAAAATTATAATATTTTATAATATTTATAAAATACAATAAACATAAATAAATAAAAATATTTATACTTTATTTTATTATAAGAATATTAATATAATTTTATATCATTATATTTTTTATTTTTTTATTTAAACAATTTTTTTATTTTTATCTAATTTTTTTATTCAAGCAGTATACAAATAATTTCACTCTTTCTTTTTCTTTTCTCATTTTTTTCTTTTTTTTTTTCATTTTCTTTCCTATATCCATGTAAGCAAGCCTTTCCACCGAAAGAATGATTCATAATTAATCCCGTTTACTATAGTAATTAATCATTTAGTTCAATTTAATTACCAAAGTTAGGCGATAATCATCTTTATTTACAGTTGCCATAACTCTAATTTGCTGTCTTCAATTTGCTTTCCGACCTCTAGCTAGCTAGTAGCTACCTCTAAATTCAAACAACATTTAATAATACAGTATTTACAAGATTTTTTTGGTTGGACAAGATATTTTTAAAGATTAAGTTTTTTCATATCTGAATTTTTGTAAAAAAAATTTATTGTTGATCAATAAATTATTATATACATAAAATAAAATCCCAACCCAATATTTATTTGAAGAAACGAATCAACTAACTCAAATTGGCTACAATTTTTACAAAGTTAAATAAATGACGCAATACATTAAAGTACAGTAATTTATTTTGATAGTACTATATATGATGATCCTACGTGAATATTTGGTCTAAACTTTCGTTACATTTACAAAGTGGTAAGCGTCATATAGAGGCAGTTGACGAAATAAAAAATGCTTTAGCAGATAAATGAAATGAAAGGACCCACATTTAAATCATAAGAATGAGAACTGTGTATTAAAACTAAAATTAGAATCTGCAACTTGCATTATTGTTTATTTATTATTCTAATTACTTTATTATTGGCATGATGTCGTCATTGAAAGGTGGGTTTTGAAAGGCACTAGCTGAAGCAAGCATGCATATTCTCTTCTTCCTTTTGGGTGATTCCTATTCCCACTAATATAATGAAAAGAGTATAAATTCAAATAAGTCTTTAAAAATTTTTATGTTGAATGTTTTTATTTTTAAAAATTTTATTATATTAAATTTTATGAAAATAAAAGATATAGATTCTTTTATTTTTGTCAAAATAAAAATAATAAATTTTGTTAGAGTATAATTAAGATCAATTGGATCAATTAGCATTATTTAGTATATTTGAATATTTATTATTTTAATTCTTTTAGTATATATAAATATTTTTTTATATTATATTATTTTCGATAAACTGATAAATATATATAAATTTTTTTTATTGTTCTCTCTTACCTATCTAACAGATCTAACTAAGATAAAAGATTATATATCTTATTTTTATAAAATTCAAAAATTTTAATATAATAAACTTTTTTTGGGAGTAAAAACATTCTATGCAAAATTTTGTAGAGACTTATTTGAATATATATTATAATGAAAATGCTAAGGTTCTTTTAACGAAATCATGAGGCATGATTCTCTTAATAAAGTGAACTTGCTTTTAAAATGGCTATACAATATAGATGTTTTCAAAATTACATGAAGAAGTAAAAATGTATGTATACTATGACTATTAAATTAGTAAAATCTTTTAAAAATTATAGTTAATTAAATATTAATCTAATAATAGTACTCTTGTATCTTTATTTACTCACTTTATTTGCTATAATAAACTCCTTTCCACGAAGAGATGATTGATGACAGTACACATTTTCCCTTATATCACCGTTTTAAAGTCGATGTAGGAACTTCTTTAACGGCAGAAAATTAGGGCTTCTTTGGAAGAGTTTATGTAAAAAATTTTCTTCAGCGAATTTTTAAAAATATTTAAAAAAATAAAAATAATTTGATGTTTGAGAATAACTTGTTATTTATTAATTAATTACAATAATATAAAAAACGTATTTTTTATTTATTATATTAAAAATTGTGTAATTCTTAAAAAATATATTTTTTATTAATTTTATTTTTACTATTAAAAATTTATCAAATACAATAAAATAAAAAAAATATTTTTTTATTAAAATTTTTTTAATAACTTAATAACACCCAAACAAACTCTTAATTTTTTTACATCTTATTATTTTAAATAGTTATAGAGTTTTTGTGGGTGTCTAAATAGTTATAGAATTTGATACTTATATATTTACTGAAAATTATTATTATTATTATTATTATTATTATTATTATTATGAGTAGTGCTAGGGAGCCAATGGCCTAAACGTACAATGTGTACAATGGGCTAAATCTTTGGTTTATGAATAAAATGAATATCACCTATACTATCCAGAATAACCATCCGGATACCAGGAATAACCATCCAAATACCAGGGATAATAAACATCTCATGTTATAAAAAGCTAATTTTGAGTTCACCAAGGTTCAAACTCTTGACCTTCTGGATCTGGAACTCTAATACCATGTCCTAAAACCACTCATCCCAAAAGCGTAACATGATAAAACAATGTCGTAACACTAATAATCATATCTCTAATACTTTCTAAACCTTCATTGTACACATTGTACACTTAGGTCATTGGCTCCCTATATTTTCTCTATTATTATTATTATTATTATTATTATTTATTATTATTATTATTATTATTATTATTATTATTATTATTATTATTGATCATGTATTTATATTTGTAAAACTATAAAGATAGTAAATAATCAGACCAAATACTTTTCTTCACATAATAATACATATTAGATATTACTAGCTATTTTTTTTTATATTATTACAAATTAAATCTATAATTGTATTGTATCTAGCTTTAGCTTGATGAGAAAGAGTATAACTGAATATGAATGTTTTAGACATGAGAATTTTATATTATTATCTTTCTACCTACTCATGTATATATTGCATAATGTAAGGGGAAAAGTCACAAAATAAAAGAAGAGAAATTCTAACCACCAACTTTTAGTATTTTTAGTTATTATTTAATTAACATAAATATTAAATTATTATTTTATTAATTTATATATATAAATTTTAAAATTATAAATATAAATTATATTAATTTATGAGTATAAATTATAGTAATTTATGTATATAAAATTTTAATAAATATAAATATAAATTATATATTTATTGTGCGTAAAATATATACAAATTTTGATATAAATTATTATTGATTAAATACTGACAAAAATAATAATATTTGCTAATCATAAAATATTGCTCGTAAAATAATATTTAGTCTCGGTTTGATTCCTCTTTTCACTCTTGATGAAAAGCACTCTATCTTTCCTCTTGATTTTTTTCAAAAGAAAAAGAAAAGAACCAAACTTTTTGTTCCTTTCCTGTGATGTTTGATTTCAAGCCTTCAAACATGGCCATTTACTTTTCGGAATCACCATGCATGGTCCCCATCATCTAACGTTGATGTATATTTTTGCTTTGATATTCCTCATGACTACACCCTCCACTAAAGTATGAAAGCTACTATTATTGTATATACACTACCACAAAAACGGTGTTTAGCCACCAAATTTTAACTACGAACACTAAATCGTGATAAAAATAAATGAGCGTATCTTCTATTTATCACGAAACATTACGTAGCTGTATTTTAATCTTTTGCTACGAACAATATTTTTCGTAGCTGTATTTCTTGCTTACATTAACGTACCATGGCTATTCTGTCTTGAATAAATTAATTTTTTAAATAAATTTATTAATGTATAGTATCATTTTTTTAATATTCTAACATTAACACATATTTATGAAATTAAATCTAAAAATATAAAAAAATGAATTTAGATAAAATAAAAAATTATAAAAATAAAGATAAGATTCTAATATTTGAGTTAATTATAAAGATAAAATTTATTTAACTAAAATAATATAATTTGAATAGATAATAAAAAGTTCAATAATTTGTAAGTATAAAAAATTTTTTAGTTTTTATTAAAAATAAATTATTTATCATTTTTTGAATTTAAAAAAATGAGAATAAATTAAAAAAAATTAGTCTTTATTTATATGGTTTAGTACATACTATATATTTTTGTGAGTACTGTACTCTTATTATATGTATAATTATCTTTTTAAAAATTATTTTGTGAAATTATGAATTAAATTTTTTATTTTTACTATTATTTAATTGGTATATTCTATTAATTAATTATTTTACAATTATTTTCAGTGATAAAAAAATTAATACTAATTAATTTATGAGTCACTTATATAAAAGTTTGAAATTTTATTAAGTAACAAAGAAATTAATTTATATAATTTCTTATAACAATTTTATCTGATAATTAATTTGTCTAATGTAATAAAATTTTAGTAACTAATTTAGTAATTAAAATTTATTAAACATTAAAATTTTCAGGTAAAAATATTTACAAAATTTACTTAATGTATAACTCTTGTTATATTGTTTCATGTATAATAGGTAAATAATTAAATAATAGTATATTATTTAAATCATCAACTATCAACTGCATGAAATGAGAGATTGTGATGGTCATATATTTATTAAAGTAGTTTTTTGGTTATTTATTGTTATTGTAATAAAAATTAAAGATAAAAATATTACAAATCAAAATTTAAATTTAAATTTTTTATTATATTTGATCATTAAAAAATAAATAAATAACTATTGTATTAAAAATAAAATAATTTAAGGTATATTTAGTAGATAATAAACAGTAGGATGAAAGAAATATTCTTAAGATGAAAGAAAGTTAAAAGACAATTTAAACAACATTGGTCAAGCTGAATTTTTAAAATTTGAAATTTTAATATGCGCTTAACTTCTGAAGTAGTTTTTTGCGGAAAGTTAAAATAATCACGGACAAATTTTAATATAACTTCCCATCATTCACGTTGTCTTTTAACTCCTACTTTTCTGCAGCACCTTAAAAGCACTCTCTTTAACCACACTATATAAACCCTATCATATGACAGGGTATCCTCCAAACTCAAAATACCGATTTTTTCTTTGTTATTTGTTAGTTTTTTTAGTAGATTTTTTCGTGAAGCAAAAACATATAATTTAGAAGAGACCCTTTTAGCAGAACTACGATAACACAGAATATCAACAACAATGAAGAATTTGCAGAAGGTTTGGGTGAAATAAGTCTCAACCAACTATACCTATCAGAAAAGATTATAATGACCCTTTAGTTGTGAATGTCAAAGGTATATGAAATTTTAATTTTTTTACGTGATTTTTTGAATTCTAATATTTAGTTTATTTTTTTTATTCAATTTTATATTCATTGCAGACACTTCTATGGAAGAAATTACAACTGGCAAAAGGACGACAATTCAAGTTTGGCATTTGAAAATGGATGAAAAAGACATTATGTAACTTGATGGGCATGGACAAAATCGAGATAATGACGTAAATTTATTGATACGATTTCTGGGTGTAATGGCTCGTAGAGCAATGCTGTAAATTGGAAAGGTCTTTGGTGTTGAAAATGTATGATGTGTGATAAATTTAGAGAAACTGGATGAAACTTTAGAGAAAAAGCTATGGATATAACAGCTCTGTACAAATTTTTGTTATCAAAATACAGTGATAAAGTGCCTAGTTTATCCAGTGATATGTTAGACATTTAATTAATATATTTAATAAGTAATAGTTGAAATTTTAAATATATTTAATCTAGAAGGGATTAAAATTTATTTTATTTATGTTAAATTTTTTTTATTTCTTATTATATATAAGTTTAGACTATTATTATTATTATTATTATTATTATTATTATTATTATTATTATTATTATTATTATTATTATTATTATTATACTGAATTTTTATTAGTATTTTTTTATGGAAAAATGTTGGATATTATATATTTAAAAAGTTTGATTTTTGTTATTAATGTAATATATATAAATATAATTTTAATTTAATAAAATTATTCAATTAGAGCAAATTAGCACAAATTAGTCCTGAATTGTATGTGAAAAATATAGTGAGTTAGCCATAAAAATAGTGTAATTAAATAATCCAACATTAGCCACAAAAAAATGTGGCTAAAAAACCCGGCCTGCACAAATTAACTACGAATGAAGTGTAGTAGAATTATACTTTTTTATTTAATTATTCTTATTTAGCCACGGCATTATGCGTGGACAATGATATATAAATCGTGGCTCTTTGAAGGTCTCCACGATGTTTAAAATTGTGGCTAATAACGCTAAAATCGTGGCAAATTAAAAATGCAACCCCCCGATTAGCCACAAATATTCTTTCGTGGCCAATGTATAGTTGTTACGGTTATCTTAGAGTTTAGCCACAATTTTTTTCGTGACTAAACCCCTTATTTCTTGTAGTGATAAGAATACACTAATATTGTTTAACATTATTTAAAATAAATTATATGTTAATGCATAGAACATCTGACAAATACAATAGTAATAAGAAGAGGAGAACTGGAGAAGTACTAGCTAGCCGGAACAAAAAAAAAAGGAAAATTTGAAAGATTATACAAGAGTGAAATTAATTTTTGATTTGTTTTGTCATATCAATGATATCTGATAATTAACAAGTCAGTAAATTATTTTGTGACATACAACACTTAATATATTTGACATGATGGTGGAAAGTTGACCAAAGGATTAATTGGACTCACATTTGTATATTTTATAGACTAAGTTGATTTATCGAATATTTTATGAACCAAATTGTTCATTCTTATTCTCTTAGAAACCATTTTGATAATTAACTTTGTAGGAGTGTACGTATCTATACTTATGTATAATTTATACCTATGGCAATTAAATCTATATCTGTACCTCTTTTTATACATATATTGTACACACAAAAATTAATTACTAAATTTGATTATTATTGATGAAAAATGATTATTTATATATAAGACGTGAACTCAACATTTTTTATTAAAATATTAAATATATACTGTTTCGAATAATATTATATTTTTATAATTTATATATTTAATAATTAAAATTTGAATTAATAAGACATATGCTAATCAAAATATAAAAATAGAAGAAAGATATTATCTCAAAGTAATTTAGATTTTTAATATATTTTTTGTTGCTCTACTATTGACTAATGAATTGTTATATGTATAAAATAGAATTCAAATTTCCGACACTTTACTTAAGTAAACGAGTGAACTGAATTCTGGACCAATTTAAATTGATTTTAGATTTTTAATATATATTCGCAAAGCAGCTCACGGCCCATATTTTATGCACTTTTTTTTTTTTACCGTTTTATTATATTTGAAAAGTACTCGTAATGAAGTTAGTTCATGACGGTGATGGCAATGTAAAAGCCCAGAAAAAAAAATGAATTGATGTTGGCCATGGAGATTGCCGGTGGTTTGAAACTTTGTAAAAGATTTAGCTAATTTATATTTTAAGAATATAGATGAAATATATTATAAAAAATATTTTATAAAATAAATTTTTTATATTTTTAATGTATTAAATATATTAAAAGTATTAAAATTTTTTTATTATTATATTTTTAAAACACAAATTAATTAAATCTCTTTATAAATATTGATTTATTGAGAGTAAGGACAAGAGTTCCACTATCATCATTCATTATAACTGAAATAGACTGAATTGGGTTTTTGTGTGTGAAAGACAAGGCAATGGTGGGGGCCTTGAAACACTCAAAGTCACACCTCTTTTTGTCACAACAATATGGGACCACTTGCATTCACTTCATTCAGCTTGGTTTAATAATGGGGGCCCCATCGCCAAATAAAAAAAGAGGGCCCCCATTCCCCTCTCTAATGGAGTTTTGTTCTTTGGGATGATTGAGTTTACCCTTTACACATGCATCAATTATTCAGTGCAATTTAGAAGGTCCACTTGGAAATTTAGGTAATTAATAATTTAATTTAGCCTCTCAAATTACACATACATGCATCTACGTTATATAATTCATCTTGAAATTCTAAAATGAACTTTTTGATTTATAAAATCATAACACAGGACATGTTAGTCTTTAACTAAAGTTTTATAACTATCTTATTACAATCTCAGTTATTTGTCATATCAAAGCCTTTGATATATATATATATATATATATATATATATATATATATATATTAAAAACCAGCTATCGGTCGGTTACTAGATAAAAAAATGAGGTAAATACCAATCTAATATTCGAAAGGTTAAAACGCCGATAAAATAATATTTAAAATATTATTAACAAAAAAAAATTTTAAAAATTAATTTCGATAAAAGTGACTAACAGTCATTTGAGTTACAAAGAATTAAGATTAAATGCTAACGTGTCTATTAACAATTATCATAATTACAAAAGTTATACATATTTTTAATTTTTATAATTTTAAAAATATTTCCATTTCAATTTTCTAAAAGTCCTAATTTCTTTTTTTTGAAACTCTCATCTCGTCCTCTTTCTCATCAATTATCCACCAATATTTTTCTTTTTCTTCCTCGATAAACTTCTCCTCATTTCCATTCATTGCCGCTTCTACTTTCTTCCTCCTTCTTCCTTGACCAAACTCCAGCTCTGCCTCACTTCAACGACGCTGCCCTCTTCCTTCCTCCTTAGCTTCTTCTCTCTCTTCTCCCACATGATTGTCATTGATGTCTCCGAACTCGAAGTCTTGGACGGTGTCAAACTCCACTGCAAAAAAGTGGTTAAAACGTTGTCAACATTTTTTGGGTCGAGGAGGCCCAAGTAATTGCTTGGGTAACCGTTAGAAAGGTCCCTAGAGGGAGCAATGGTGAAGGAGAAGCCATGGCCACCGGGTGTTCAGTATTGAGGGACTACTGCAAATGCAAATGCGGTGAAAAAGGAGACAACTTTGTTGTTGTTCTTGTTCTTGAATTGGATTGGGATTGAATAAAACGCGTGACTAACTACCCTTTGAGTATCGTTTGTTTAACCAAGTATGTTGCTTTGGTAAATGACTGTGCCACCATCTAGGGACACATTTGCGGCGGCTCCACCACCATTGAAGCTTTCAAAGAAGAACACTTGTTAGTGAGTAATCCTTGAGGACAGAATTAAAAAATAAAAAAAAAGGAACAGTATTTTTGTCATAATAGGAGGCTTGAACTTATACTTGAGACAGATTGAAGAAGGAAAAAAAAGTTGGCGATGATGCTTATTGAAGAATTTTCATGATGAATTGAAGGAGAAGTAAACGGGAGTGAAGTGTGCTTTCAAATTTCAAGTTTATGGGGTAGAAAATGTAACGTGTTTGTTTATTCTTTTTTTGATAGAATAGTTACGATGATTTTATGAATTTTGACGGCATTGTCAACGGTTGAAGTGAGATAGAGCTGGAGGTTGGTCGGAGGAAGAAGGAGGAGGAAGGTAGAGGTAGTAGCAAATGGAAATGAGGATTTTATTGGGGAGAAAGAAGAAACATTGATGGATAATGATGAGGAAGAAGAAGAAGAAGAGATGAGAGTTTTAGAAAAAAAAGGACGGATTAGGATTTTTAGAAAATTAAAATTGGGATGTTTTTAAAATTATAAAAATTAAAAGTATGGGTAACTTTTGTAAGTATGATAATTGTTAACTGATATGTCAGTATTTAACCTTAACTTCAAGTAATTCAATTGTTAGTTTGTCACTTTTGTCAAAATTAATTTTTTTTAGGGACCTTTTTGTTGATAACTTCTTTCAGGTACTATTTTGCCAGTATTTAAATATTTTGAGTACGAAATTGGTATTTACCTCAAAGAAATATATTTGACAACTTATAAAACTTTTTTTTATCATCTTACTATAAATAAGTTTGATTATTTGTTTGTTGTAGGTTTCAGTATTTTATTGTTGCAAGTTTGATTATTGTGATGACTAATCATTTATTTAGAAAAATATGCAAATCAATATGTATAATATCGCTACAAGAAACTCTGCCTACCTTTAAATTTAGCGTCACAAGTTAGCGACAGATTTATTAGCAAATTCGTTTTTTCGATGGTAAATTTACTAGTAATAGTTAGAGAGAAAAAAGAAAAATTAGTGTGATAATTACCGTTGGATTTAGGATTGGAATTTTCCGACGGTAAACCTAATTAGTGGAACGCTGCGTTTTGGTTACTAGCTGATTCGTTACCAACAGATAAATCCGCCAGTAAACCTGACAGTAATTTTGTCCTAAATTCAAACCGAAAATGTCTCTCCCCCTCCCCCTTCTCTCTCTCTCTCTCACTCTCTCTCTAACCTTTTCGTGTCTCCCATCTCTAGCAGCCCCCTCTCCCCCTCATTTTGAATTAGACTCTCTTTCATTATATATTGATTAGCTTTTGTTGGATAAGAGCTAAGCAGTTCCAATAGGTCCATATAAAATTGGATTTGAGAATGAAATTGTTGAAATATATAGTGAATAACGACAAATGCTCATGCTTTTGAATGTTTGTTGCAAGTTGTTTTCTTTTCTAAACTCAGCTAACAAACATTTATAATTTGTTAAGTGTACCAAGAATTTGTACTTTGTGCTATGTAAGTTTGTTTAAAAATCAAATCAGCTAATTAATGTACGTTTCTTTGATACTATCGATGTAGGAACACCATGAGAATATAATATACTTGGTGATGCTTGTTCATATTGATTATTACTTCGCTTATTGCACTTTGCTTTGATATACTTCTTTGTTTGTCATTCATCGTTTCATTTCACAAACACTCGATTATCATGTCTGAATGTTGTCATACTTCTTGTTGACTTCTTTGTTTGTTTTAACTTGAGAATATTCTTTGTTTGCCTTTATTATATTGTTTTTGTAACATATGTGTTTGTTTTCCAATTCTTTGCAGACATGATAATAGGAAGAGGTGTCACAAATCACGTGGTCAAGGTAGAAGGAGGGTGTCTACTGGTACCCTTGGAACTTTTCAGTCATTGCCTTCTACTCTGACTACCCCTGAGATATCACAGGCAATGGGGTCACATGATCAACCGTTCATCATGGTCCCTAACCCTAACTACGTGGCTCCTCCTATTGCACCACTCTCGCCACCAAGAAGTCGTCCAGCTGCTTCACCAAAGTGGACTCCTCCACCACTTCCATCCACTCATCAGCCCATGACTTCGACGACGATGACACCTCCGGTGACAGACACTGTGGTGCTGGATTCGTCTCACGGATCTCTGCCAAATGCCGCTCCACCGCCGTCCATCGTATGGATGACAATTTGGCCTAGTGGTTTGACAACGTGAGTACTATTTTAATGCCTTTTAAATGTAATGTAGTTAGTTTATTTTAGTTAGATTCAATTTTCTGGTTTTAGTGGATTTAGGTTATTAAGATAGGTTCGATTTGGGTTAGTAAGTTTGAACTGCTGAAAGTGTTTGAGAATTCCTGATTGTTGATAGATATTATTGCTAATTTTGTGTTGTATATTGTCATAATGGTTTGTTTGTGAATTATTTATAGATAGAGTTTTAGGCGCCTTTTAATTATAAATAAAACTCTATTGAAAATTCTGAAAATTCTAAATATAATTAAAGTTTAAATTCGACTTAAACTATTAATCTTAAATTTTTTATTGATAGGTTTATGCCAAATAACAATACATGTACACAAAAATATACTAATATAATTAAATTAATGTACAACTATCCATAACTAAACTGTAAAAAGACCAAAATAAATGATAGTTTTAGAAATAAACAGTAAAATCTCAACATATTAAAATCTTAATTAATTTATATCTTCTATTTTGTTTAATACGATATATATACACTGCGATTAACTAGAGTGGGCAGCTCAATATTTCATGTTTTTATTCTTTATTTTATCAAAAGAATCATCGTTTTGTTTGTTTGGAATACAACAAATTAGTTTGTGTCCTTGAATAATATATGCAGTGGCGGTGACGTGCGTGCATCAGCCAACCTGTCACTGTGGTAAAGAAACAATAAATCAATAAGTTTCGTTTATTACAAATGAAAATAATTATGACGAAAATGATATTTAGCGACGTGTAGTGACACAATATACACGTTCATTAGTCAATCACTTTCGTTTCGTAATACAACCTAATAAATAAATTTGAGAGGAGATTGAATATAACAATTAAAAAACTTTTGTCGCCTTAAACAGTATTGACAAGGAGAATGATAGGCAGTCAATACTTTTAGTAAAAAAATAAAAAATATTGAAGAGACTTCCCCTATATTTGTGAAGTCTATACATGAGTTAAAATGAATTAGAATAGTAAAATTAACAAATAAATTAATAAGAATTTTATTTATCCATGAATTAAACTCGTTAACTTGCACTTGAGAACTTAGACTAATAAACTCGTAAAATTTAATTAAATCTAGAATTTCATAATATTAACTCTTTTCTTTTTCGTAAGTGATTAAGTGGTATTCCATCGTATTACCATTGTGACATTGTCATTGACATCAACATCGAACACAACTACATTACATAAATAAAAAACTAGTCACTAGTTTATTATATATATAAGAATACATATTTAGTTTTTATAAAAAAAATTGATTATATTATTGTGAAAAAAAAAAGGTTAACATATCCAATCTTATACGCGAATATATGTTACCCGGAACTTACTAATTTCCTTGGCTAGGATGGCCTAAACTGAAAAAACCTGAAAATTATTCACGTAGGCTGTGTTTAGTTTTGATATTCTTGTTTAGCCCAATAAACTGAGTGTCGGTATTTTAGCATTATTGTTTTTGAGTCGAACTTTTTAGTATTTTTGATATCTAAGACCGATATATATAGTATAATATTTTTAGTATTTAGATTTATGATGCACGGACACTGACACGGACACGAGACACGTTGACACGCAAATTTTAAAATCTTATAAGATATAGAAATACACATATATATAAAATATAAAATAATTTTTAGATAAATCATAATTATAGTTTGATATATTATTGATATTAAAATATAAATTAATTTTTTAATTAATTTTTATGTCTTATATTGTATCAAGTATTTAAAATATTTTTTGTTTTAATAAATAATAATATATACTATATCTAAATTCATTTCAATAATATATATATGTTAAGAATAAAACTGGACACGCTGATACATGATGGTATTTATGTGTATTCAAGCGTGTACAGAAAAGAATTTTTTATTTTTTATTAAGACACAGTTGGACACAATAGACACGCATATCAGACAAATGTCGATGAGTATCGTGTTCAAAATGTGCCCAACATACAAACACGACAACTCAACGAAGTGTCTGCGATTCATAAATTCAGATCCTTGAACAAGTTAAAATGCAAAAAATACATACTCTTTTGAAAACGTTTCATCCAATTAAAGTCCGTAGTTCACCTTTGCTCTGCAGTTGTCGTTATGAAGAAAGTTTGATGGTTCTTTTACTACACATTTAATTATTATGATATCTAATTGGAAAAATATTTAAAATAACATATAAATACATATAAAGAATTTGAAAATTGATTTTTGGTATTTACATAAATTTTTATCCGCCAAAACCTGCCTCGTGATCGTTAAAACGTGACTTAAAGCAAATCCACATATTTTTCCTCAATTAAAATCTGAATTGGATTTCCCACAAAATCATCTCTTGATTGTTTCCCATTGTAATAATAGTAAGATTCACCGAGACACAAATCCAACAAAGAACGATGAAGTAACAAAGAGAATCCAAATAGATGTTGAAATTTGGCATCCCAAATCTACAAAGACTTGAATTTTATGAGATTGTGTCTCACAAGAATCAGATGATAGGACGGCAGTGTAAAAAAACATATGATGGGGTTCCTTGAACTAGGTTGTATCTCGTATCTCCTCATTCTTGTGAACCTAGATCCTAAAAAGTGAACTCAAGAAAATTGACCAGCTAAATTTATTGCTACATCTAGTGCGTTTCACACTCAACTTTTCCTTTGTTCCCTAGTTTATTTTTCCGCTTCTATTCTATTATATAAAAATTGGATGTCTGTACTTAATGATAAAGTTGACGTGGCATACTTCGGATAGTGTTACCCAATTTAATTGTTTTAACTCATTTAATACAATTTATTGCACTGAATTAATTATAGCAACTAATTGATTTGATTAGATATTTAAATATTTCTTTTTTAAATATAATTTGTTATAATTTATATTACTTAATTAATTATACTACATTAATTATAATTCGTTATATTAGTGAATTAGTCTTTTCATTTATAAAGTCTAAAATAAAATAAATAAATTGTTATTTATTCTAATTAAATTTATTTATATACTATATATGAATTAACGTCTATTTTATTCTATTATATAAAAATCGAATTTCTACACTCTATGATGGAACTGGCGTGGCATGCTTATGAGAGTGTTTCTCGATTTATTTCTTTTAACTCATTAAATACAATTTATTATGAAATTAATTATATCAACTAATTGATTTGATTAGATATTTAAATATTACATAATAATTATAATTTATATCAATTTGTTTTAATAGTTTTTTCTAATTTATTTCTTTTAATATTCTGGTAGTATTTTTTAATTTATTAAATCAAATTAGGTATAAATTATGTATATTAATTAATTGATTTGATTAAATTATTAATAATTAAAATAATAAATCTATAAGTAAAATAAGTAATTGAGATATTTTTAACTAATAATTAAATCAAATTAAATTATACGTATTAAGTCAAATTCAAATAATGTGAATTAAATACTAAACTAAAATATGATAATTTTTTGTTTATTCAAATTAAATGTAAGAAATACAAATTATTTTTGTTAGATAATGATGATTTTCTGGTCTTCTATATATAGACGGCCAAACAAAATGATAAGAATAATCATTTGTATCACTCTTGCTATTTTAACTCTTTTTTTTTTCTTTATATAAAATTTCTTTTATGGATAAATGAAAAGGTATGGATGAATAGTGTTTCGTTGATTGTTTGTTTATAACTTAAAAATATCTCAATTTAGGCATTAACGTTGCTGATGGAATTGGACGGCAATGTGCTCGGCATACTTGCAGCTTAAGAAATCAGGTCATGTGTTCGAGGTGTACCGATGCAAACTTTTGGAGCTGCCGACTGCCGCTGAATTCATCGTATAGCTGGAGCAAATTATGATATAGTGAAAAAATATTTATGCATGCATGCTATTCTTCTTTATATATATATCCCTCTATTTTTACAATTTACATCTTTATATATTAGATTCTTTTTGACATTATTTAGATTTGATATTTTTTTTTCTATTTTTACGCTTCTAATCATTTTTTGTCTTAATATTTTGTTCTCATCAATTTCTATATTTTATTTTAAGTTAACTCTGTGGTTCAAATATAATCATTTATGTTATTATTAAATGTTATGAAATTGACTTGATATTAACAATAAATAATTCGAAAAATGTATTTTTTAGAACAATTCACCTAAATATAATTTGTTACGTTAAACAGATGATGATAAATATTTTTGTATTAAATCTCTTATAAAAGAAACTTATAGAAATGTTATGTTATATGATATAATTTGAATATATATTTTTTTATCTTCAATCTAAATTATTTGAATGGGCATACTATTTATTTTTAAATTTAATTAAATATCTAAATATCTTACAATTTAATATAATTTAATTTATATAAATACATGACTTTTAATATTTTATGTAATAAATTTTAGAGATATTTTTGCAAGTTATAATTTTTTATCTGTATATTTAACTTTTTAATAATATTTTTTATTTATTAATATATTATTTCTATTATTTGAGTATCAATAATGCGTTAGGAATTTTTCATCGTATAAGTTACTTCGAGAAAAAAATGATAAAATTTGATTTATGAAAATTTAAACTTGAGTGTTTACTATGATTAAGCTCAAATTTTAATTTATTTTTTATATTATATAAATATTAAATTCTTTGATTAAATACTTATTTGTTTATGTTAGGATATTATATATATTTTTATATTGGCAATTAAATTTTAATTGATATTTTAGGTAATTGTATATTTTTTGTTATTTTATAAATCATTATATATTTTTAAAATTATTTTATTATGTTTATTCTTTTAAAAGGATTACTATTATTAGAGAACAACGAATATTTATAATAGTTTAAAATTGAAAAAAATAAAAAATAAAAAATATTAATATTCTGAATTTTCGAAGTATAAATCTTAAAATAAATATATATGATTATGATTAATGGTTATAATTGGAGTTTTTATTTTATTCTAATTTTTTTCGGAACATATTTTCCTTATTTAAGTTTTATTTTTGTATTGATTGCTTTTTTTTGGTAAAATATCAATTAAAATTTATACCTTGAATAAAATAGTTATGTGTCTAAAAAAATGAACAAAAAAATATTTTTATTTTCAGTAAAAATTTATGTCGCTTTAACTTTTTTTTCTATATCACATCTTATATTTTTACTATATTTATAAGAGAGTTTTTATTCAAATTAAGAAAATTTTTTAGTTATTTTTTTCTTTTAGTTTTAAATATTATTTACTAATATAATAAAAATTAAAAATAACAATAATTACTCACATAATTAAAATAGATATCCTAATATATACATGATCCTATGTATACCAAAAATTATTATATATAATAAATAATTATTTATTTTTTATAATTACTATTTATAAAATTTATTACATAATTTTCTCATCTTAATATCAATATTTAATGAATATAAGATACAAAATATTATTTATATTATTTAACATACAAAATAAATATCTTAAATCATCATGTAGAACAAGAAGTATAATAGTGCAAATACTTGCTTATTTTTTCTATTTATTTATTCTATTATATAAAAATTGAGTTTCTGCACTTAATAATAGAACTGACGTAGCATGCTCTAGAGAGTGTTTCTCGATTTAATTATTTTAACTCATTAAATACAATTTATTATGATGACTTAATTATATTAACTAATTGATTTGATTGAATATTTAAATATTAATATAATTTATTAAAATTTATATTACTTAATTAATTAGACTACGTTAATTATAATTCATTATATCAGTAAACTAGTTTTTTCATTTATGAAATCTAAAATAAAATAAATAATTTATTGTTTATTCTAATTAAATTCATTAAATTGGATGACGCATAGCAACGCACACGGTAGCAGAACAGACATGACAACAGTAGTAACTGGGCAGGTGGAATAACGGCGACGAGATGGAAGTTGCATGTTCTTCTTTATTACATTCGAAAGCAAGTCAAGCAATATTCTACTCTCTTGAGTTTTTGGAAGTGAGGTCATAGAATTGAGGGTAAGAAAAGTTGGGTGGCTATTTGTTTTTTCAAGGCTTTTTCTCAGATTTCTAAATACCTAAAAGAGCGTCGTGTTAAAGATTATATATCCTTCATTTCTTTCTCTTTTTTAAGTGTAGATGAATATAAAATATATTAAAAATTGTCTACGGAAAAATTAAATTAAGTTAGACAAATATATTATTATTATTATTATTATTATTATTATTATTATTATTATTATTATTATTATTGTAATTGAATAAATAAAAAAAATTAATTAAAAAACATCGTTATCCTTGAATTTAACTCTACTATTATGCAAAATCTCTATTTATATGATTTATTTCTCATTATATCTAGATTATATCTCATTAATAATTATAGATAAAAAATTTTTATTAATTACATTTTAAGTTTTTAATTATATGTCAGAACTAATTTTTTTTATCTAAAGTTAATGTAAAAAAAAAATTCACATCAAGTTATCTAGACTCTAGAGTCATTAATAAGTTTTTTGACCAATAAGATGTCATTAATAATCTTCTCTAAAAGTTTAAGTTGCATAATATAATTAGATAATTTTAATAAGAATAATATTATGCATTTAAATTTATCTATTCTATTATATAAAAATCGAACTTTTGTACTTAATGATCGATGAACCTGACATAGCATGCTTTTGAAAATGTTTTTCGATTTATTTCTTTTAACTCATTAACTATAAGTTATTACGATAAATTAACCATATCAACTAATTAATTTGATATAATATTTAAATATTATATAATTTATTATAATTTATATCAATTTGATTTGGTAGTATTTTTTAATTTATTTATTTTAATATTCTGTCAGTATTTTTAATTTTTTTAATTTATTAACCCAAATTTATTGTGTGTACTAATTAATTAATTTCATTAATTTATTAGTCATTAAAATAATAAATCTATGAATAAAATAGGCAACTGAGATACTTTCAACTAATAATTAAATCAAATCAATCAAATCATATATTGAGCTAAATTCAAATCATATGAATTATGGACCAAATTAAAATAAAATAATTTCTTACTTATTCAATACACTTTTTGTATTTATAAATAAATTATTGTCTACTTCAATATATGAAATTTTTATGAATTTTTTATTGCGCAATTCACTTTAACACAAATAAATTAATTTATAAAAAATTAAACTTGAACGCTTGCTATGATTAAACTCAAACTTTAATTTATTTTGTCATATTATTATATAAATATTAAATTCTTTGATTAAACAGTTATTTGATTATGAAATGATATTATATATTTTTTTATATTGACAATTAAATTTCAGTTACTACACAAATATTATATTTTAGGCAATTGTATATTTTTTTGTTATGTTAAAAATTATTATATAATTTTAAGATAATTTAGTTATGTTTATTTTTTTAAAAGTATTGTCATTATTGGAGAATAACTAATGTTTGTGATAGTATAAAATTAAAAAATAAAAATATAAAATATTAATATACTGTATTTTTGAAGTATAAATCTTGAAGTAAATATATGTAATTATAATTAATGATTATAATTAAAAGTTTTTATTTTATTTCAATTTATTCAGGACATGTTTATCTTAAATTTTATTCCTTTATTAATTAGTATTTTTTTTGTACATTTAATTATAATTAATTTATATAAATCAAAATATATAACTTAAAAAGATAGATACGTGTCTAAAAAATGAAAAAAAAAATATTTTTTTTGTTAATAAAAAATTTATGACACTTTAGTTTTTTTTTTTTGGTATCATATCTTACATTTTTACCATAAGTTAAAGGTAAATTATTAAATATAAATTAGATTTATTACTTATTACCCTACTTCGAATTCATTAAATTTGATTTAAATGGAGACAATTAGGTAACGTTATTGAGTTTAGGGGATTCAGGTAATTTTAGGGTGACTTTGGTTTATCAACGTAAATTAACATAATATGTGATATTAGTTTTTGTTATATATATAAAAAAAATGTGACATATTTATGCATTGTTTAGATTAGAAGAATTTGTAGAGAAATAACATGCTGGGGAAGAAAATAGATGGAAAAATCAATTTTTCATTATTTGGTTCAACAAAGAAATTGAATTAAAAACATAAAAGTGTATATGAAGCTCACGTAAATTTTTTTTCTTCAAAGTTGCGAAGAAAACTGATTCAAAAGTACAAACATGGATAAAAATACAGAGTTACTATTTGAAATATAATTTATATATAATATATAAAACCATTAATATAATTTTTCTCTATTATAATTTTTTCTCTTCTTACTTTTCCTTCCATTCAAGCAAAATAAATTTTTTCCTCTATTTTCTTTTCATTCATTTTTTTAAATCTAAACAGCACACAAAAAAAATCTTTTCTTTCCTCTTATTTTTTATCTTATATCCAAACAATAGTTTAGTGTTTATCCATTTATCTTTTATTAATATTGTTATAACAAGGATACATGTAACTTTATAAAAATGATATAACCTAAACTTTGATTATCTAAGAATTTATTGAGTGGCTAGAATAGCTCCACGTCACGAACCAATGAATGCTAGCAATAAAGATGATCACAAAAACAGCCGAAACGGGTATTTGCAGGAATTACTCGCGTTTTGGAGCTAGATGGAAACTCCTGAAATCCTCACGACCTGCTGGTGCATGAATTTGTGATCCGCACAACTAACCAGCAAGTGCACTGGGTCGTCCAAGTAATACCTTACGTGAGTAAGGGTCGATCCCACGGAGATTATTGGTTTGAATCAAGCTATGTTTATCTTATTATTCTTAGTCAGGATATTAATTAAAATTATCAGTTGGAATTATTAGATTGGAAAAATAAAAGAGAATAAAAGCGTTACTTATTGTGCAGTAATGAGAAATATGTTGGAGTTTTGGAGATGCTTTGTCCTCTGAACTTCAACTCTTCCTTGAAATCCTTTTCCACACGCAAAGTCCCTTCCATGGCAAGCTCTATGTAGGGTGTCACCGTTGTCAATGGCTACTTCCCATCCTCTCAGTGAAAACGTTCCTATGCTCTGTCACAGCACGGCTAATCATCTGTTGGTTCTCAATCAGGTTGGAATAGAATCCATTGATTCTTTTGCGTTTGTCACTAACGCCCAGCCTTCAGGAGTTTGAAGCTCGTCACAGTCATTCAATCCCAGAATCCTACTCAGAATACCACAGACAAGGCTTAGACTTTCTGGATTCTCATGAATGCCGCCATCAATCCGGCTTATACCACGAAGATTCTGAGTAATGAATCTAAGAGATACTCATTCAATCTGATGTAGAACGGAGGTGGTTGTCAGATACACGTTTATGGATTGAGGAAGGTGATGAGTGTCACGGATCATCACCTTCTCCATAATTAAGCGCGAATGAACATCTTAGATAAGAACAAGCGTGTTTGAATGGAAAATAAAGGAATTGTATTAATTCATCGAGACGCTGCAGAGCTCCTCACCCCCAACAATGGAGTTTAGAGACTCATGCCGTCAAAAAGTATGTAATTTAGATCTGAAAATGCCATGAGGTACAAAATAATTCTCAAAAAGTTGTTTAAATAATAAACTAGTAACCTAGATTTACAGAATATGAGTAAACTAAGATAATTGGTGCAGAAATCCACTTCTGGGGCCCACTTGGTGTGTGCTGGGGCTGAGACTAAAGCTATCCACGAGTAGAGGCTTTTCTTGGAGTTGAACTCCAAGTTATGACGTGTTTTGGACGTTCAACTCCGGATCATGACGTGTTTCTGGCGTTTAACTCCAGACAACAGCATGTACTTGGCGTTCAATGCCAAGTTACGTCGTCTATCTTCGCGCAAAATATGGACTATTATATATTGCTGGAAAGCCCTGGATGTCTACTTTCCAACGCCGTTGAGAGCGCGCCAATTGGACTTCTGTAGCTCCAGAAAATCCATTTCGAGTGCAGGGAGGTCAGGATCCAACAGCATCAGCAGTCCTTTTTCAGCCTAAGTCAGATTTTTGCTCAGCTTCCTCAATTTCAGCCAGAAAATACCTGAAATCACAGAAAAATACACGCACTCATAGTAAAGTCCAGAAATATAATTTTTGCCTAAAAACTAGTAATATTTAACTAAAAATTAATTAAAACATGCTAAAATCTACATGAAATTATCCCCAAAAAGCGTATAAAATATCCGCTCATCACAACACCAAACTTAAACTGTTGCTTGTCCTCAAGCAACTAGATAAATAAAATAGGATGAAAGAAATTAAGAAGTAATAATATCTAAGAGTTTTAAATGGAGCTCAGATTCTTTTTAGATGAGCGGGGCTTGTAGCTTTTTGTTTCTGAATAGTTTTGGCATCTCCCTTTATCCTTTGAATTTCAGAATGATTGGCATCCATAGGAACTCAGAATTCAGATAGTATTATTGATTCTCCTAGTGTATTATGTTGATTCTTGAACACAGTTATTTTATGAGTCTTGGCCGTGGCCCTAAGCACTTTGTTTTCCAGTATTACCACCAGATACATAAATGCCACAGACACATGACTAGGTGAACCTTTTTCAGATTGTGACTCAGCTTTGCTAGAGTCCCCAGTCAGAGGTGTCCAGAGCTCTTGAGCACACTCTGTTTGCCTTGGATCACGACTTTAACCACTCAGTCTCAAGTTTGTAGCTTGGACCTGCATGCCACAAGCACATGGTTAGGGACAGCTTGGTTTAGCCGCTTAGGCCTGGAACTATTTCCTTAGGCCCTCCTATCCACTGATGCTCAAAGCCTTGGATCCTTTTCACCCTTGCCTTTTGGTTTTAAGGGCTGTTTGGCTTTTATTCCTTTTGATCCAAAAAAATTTTTTTTTGACTGCTTTTTCTTGCTTCAAGAATCAATTTCATGATTTTTCAGATCATCAATAATATTTTTCGTGTTTCTCATTCTTTCAGGAGCCAATTCATCAAATTCAAATACAAGTTATGCACTGTTCAAGCATTCATTCAGAGAACAAAAAGTATTGCCACACACATAGTTATTATAATTTTATTATTAAGAACTCGAAAGCCTTGGATCCTTTTCACCCTTGCCTTTTGGTTTTAAGGGCTGTTTGGCTTTTTTATTCCTTTTGATCCAAAAAATTTTTTTTGACTGCTTTTTCTTGCTTCAAGAATCAATTTCATGATTTTTCAGATCATCAATAATATTTTCGTGTTTCTCATTCTTTCAGGAGCCATATTCATCAAATTCAAAATACAAGTTATGCACTGTTCAAGCATTCATTCAGAGAACAAAAAGTATTGCCAACACATAGTTAATTATAATTTATTATTAAGAACTCGAAAAAGAAAAATTACTTCTTTATTCTAATTATCTACTATTTTATTCATGCTTGATGTGATGAGAAAAATAAATTATAACTTAATTGGGAATAAAATCAGAATAGATATACTATACTAATTACTACTACTACTATATATATCTCCTAAGGTAATTTCTATAAAAACTATCACAGAGTTAAAGCTAAAATTGGAACTCAGCAACCTGTTTTTGAGAAGTAGATGTTTCTAATCTGTGGGGTGCTTTTCAAAGATTAATTTTTGGCGCTTCAGCTCCCTTAGATCACGCCCTTGCTCTTCTGTTCCTTAAGCAGTTTGCAAAGCATGCTACTTTGATTGTTCTGTTCTTCCTTTATTTGGTCCATAGCTTCTTGCAATTTGGCAATAGAGGCTTCAAGATGTCCCTAATATTCGAATTGAGGGAGTTCTGGGAGGACTTCCTGTGCTCCTCTTGATTGGATCATCCTGCAGTTGTTGTCTGTCCATTGATATTCTGGTGATTGGCCTCTCAACTGAGATATACTCTGTTATTCCATCTTTACTCCGGCATCTTTGCAGAGCATAGAATTAAGCTTGGATAGGCCAATCTGGCGTCCTTGAATTCCTGTTTGCTATTTTGTATAATTCGCATGAGATCAGTTGATGGACTTCTACTTCTTTTCCCAACATGATGCAGTGAATCATTACTGCTCTTTTAATGGTAACTTCAGAACGGTTGCTGTGGGCAATATGGAACGCCCAATGAAATCCAGCCAGCCTCTGGCTACTGGTTTTAGATCTTCTCTTTTGAGTTGAATTGGGGGGGGTCCGTGCTGGTGGTCCACCTGACTTCAGGGATGCATATATCCTCTAGAATCTTGTCTAGACCTTTATTACCCTCATCATTCTCCTATTAAAGGAGTCTGGGTCATCTTTCAGTTGAGGAAGCTTAAATATCTCCCTGATCTTGTCAGGATGGGTATGAACAATCTTTCCTCTGACTAAGGTCCGATGGTCATAGAGAGCAGCTCCAATTATTCTTTGCCTGTCTGTCTGCCATAGATTAGCATAGAACTCCTGAACCATGTTCCTTCCCACTTTCGTTTCAGGATTGGCCAGAATTTCCCAGTTCCTGTTTTGAATTTGCTCTTGGATCTCCGGATATTCATCTTCTTTCAGATCAAATTTGACTTCCGGAATCACTGATCTGTGACTCATTATTTTGTAGTAATGGTCTGAATGTTCTTTAGTTAAGAACTTCCCTTGATTCCAAGTGCTTTGGAGTATTCTCTTTCTTGCCTCTTGGGGTGGGTTGTTTTCCTTTAGGAGCCATGATCTTAATGAGTATGTTTTTGTGATCACGGATAAACACACCAAACTTAGAGCTTTGCTTGTCCTCAAGCAAAAGAGAAGAAAGAAGAGGGATAGGAGGAGAGCAAGTGTGGGATGGTGATGATGAGAGGGGCGCCGAATTCAATATATAGGGAGGGGGTGGGAATTTTCGAAAATAAGAAAAAGATAAGATAGAAGATATGATTTATAAAAGATAGATATGATAAGAAAAAGATATAGTTTAAAAGAGAAAGATATGAATAATAATTAAAAGATAAATCTGAATTTTTAATTTTGAAAAAGATTTTAAAAAGAAATTGAGTTTTGAAAACAAACTTAAAAGAGTTGGATTGGATTGGAAACAATTTGTCTTTTAGGATTAAGATATATTTGAAATTTTGAAAAGGGATTTTAGAAATTAGGGTTCTTAGAAAACTAATTTGATTTGAAGGATGACATTTGAAACTGTTGATGCAAGAAATTATGAATTGAAACATAAAAATTTACAAAATTTGTAAAGAAAAATAAATTTTACCTCCTCCCCACCATCCTGGCGTTAAACGCCCAACGATGCATGTTTTGCGCGTTTAACGCCCACATGCTGCTTCTCCTGGGCGTTCAACGCCCAGCTGCTCTTTCTGGCGTTGAACGCCAGGAAGTCCTTGTCCTGGGCGTTTCTGAACGCCCAGGATGCTGACAATCTGGCATTAAACGCCCCGAAGGTGCTTCTTTCTGGCGTTCAACGCTCAGAAGATGCTCCTTTCTGGCGTTTAACGCCCAGATGGCTACCCTTACTGCGTTGAACGCCCAGTGGGTGCTTCTTTTGGGCGTTCAACGCCCAAAATGTTTCTTACAAATAAAATTAAATTTTGTGATTGGCTGGGTTGCCTCCCAGCAGCGCTTCTTTAATGTCTTAGCTGGACTATTACTGAGCTTTAATTAAGTCTCAGTTTTGAGCATTCTTGCTCAAAATTGCCTTCAAGATAATGTTTAACTCTTTGTCCTTAACAATGAACTTTTGTTAGAGTCATTATCCTGAAGCTCTACGTATCCATATGGTGATACACTTGTAATTACATATGGACCTCTCCACCGGGATTTTAATTTCCCGGGGAATAATTTGAGCCTAGAATTAAATAGCAGAACTTTCTGTCCCGGTTCAAAGACTTGGATGACAATTTCTTATCATGCCCTCTTTTTGCTTTCTCCTTGTAAATTTTTGCATTCTCGAAAGCATTGAGTCTAAATTCCTCTAGCTCATTTAGCTGTAGTAAACGTTTTTCTCCAGCTAACTTGGCATCAAGGTTCAGGAATCTGGTTGCCCAATAGGCCTTGTGTTCCAGTTCCACTGGCAAGTGGCATGCCTTTCCATACACAAGCTGGTATGGAGAGGTCCCTATAGGGGTCTTGAATGCTGTTCTGTATGCCCACAGAGCATCATCCAAGCTCCTTGCCCAATCCCTTCTACGGTTAATTACAGTCCGTTCCAGGATTCTTTTGAGTTCTCTATTTGAGACTTCAGCTTGCCCATTAGTCTGTGGGTGATATGGAGTAGCTACCCTGTGGCTAACTCCATAACGAACCAAAGCAGAGTAAAGCTATTTATTGCAGAAATGAGTGCCCCCATCACTGATTAATACTCTAGGGGTACCAAATCTATTGAAGATGTGTTTCTGGAGGAATTTTAACACTGTTTTAGTGTCATTAGTGGGTGTTGCAATAACCTCCACCCATTTGGATACATAATCCACTGCCACCAGAATATAAGTGTTTGAGTATGATGGTGGGAAAGGTCCCATGAAGTCAATGCCCCATACATCAAACAACTCAATCTCTAAGATCCCTTGTTGAGACATGGCATAACTGTGAGGTAGATTGCCAGATCTTTGGCAACTGTCATAATAAGCACAAACACTCGGGAATCTTTATAGAGAGTAGGCCAGTAGAAGCCACTTTGGAGGACTCTTGTGGCTGTTCGCTCACTTCCAAAATGTCCTCCATACTGTGATCCATGGCAGTGCCATAGGATCTTCTGCGCTTCTTCCTTAGGCACACATCTATGGATTACTCCGTCTGCACATCTCTTGAAGAGATATGGTTCATGGCACTTCCTGGATGGCAAAGAGTTGCTCATCCGAAAAAGTTTCAGAGATCTCAGTGAGAGGAGGACGCCCCTTCTACTGGTTCTATTCGGGACAGGTGATCTGCTACTTGGTTTTCTGTCCCTTTTCTGTCTCTTATTTCTATATCAAACTCTTGCAAAAGCAACACCCATCTTATAAGTCTGGGTTTGAATCCTGCTTTGTGAGTAGATAGGCTCAACCACTTCTGTGGTTGTGTTTCTGTGGTTGTGTAATTCCTCTGTGCGTCATGTAGACACGGCTGGCATAGTAAATGACGTGCAGAAGCTTGTCATGCCTTTGTCCCACACTGCACCAATGGCATGGTCACTGGCATCACACATTAATTCAAATGGCAATGTCCAGTTTGGTGCAGAGATTATTGGTGCAGTGACCAATTTAGCTTTCAGAGTCTCAAATGCCTGTAGACACTCTTTATCAAAGATAAATGGCGTGTCAGCAGCTAGCAGGTTGCTCAGAGGTTTGGCGATTTTTGAAAAATTCTTTATAAACCTCCTATAGACCTGCATGCCCCAGAAAGCTTCTGATTGCCTTAACATTGGCAGGTGGTGGTAGTTTTTCAATTACCTCTACCTGAGCTTGATCCACCTCTATCCCCTTGTTCGAGATTTTGTGCCCAAGGACAATTCCTTCAGTCACCATAAAGTGACACTTCTCCCAGTTTAAAACCAGGTTAGTCTCTTGGCATCTCTTTAGAACAAGTGCTAAATGGTTAAGGCAGGAGCTGAATGAGTCTCCAAATACTGAAAAGTCATCCATGAAGACTTCCAGGAATTTTTCCACCATATCAGAGAAAATTGAGAGCATGCACCTCTGAAAGGTTGCAGGTGCATTGCACAGGCCAAATGGCATCCTTCTGTATGAAAATACTCCAGATGGGCAGGTGAATGCCGTTTTCTCCTGATCCTGGGGATCTACTACAATTTGATTATAACCTGAATATCCATCCAGAAAGCAGTAGTATTCATGACCTGCTAGTCTTTCTAGCATTTGGTCTATGAATGGTAAAGGAAAATGATCCTTTCTGGTGGCTGTATTGAGCCTTCTATAATCAATACACATACGCCACCCTGTAACTGTTCTTGTAGGAACCAGTTCATTTTTTTCATTGTGAACCACTGTCATGCCTCCCTTTTTAGGGACGACTTGGACAGGGCTTACCCAGGGGCTGTCAGAAATAGGATAAATAATCCCAGCCTCTAGTAATTTAGTGACCTCCTTTTGCACCACTTCCTTCATGGCTGGGTTCAGCCGCCTTTGTGGTTGGACCACAGGCTTGGCGTCACCCTCCAATAGGATCTTGTGCATGCATCTGGCTGGGCTGATGCCCTTAAGATCAGTGATGGACCACCCAAGAGCTGTCTTGTGTGTCCTTAGCACTTGAATTAGTGCTTCCTCTTCCTGTGGCTCTAAGGTAGAGCTTATAATTACAGGAAAGGTATCACCTTCTCCTAGAAATGCATATTTCAGAGATGGTGGTAATGGTTTGAGCTTGGATTTTGGAGGTTTCTCCTCTTCCTGAGGGATTTTCAGAGGTTCTACTATTCTCTCTGATTCCTCCAGGTTAGGCTGAACATCTTTAAATATGTCCTCTAGCTCTGATTCGAGACTCTCAGCCATATGGACCTCTCTTACCAGAGAGTCAATAATATCAACACTCATGCAGTCATTTGGGGTGTCTGGATGTTGCATGGCTTTGACAACATTCAACTTGAACTCCTCTTCATTGACTCTCAAGGTTACTTCCCCTTTTTGGACGTCAATGAGGGTTCGGCCAGTTGCTAGGAAAGGTCTTCCTAGAATGAGAGTTGCACTCTTGTGCCCCTCCATTTCCAGCACCACAAAGTCAGTAGGAAAGGCAAATGGCCCAACCTTAACAATCATGTCTTCAATCACGCCTGATGGGTATTTAATGGAGCCATCAGCAAGTTGAAGACATATCCTGGTTGGTTTGATTTCTTCAGTTAAACCAAGCTTTCTAATAGTAGATGCAGGTATTAGGTTGATACTTGCCCCAAGATCACATAAAGCTTGCTTGGTACAAGTGCCCTCTAATGTGCATGGTATCATAAAGCTCCCAGGATCTTTAAGCTTCTCAGGTAAGCTTTTCAGAATGACTGCACTGCATTTTTCAGTGAGGTAAACTTTTTCAGTTTCCCTCCAATCCTTCTTATGACTTAAGATCTCTTTCATGAACTTAGCATAAGAGGGTATTTGCTCAAGTGCTTCTGCAAACGGAATCTTTATTTCAAGAGTCCTGAGATAGTCTGCAAAGCGGGCAAATTGCTTATCCTGTTCCGCTTGGCGGAGTTTTTGAGGATAAGGCATTTTGGCTTTGTATTCCTCAACCTTAGTTGCTGCAGGTTTATTACCTACAGAAGTGGGTTGGGAAGCCTTTTTAGAAGGGTTGTCATCAGCACTTGTATGTGACTGATCCCCCACTGGCATTTGAATGCCAGGGGTGGAGGCTGGAGTGGTGTTAGACGCCACCTCCCCATTTGTTACTGGCGTCTGAACGCCAGAACTATGCTCCCTTTGGGCGTTCAACGCCGGATTCATGCTTGTTTCTGGCGTTGAACGCCAGGAATGAGCATGGGCTGGGCGTTCAGCGCCAGCATTATTCCTCTCTGGGCTCTGATTGTCCTTAGAGGGATTTTGAGTAGCCATTTGTTCATTTCTTGGCTTCCTGCTGCTTTGAGGTGAGGTATTTAATGTTTTCCCACTTCTTAGTTGAACTGCTTGGCATTCTTCTGTTATTTGTTTTGATAGTTGTTTTTCTGTCTGCTTTAACTGTACTTCCATATTCCTGTTAGCCATTCTTGTTTCCTGTAATATTTCCTTGAATTCGGCTAGCTGCTGAGTTAGAAAGTCTAATTGCTGATTGAATTCATTAGCCTGATCCATCGGACTGAGTTCAGTAGTTACTGTTTTAGCTTCTTCTTTCATGGAAGATTCACTGCTTAGGTACAGATGCTGATTTCTGGCAACTGTATCAATAAGCTCTTGAGCTTCTTCAATTGTTTTTCTCATATGTATAGATCCACCAGCTGAGTGGTCTAGAGAAATCTGAGCTTTTTCTGTAAGCCCATAGTAGAAGATGTCTAATTGCACCCATTCTGAAAACATTTCAGAGGGGCATTTTCTTAGCATCTCTCTGTATCTTTCCCAGGCATCATAAAGGGATTCATTATCTCCTTGTTTGAAGCCTTGGATGCGTAGCCTTAGCTGTGTCATCCGTTTTGGAGGGAAATAGTGATTCAGAAATTTTTCTGACAGCTGTTTCCATGTTTTTATGCTGTTCTTAGGCTGGTTATTTAACCACCTCTTAGCTTGATCTTTTACAGCAAATGGAAACAGTAATAATCTGTAGACATCCTGATCTACTTCTTTATCATGTACTGTGTCAGTAATTTGTAAAAATTGTGCCAAAAACTCTGTAGGTTCTTCATGTGGAAGACCAGAATACTGGCAGTTTTGCTGCACCATGATAATGAGTTGAGGATTCAACTCAAAGCTACTAACTCCAATGGAGGGTATACAGATACTACTCCCATATGAAGCAGTAGTGGGGTTAGCATATGACCCCAGAGTCCTCCTGGACTGTTCATTTCCACTTAATTCCATGATGGAATAAAAGAGATGATATGTATGTTGATATTATTTATTTTATGAAATTTAATTTTTATAAAATAAAATAAAAACGAAATAAATAAAAGAAATTGGAAATATTTTGAAATTGAAAATTGAATTTTTATATAAAATTTTCGAAAAATGTAGTTCAAAATTAGTTAGAAAGTATATATATATATATATATATATATATATATATATTTTTTTTTTTTTTTTGAATTTTGAATTTTATGATGAAAGAGAAAAATATGCAAAAGACACAAGATTTAAAATTTTTAGATCCAATGTGCCTTATTTTCGAAATTTTTGGAGGGAAAACACCAAGGAACACCAAATTTAAAAATTTTAAGATCAGAACACAAGAAATACTCAAGAACACCTTGAAGATTCACAAGAACACCAAGAACAAAAGAAAGAACACCAAACTTAAAATTTTAGAAAACCAAGACAAATTTTCGAAAATTAAAGAAAGATCAACAAGAAAACACCAAACTTAGAGTTTGGCACAAGATTCAATCAAAGAAAAATTATTTTTGAAAAAGATTCCAAAGAAGATACCCAATTATCAAGAACAACTACCAATGCTCCAGCCAATTGGGCAGTAACTTCAATGTTGATTTTAAAAATGTATCATATTTATGGATAAAAATATAAATTTTTGAAAGTTAATGTTTTGAAAAAGCACAAGAAAAACAAGAAAAGACACAAAACAAGAAAAACTTGAGATCAAACAAGAAAAATAAACAGGAACAACTTGAAGATCAATGAAGAATAAAGAACACAAGTCGAAATTTTTTTTTAAAAAAATATAAAATATGCAATTGACACCAAACTTAGAACAAGACACTAAACTTACGAAAATTAGCAATTAATTAAGAAAAATAATAAATTTTGAAAAGAAATTTTTGAAAAGAAACTATCCTATCAAGATTTAATGACTCTATAACAATAAAAATAAATTATTCCTAATCTAAGAAATAAAATAAACCTTTAGTTGTTCAAACTCGAATAATCCCAGGCAACGGCGCCAAAAACTTGGTGCACGAATTTGTGATCCGCACAACTAACCAGCTAGTGCACTGGGTCGTCCAAGTAATACCTTACGTGAGTAAGGGTCGATCCCACGGAGATTATTGGTTTGAATCAAGCTATGTTTATCTTATTATTCTTAGTGAGGATATTAATTAAAATTATCAGTTGGAATTATTAGATTGGAAAAATAAAAGAGAATAAAAGCGTTACTTGTTGTGCAGTAATGAGAAATATGTTGGAGTTTTGGAGATGCTTTGTCCTCTGAACTTCAACTCTTCCTTGAAATCCTTTTCCACACGCAAAGTCCCTTCCATGGCAAGCTCTATGTAGGGTGTCACCGTTGTCAATGGCTACTTCCCATCCTCTCAGTGAAAACGTTCCTATGCTCTGTCACAGCACGGCTAATCATCTGTCGGTTCTCAATCAGGTTGGAATAGAATCCATTGATTCTTTTGCGTTTGTCACTAACGCCCAGCCTTCAGGAGTTTGAAGCTCGTCACAGTCATTCAATCCCAGAATCCTATTCAGAATACCACAGACAAGGCTTAGACTTTCCGGATTCTCATGAATGCCGCCATCAATCCGGCTTATACCACGAAGATTCTGAGTAATGAATCTAAGAGATACTCATTCAATCTGATGTAGAACGGAGGTGGTTGTCAGGTACACGTTCATGGATTGAGGAAGGTGATGAGTGTCACGGATCATCACCTTCTCCATAATTAAGCGCGAATGAACATCTTAGATAAGAACAAGCGTGTTTGAATGGAAAATAAAGGAATTGTATTAATTCATCGAGACGCTGCAGAGCTCCTCACCCCCAACAATGGAGTTTAGAGACTCATGCCGTCAAAAAAGTATGTAATTCAGATATGAAAATGCCATGAGGTACAAAATAATTCTCAAAAAGTTGTTTAAATAATAAACTAGTAACCTAGGTTTACAGAATATGAGTAAACTAAGATAATTGGTGCAGAATCCACTTCTGGGGCCCACTTGGTGTGTGCTGGGGCTGAGACTAAAGCTATCCACGAGTAGAGGCTTTTCTTGGAGTTGAACTCCAAGTTATGACGTGTTTTGGACGTTCAACTCCGGATCATGACGTGTTTCTGGCGTTTAACTCTAGACAGCAGCATGTACTTGGCGTTCAACGCCAAGTTACGTCGTCTATCTTCGCGCAAAGTATGGATTATTATATATTGCTGGAAAGCCCTGGATGTCTACTTTCCAACACCATTGAGAGTGCGCCAATTGGACTCCTGTAGCTCC
Organism: Arachis stenosperma; assembly: GCF_014773155.1. Classification (NCBI taxonomy): domain Eukaryota; kingdom Viridiplantae; phylum Streptophyta; class Magnoliopsida; order Fabales; family Fabaceae; genus Arachis; species Arachis stenosperma. Next base: position 15,349,370 of record NC_080386.1, on the reverse strand, counting down.
AGAAAATCCATTTCGAGTGCAGGGAGGTCAGGATCCAACAGCATCAGCAGTCCTTTTTCAGCCTAAGTCAGATTTTTGCTCAGCTTCCTCAATTTCAGCCAGAAAATACCTGAAATCACAGAAAAATACACACACTCATAGTAAAGTCCAGAAATATGATTTTTGCCTAAAAACTAGTAATATTTAACTAAAAACTAATTAAAACATGCTAAAATCTACATGAAATTACCCCCAAAAAGCGTATAAAATATCCGCTCATCACCTGCCATGCGAAAATGGATGGAGACTAGGGGTGGCAAACGGGTCGAAAACCTGTCGAGCTGGTCGCATAACCCGCCAAAAAATACGGATTGGGCTGGAAATTTATGGCCACCAAACTTAAAAATCCCGCCTACCTTGCACTGCCTAATCTACGGGATTTTGAGGGCTTCAGCGGGGTGGGGCAGGCTTTTCCGTTGGACCAAACTTTTATTTTGGTAGAGCTATTTTTTTACAAATTTCTGTGATGTTATTGATCTACAAAATGATGAAGATGATAATTAAAGAAGTTTTAAGTTATATTTTGGATAATATTTGTTTTGCTTTGTACAATGCTGGTTTTATTATTTTGTTTCAAAAAAATTGATTTATAATTATATTTATTACATATTTATAATTATAAAGACGTTAATGTGCGTGAATTTAAAAATTATAATTTTTTTATATTTTTAAAAATTATAAATTTATTGAAATTGTTGTAAAATTATATATATTGTTTAATATTTAATGGCTTATAAAAAAAGGAAATTCCGCCAGCCTACCATTAGGCGGGAGGGGGGAAAATTCAGGACCGTCTTACTAGGCAGGGCGGATTTTTGGCGAGACAAGGCGGACTTTCCTGTTTGCCACTCCTAATAGGGGAACGGACATAAATACCCGCCCCATGAAACTTATTAAATATACGCGAATATAAAATTATTAATTTATCCTAATTTATATATACGTAAATCCATTTCTTGAATTTAGTAACCCTAATTTCTGCCTCCAATTCGAATTTTTTCTTTTTCTTCCAGACTCATTCTCAGCCTTGATCCCCTCTCTCTCTAACTCACTTTCTCTACCTCTCATCAAGTTCGTCGCTATGTTGCTCAGTATCGTCCTAAAAAATTATGTTATGTTATTATGTTGGATTATTTTTTTATGTTTTCTCCTTTTGAAATGTTATTTTTCATAACGAATATGTTATAAATTGTGTTGAATTATATTGAATTGATTATTTTATGATTTATTATATTATGTCTTTTTGTGTTAATTTTTTTAAAAGTTTTCAAAGAATATTCGTAGATACCCGAAGAGATCTACGTTCTCTAAGGGGTAATTAAATAGGAACTTGCAATGACGGAGAAAGAATGTGGACATTTTTTTAAATAGGAATGAGGGATGGAAAGCGGGTTTCTCACGCTCCCCTGAGTCCTCATTACCATATTAATTTATTTTTCAATTGAATAAATTATATATTGAATAACAAAAGTTGTTATCGATTTCTTTTCACACTAACTAATACTCAACGATGGTGTTTTGATACACCATATTACAAAAAAATATTAATCGATCTAATAACTTTTGTAATGACATAAGTTTATGAATTTAAAAATTTAAAAATTATTTCATAAAATGTAAAGTTTTAACAAGTAATAATGTTGATCATATTGTTTTGATTTCAAGAATGAATATGATAGCAATAAATAAAATTGTCCCAAGTAAATTTCAACAAAAACAAAAATTCATAAGTATTTCTATTAATGAAAAATTAATCTATTTTAAAGACAAATACAATTTTTTTCTATGAATTTCCTAACTTGACAAGTCGAGAATTAATCCACCACATATTGATACTCTATTTATTAAGGGTATGTCGCTAACTAATGGATTGTAATACACACAATGCGAGATTCAAACTCCAAATACTTACTTAAACGGGCAAATAAGATGACCATTCAATAAATTTAAATTGACTAAAATAAATATTAATTATTTTTAATATTTTTAAGTTGTAAAATATTTATAATAATAATTACTATGTATATTTTTTATTTAAATTTTAATAAAAAATTTTATATAATTTTATGTATTATCCCGTATAGGACACGAGTACATACACTAGTTTTACTAAATAATCCAAATTTTTTGTTTCGGTAGACATAATTCAAATGTTTGTACCATATCTTTTTTCGTCATAAATAAAAAAAATTGTGCAATTGTTCTATCAATATTTATTAATGAATATTCAGAATACTAATATATCTATTCATGAAAAAACGAATTAATTTTATACCCATAAAAAATAGACTATTGCTAATAAAACTACCAAAATTCTAAAAGATGATTTAGAATTCTCAAACTTAATGCTAGGAAACTAAAAAGGGGTCAGCCAATGACGATTGGATTTTTGACGGTTTAGAATTTCACTAATAAAATCTCGTTGTAAAGTATAGTTTCTAAACCAAGCAATAATCCTTTCATACAAAAAGTTGTTTGTCACTAGTACAAACCCCTAAAATTTATAAACCGAAGTATTCAAACCTCGGGTCGTTCTCCCTAGGAATTGTAATGAAGTGTCTTGTTATTGGTTGTGAGTTATAATTGGGGTTTTTAAGATTTTTGGACAAGAAATATAAATGGCAAAGAAAATAAACTAACAACTAACAAAACTCTTGGCAAGATATGAGAACTAGAAGTCCTATCCTAGTTATCCTTCTCAATTGTGATGAGAATTGTTCATCGCTACCACTTAGTTAACCCTTACTAAAGAAAGGAAAGTCAAGTGGATGAATTGACTTGAGCCACAAATCCTAGCCAACTCCCAAGGAAAGACTAGCTTTAGTGCACTCCAAACCAATTAGCAATCTCTCCAATTACCAATCAACAAAGGAATTAGATAACTCAAGTGTCACTAATTACTCTACCTAGGCCAAGAGGAACAAAATCTACACTAAAACTAAAAGAGATATTTTAACAAACACATAAAGTGCAATAGAAGTAAACAACATAAATTGCAAGAATTAAAGAGAGATCTAACTACAAAGGCAAGAGATTAACAATGGAAAAGTAAAGAGGAACAATTATTATGAATTACCTCTTATTGAATTGGAAGAATGTAGAAGGAACAATACTAGATCTACAACAAAATATAAGAACAACATAAAGGAAATTACAACAAAAGAGTAGAAGAAGATGAATCTAACAACAAAGAATTAAAATGTAGAAGTAGAAGAAAGCAAAGATTTAAAATCTAGATCTAAGAACTAAACCTAATCCTAATCCTAATTCTAGAGAGAAGTGAGAGCTTCTCTCTCTAGAAACTAACTACAAAGCTAAACTAAACTAATTGGTAACTAACTTGTAAAGTATGAAAAGTAGATGAGTCTGTTGATTCCCCTTCAATCCTTGGCTTAAATAGCATCAGAAATGAGTTGGATTTGGTCCACAAGGCTTCTAAAATCGCTGACCACATGTTGCTTTAAGTGAACTAGGTGGCAGCAACGGCGCGTGCGTGTACTTTGCGCGTGTGCGCCACCATACGTGTAGCAACTATGGCAAATCTTATATCTTTTCGAAGCCCCGGATGTTAGCTTTCCAACCCAACTGGAACCGCATCATTTGGACCTCTGTAGCTCAAGTTATGGTCGTTTAAGTGCGAAGAGGTCGGCTTGACAGCTTTCCGGTTCTTTCATTTCTTCATGAGTTCTCCAACTTTTCATGCTTCTTTCTTCATTCCTTTGATCCAATCTTTGCCTTCTAAATCTGAAATCACTTAGCAAACATATCAAGGCATCTAATGGAATCAAGGAGAATTAGATTTAGCTATTTTAAGACCTAAAAAGCATGTTTTCACTCTTAAGCACAAATAAGGGAGAATATACAAAACCATGCTATTTCATTGAATAAACGTGGGTAAAAGGTGATAAAATCCCCTAAATTCAATACAAGATAAACCGTCAAATTGGGGTTTGTCAACCTCCCCACACTTAAACCAAGCATGTCCTCATGCTTAAGCCAAGAGAAAGCAAAGGGATCAACATTTATTCAATGAAAACTAACTAAATGCAATCTACCTATATGCAACTATCTACATGAATGCAATTGCTTGGTCAAAATAAATTAATTCCCAAGAAGCATATATAAGCACAAGGGCAAAAGGTATTAACAACCATGCCAAACCACAATTGAATTGAGCTATTAAATATTTTTACAAACTTGCATGAAAGGAGATGATCATTGGTGGAAACATGTAATTGAGCATCAAACCCTCACCGAATGTATTTGCACTCTATTCGCTCAAGTGTTGGGTTGATTCACTCAATTCTCTCCTAATCATGCCTTCTAAGATTTGTTTTTCTTCTAACAATCGACATATATTTCATGCATGCATACAAGTATCATGAGGTCTTTTCTTTAGGTTGTAATGGGGCTAGGGTCAAGGTAGAATGCATATTTGGTTAAGTGAGTTTGAAATTTGAATCTTTGATAAGCTTAAACTTCCCACCTAACCTATGACATCCTATACAATTAAATTCCAACCTAACTACCCATTTTTCACTCTTTCACATACTCATGTATTCCTTTTTAATTTCACAACACCTATGCATTGATTTTATTGGACTATACTTTGATTTGGGGCATTTTGTCCCCTTTTTATTCCTTTCTTTTTTTTCTTCTTTTTCTTTCTTTTTCTATATATTTTTTTCTTTTTCATATTATTTTTTTTCTTTTTCTTTTGTTTTTCTCATTTTTTTTTATATACAAGAATCTCAATGCATAAGGTTTTACATTTGATCAATACATGAGTATGTACCCAATTCCCAATATTTTCAATAACAATACAAAATTACCCTTTTATTCACCCAATGTCCCAAGGTTCCCACACTTGAATGGTGCTCACACACACTAGCCTAAGCTAATCAAAGATCCACATAAAGACATTTATTGTTTTTCGCTTTAAGGCTTGTAATGTGCTAAATTAAGAACAAAGTGGGTTAATCGTAGGCTCAAATTTGGCTAACAAAGGAAGATAAAAGGTAAGGCCATTTGGGTAAGTAAGCTCAATGAAATGATGGCCTCAATCATATAAATGCATGTATACACAAAATAATGGACATAAAGAATCAAACAAATCAAAGATTACAATCATAGAAAGAGAATAATGCACACAAGAAGGAAAATAGGTGGTTATAAGATGTAACCACACCATTAGGCTCAAATCTCACTTGCTTGTGTTCTTAGCTCAAAAACATGATCCACAATATATATAATTCAAGCAAGTTCTATGAAAGTTTTTCACTCAAATCAATTGAGGTGCCCTATAGATAGAAATCTTGAAAATTTTCATTATTTTGACTAAGCTTATTGTGTATACATATGCAAAAATTAAGAGAATGCAAGTAAAAATCCTAAAATCCTAGAATGAAATGCAAAAGTGTTGGGATTAGAAACTTGTCACCCAAAATCGCCGAACGGTCGGACGACCTCCCCACACTTAAAAGTTTGCACCGTCCTCGGTGCATGCAAAGAAGAGCAAGGTGGATGGGTTGCTACAATTGATGAGCTCCTTCAAAAGGTTGTGCGGATGACTTGTTTGTTGCCCCCTTTAAAAGCTTTTCCTTTCTCCCTCCTTGGTGGCCAACCTAAAAGGATAGAAAAGGAAAGGAATATTAAGCCTATGACAAAGATATCAAAGCAAATAGGACATAGGCGGGGGTTAATGCCAAATAAGAGTAAGGTTCTCACTACATGTTAGCTACGCATGTAGGTGAGAAAACAATATAAGCTAATGGCATATTAACTAATACTTGATGCAAGAGTAAAATCAAAGCATGAAGAGCATATGGCACATCAAGTTCACATAAGAAGAAGTGGGTCATGAAAGACAATATGAGGTCATATCAATGCACAAAGACATAAGAGTCTTACAAGAGGAAGCATTGATTTAAAAGTTTCATCACCCAACAATATCAAACAAGTCAAGAAGCACCAAAATAATGCAAGAATTTCTCAACAATTGAGTGTAAGAATCCAACACCATTATTGAGATGACACTTAAAAAAAACTGAAAACATGCTATAGAAACAAAATGAAAATGGAAAGAGTAGAAGTATGCGAATGTAATGAACAAAAGAAAATGGAAGACGAGAAAAAAACTATTTTTTTTACCGACGCGTGCGCGTCATGCGTGCTTACGCGTCGATGTGCATATTGGTTGAAGGACGCGTACGCGCCAGGTGCGCGCACGCGTGCATCGAGTTAGGCCGGAGGCATAATGTCGGCCCAAGTCTAGCACAACTCTCGGGTAAAAGTACCGAGAGTGCAGATTGTGCAATCGACGCGCGCACGCACAGTGTGCGTGCGCGTGCATTGCCAATTTAAGATCATGTGCGCGTACGCGCTATGTGCGCGCACGCGTGCATCGACTTATGCCTTAGGCCCAATGTTCGCACAGTGTAGGCCTAACTCTCGGGTTTTTGGCTGGAGTCGAATTTTTTTTGCATCCACGCGTACGCGTACAGTGCGCGTCCGCGTGGGTGGTCGAAAAATGCTCAGGTGCGCGTACGCGTTAGGTGCGCGCACGCGTGGATGGTGTTCTGTTTTTAAAAAAATATTTTTCTAAGTTCTTACACCAATCCAAGCCTTTCAATCCTCCAAACAGCTACCAAAACACCCTAAAACCTTATTCAATATACTATACTACTAACTAAACTTGATAAAACAATAAAAACAAGAAATTAAACTAATTCTACCAATATTTACAAAAGATAAAAATGAAAATGAGAATCTACCTATAATGGCAACTCAATTCACTTATTAACAAACTAAAAGAGTATGGAAAGAGTTTACCATGGTGGGGTGTCTCCCACCTAGCACTTTTATTTATTGTCCTTAAGTTGGACTTATGTGGAGCTTCTTATCAAGGTGGCTTGTGTTTGTACTCATCTTGGAACTCCCACCAATGCTTGGTTCTCCATTGTGCCCCAAGATTTCTTATGGATTGAGCCAAGTCTTGATGGAGTTCTTCACAAGCTTGGGGCTCCCAAAGTTGGTCCTCTTTTTGTAATCCGGGATCCCACACTTTGTTTTCACACCTGTCTTGAGGTTGATCATCATTATTAGTCCAACCGGGTAGTGAGTAAGGTGAATTCTCTATGAAGTGCCCAACAATCCTTCTAGACCCATTTATTTGAGCACTACTCCATCCTTTATATCTCATGTTTGATGCATCAACCATAATGAGCCTTGATTTGCAATGCCAACCACGAAACATCTTTCGCTTACGCTTCAACCCACAAAGCATCCTAAGTTGACCATCCGTTTCAAGTAAACCATACTCAAGTGGGACAATAAAGCTAATAGAAATGAATTTTACCCACTCAAGTGAGGGAGTAGATGGCAACCTAGGTAGAGATGCTTCCAACAATCTTGACAAAGCGTATTTCACTCCCATCCTTCTATTTCTAAGGACTTCCACCTCTTCACAAGATTTCTCTATTCCAATCCTTTGTTCATTAGTACTATTTAAGCCTTTTCCATTAATCAAACTATAATTGGGAGAGTGAAAGAAGTTTACCTCCACAACATTTTCAAATGCACCGGGAGAAGGCTCTTCAAGTTCAAAGGATTCTCCACCACTAGGACTTGATACTTGCTCTTCATTGCCATGGGAATTCAATTCTTGCTCTATCCCATCCAAGTCTTCATATGGAATATGCCTTGGAAGGTGTGCACTTTCCTCCCTAGCATCAATTTCAATCATCTTGGAGGGGTTTTCTTCAACTTTATGTTCCCATGGAGGCTCCGCATCTCCTAAGTCTTCTACCACTTCTTCCTTGTCTTCAACAATTAAAGCTTCCTCCAATTGTTCCAATACAAAGCAACTTCCTTCATTTCCCACAGGAGTTTCCAATCTCTCCTTCATGCTATGTTCTTCATTCGATTCTCCACATGTAGCCATGGGAGTTCCTTGAGTGTTCAAGCATTGGGAGGCTAATTGATTTGTTACCGCATCCAAGGCGGCCATGAAATTTTGCACATCCCTTTTCATCTCTTCTTGGCCTTGAACAAGAACACTAAGAGTTTCATCCATTAGAGATTGGGGTGGGTGGAAGGGTTCATCATTTTGGGGGAAGGGTTCATGATAGGAAGGTGGTTCTTCTTGGTAGAGTTGTGGTGGGTCAATGTTTTCCACTCTTTCCACTTGTTGCACAACACACTCCATGGTTGCTTGAAATTGATCCAATGATTCCTTAAGATGATCCCTTGACTCTTGTTCCTCTTGCATGTCATGAGTAGGATCATAGGGCTCTTGGATTGAAAGACATAAGTATTCTTCCATGGGAGGTTGTGGTGGAAAGTAGTATTCATCTTGTGGTTGGAAATTTTCATATATTGGAGGTGGTTCATCTTGGTAATAATATGGAGGAGGTGGCTCTTGAAAATATTGATGTTGGAGTGGTGATGGCTCTATGTGTGGTTCATATTCCTCATATGGTTGTTGGTAGGATGGATATGGATTAGGGTCATATGAAGGTGGTTGGTAAGAAGGGGCTTGTGAGTGTGGGTGAGAGTTATGTTGAGGATATGGTTTATAGGCATATGGTGGTGGTTCTTGAAAGTCACAAGGTGATTCACCATAGCCATTGGATTGATATGCATCAAAAAATGGCTCTTCTTCATAGTGCATTGGTGGGGGTTGTTGCCATGAAGATTGATCATATGCATATGGTTCCTCCCACCTTTGATTGTCCCATTCTTGATGCACATCTTCATTATAGTCCTCATTACCTACAACATAATTGTAATCACACTCATAGCCAAAATGAGAATTCATGATAGTAAGAGAAAATAAGAAACAAAAAAAACTAATAAGAAATAATGAAACAAAATGCTAAGACTAGCAAAAACTAACAAGCAATCAAAAAAATCAAGCTATTCACAATATTCACATATATACAATAACCAATAACACAACACCATTGCACTCCCCGGCAACGGCACCATTTTGACGATGGATTTTTGACGGTTTAGAATTTCACTAATAAAATCTCGTTGTAAAGTATAGTTTCTAAACCAAGCAATAATCCTTTCATACAAAAAGTTGTTTGTCACTAGTACAAACCCCTAAAATTTATAAATCGAAGTATTCAAACCTCGGGTCGTTCTCCCTAGGAATTGTAATGAAGTGTCTTGTTATTGGTTGTGAGTTATAATTGGGGTTTTTAAGATTTTTGGACAAGAAATATAAATGGCAAAGAAAATAAACTAACAACTAACAAAACTCTTGGCAAGATATGAGAACTAGAAGTCCTATCCTAGTTATCCTTCTCAATTGTGATGAGAATTGTTCATCGCTACCACTTAGTTAACCCTTACTAAAGAAAGGAAAGTCAAGTGGATGAATTGACTTGAGCCACAAATCCTAGCCAACTCCCAAGGAAAGACTAGCTTTAGTGCACTCCAAACCAATTAGCAATCTCTCCAATTACCAATCAACAAAGGAATTAGATAACTCAAGTGTCACTAATTACTCTACCTAGGCCAAGAGGAACAAAATCTACACTAAAACTAAAAGAGACATTTTAACAAACACATAAAGTGCAATAGAAGTAAACAACATAAATTGCAAGAATTAAAGAGAGATCTAACTACAAAGGCAAGAGATTAACAATGGAAAAGCAAAGAGGAACAATTATTATGAATTACCTCTTATTGAATTGGAAGAATGTAGAAGGAACAATACTAGATCTACAACAAAATATAAGAACAACATAAAGGAAATTACAACAAAAGAGTAGAAGAAGATGAATCTAACAACAAAGAATTGAAATGTAGAAGTAGAAGAAAGCAAAGATTTAAAATCTAGATCTAAGAACTAAACCTAATCCTAATCCTAATTCTAGAGAGAAGTGAGAGCTTCTCTCTCTAGAAACTAACTACAAAGCTAAACTAAACTAATTGGTAACTAACTTGTAAAGTATGAAAAGTATATGAGTCTGTTGATTCCCCTTCAATCCTTGGCTTAAATAGCATCAGAAATGAGTTGGATTGGGTCCACAAGGCTTCTAAAATCGCTGACCACATGTTGCTTTAAGTGAACTAGGTGGCAGCAACGGCGCGTGCGCGTACTTTGCGCGTGCGCGCCACCATACGTGTAGCAACTATGGCAAATCTTATATCGTTTCGAAGCCCCAGATGTTAGCTTTCCAACCCAACTGGAATCGCATCATTTGGACCTCTGTAGCTCAAGTTATGGTCGTTTAAGTGCGAAGAGGTCGGCTTGACAGCTTTCCGGTTCTTTCATTTCTTCATGAGTTCTCCAACTTTTCATGCTTCTTTCTTCATTCCTTTGATCCAATCTTTGCCTTCTAAATCTGAAATCACTTAGCAAACATATCAAGGCATCTAATGGAATCAAGGAGAATTAGATTTAGCTATTTTAAGACCTAAAAAGCATGTTTTCACTCTTAAGCACAAATAAGGGAGAATATACAAAACCATGCTATTTCATTGAATTAATGTGGGTAAAAGGTGATAAAATCCCCTAAATTCAATACAAGATAAACCGTCAAATTGGGGTTTGTCAGCCAACTCCTGCCAACTCTTATTGGGTTGGACTCCAAGGCGCACCACAAAAAGAATCATCCCTCCACCATTCCCATTTACTCTAATTATATTTTATTTGCCCCAATTTACCCTAATAACATTACCACTGCCGTTCCTCACCTCTCTATCTCTGTCCCGTCGCTCAAACTCCAGCAAACGGCGGCGCATCACAGACCTCTTCCTCATGCCGTCAACGTTGTCCTCAACAACGCCGCTACGCGTCATCATCTTCGCCTCCCAAATAGACGATGTTACCACCACATTCGAAGATGCCATCGTGGTCAACAACGCTTCTCATCCCTTCCATTCGCTGGTTCAGACTCGGGTCAACCTCGCTGGCACGGACTCGTCGTCTTTCTAAGCTCGCGACGTCGTGAACACCCACCTCCAAACTGTGCCGCTACGGTGCTCCTCGCAAGCAATGCCGCCGTTCGTCTCAAACCCTCTCCTGCGTCGCGCGTTTCAGACGTCAACAACCACGAGAAGGATCTCCGGTAGTCCCTCGCGGCCCCGCGCCTAACCACGCCCTCCATCAGTCCTAAGTCGGGCCCTCTAACACCTTTTCTTGCCGTTTCTTTTTTAGTTTTGACATTGGGTGCTTCAAAAAGTAATTACAGAAAAACTTTTTTATTATACTCTCAAATAACATCAATTTCGTTACAGAAACATCCAATCAATTAGAAAAAATAACATCCACTTAGTATACAAAAGAAACATTCACATAAGACTAATCAAATACAACCCACTTGAAGGAAAAAAAAACGAAATCATTAATGAGATAGAACAGTCAGGATGTAGAAGGAGATGGCACGGTAACGGGACCGTGAATCATGTTCTTCATGCGCAGTAAATACTAAATCCTAATTTTTCAAAATAATCATTAATGACAATTATTCAAATTATAATTTACTATTAAAATAAATTAAAATTAATATAATTAATTTAGTTGTTTAAGTTGGCTGATTAAGAAGTTGTTTTCTTATACTTTTTCTCCTTCTTATCTATCCTAACTCACCTCTAACCCTTCATTACCACCTTTTAAATTTTCAATCGTTTATCACCACAATCAAAATCTATTACCATCCAAATCTCATCCCTAACTATTACAAGTGTTATTATGCTATCATCACTTTTGCCATTACCACTACACTTTTACCATCACCAATAACTCATACTTAGACAATTTTAAAATTTCTAGAACAAATATTTTTCTTTCTCTTTCTAAATCCATCATCACTATTAACAAAATTGAACTCTTCAAAATTTTTTATGGTTGCATTATTTTTAGATTTTAATTTTTTTTAATTCCATTTGAAAAACCAAAACAGAAAAAAATCAACAATATTCAAATGGTGGACATAGTGATTGCTCATTTCACTCTTGGTAGTAGTTCCTTCCCTCTATGTTTTCTCCTTTCCACTGCATAGCGTTTTCTCTCTCTGTCTCAGCAGTGGCAGTAGTGGCTCCCTCCGTGGTCTTCATCCTTACTCCTCACTAATGCACTTTCTCTCTTTCTCTTCCTCTTTCTTTCTTTGATCTTTCTCTCTTTCGAATCTTTCAACAACGACAATGATAGTTGTGGTTTCCTTAGCCTTTGTCCTCTTCTCTTCCCTCTACCTCAATCTATTTTTCTCTCTCACTATTTCTATTTCAAGGTCTTTTTTCATGATGAGCTTTCGCTAACGGTTATTTCCGTGAGCAAGAAAAACTAGGTAGCCTGTAGCATCAGAGCATTCATGTAGCTGTTAGAAAAAAAGTTTACAATTTGCTTCCATATGAAATAAAGAAGATTTGTGATTTATTCCTAGATGAGAAAGAGGATGGGATCGTTGGTAGTGATTGAAGGAAAATTAAATAATATGATGGCGGTGATAAAGAGAAAGAGGTGGTGATGGCGATAATAATGATGGTAATTGGGGACGAGTGGTGGTGAAGAAGGATTTGGATGATGGTAGGATTTGGGATTGGGGTGGTAGTGTTATGGAGTAAAATTTGAATTTAAGATTAGGTTAGATTAATTAGAGATAGTTTAGAAATTTTAAATAATTTTTTAAGGTTCGGATAGTTTTGTTAGTAAAAGGTCATCTTTCATGAATATAAAATCAATTTTGTTTTTTTATGGGTAGATTTATCAGTATCTTAAATTTTTGTAGATAGAAATGATAGTTTACTCAACCAAAAATATTACATCTATATCTTCTTTTTCCATTATATGCAAATTGTAATTTTAAACAATAAAATACAAAAACGAAGGTTGCAATTAGTGTTTCATGTCCTTCGCAATTTTTCGATTGCAAAGAGTCTCCGTAGTAGCACTGAAATTAGTAATCTTCACTATTTTTTCTGGAATGTTTAAGTTCTTTTTTTTTTTGGTCAGTGGATTGGACAACTCCCAATCCTAGGTACACAACACACCCCCACACTCCTCATACATTTATCACATTTTTCCCACAAATGCACACACATTTATCACATTTTCCCCACAAATGCACCCTCTAGAATTTGAACTCTAAACCTTAGTGGTGAGGAGGGGGTGAAGTGCCACCTGAGCTAAGGCACTTCGACGGAATGTTTAAGTTCTAAACTGGATCGAAAGCAACTTTTTTTTTTGTCGATGGATTGGACAACCCCCAATCCTAGGTTACACACTCACACACACCATGTAATACCCTAATATTCAAATCCTTATGCTCGAGTCATAAGTCAATGATATTACGGTGGTACGACTCTCAGGTGAATTTTTAATATATAAATATAGGTAATTTCGAAGGAGTATTAATCGAGAAGCCTGAAAAGAGTAGAAATAAAATCGCGAAGACGTATCAGAGCGTTTCGACAACGAAAAGTTAAACTGTGAAGCCGAAAGCGATATACGGACAAGGCATAAAGGAGATTAAGAGATAGATAACAGATGGATATATATATAACATAAGTAAATAGCCACTAGTCGCGACCCGCGAAGTTTAGGCCGACTAGGGTACAGTATGAAAGTAACTGACAACAGTATATCCTAATCTCTCCCAAAGGAAACATAAGAGCCTCTATAGGCAAGTTTAAAAGAGTACAATACATAATATAATCCTTTCAACGCAAAGGTGGAGAGATTCTAAGCAAAACACAAGGTAGAGAAAATAACGATCTTCGCCGTCTCTCAGACGACCCACAATTCACTTCTGAGCACCTGGACCTGTATCTGAAAAACAAGAGATATATACAGAATGAGAACCCCGGGCCCATGGGTTCCCAGTACGGTAAAAGTGCCAAATAAATACAATGCACACATCAACTTACCTTCCTTACCTCTTTCCGGCCTCCAGCCCAAAATTCACGGCCTCCGGCCCAATTTCACAATTTAAATGCATAAACCACAAATCAATACTCATTACCTAAAACATCAAATTTTCAATACACCAAGCATACAAGGCCACACAATTCTCAACCCAATCATTAATTCACATTACATACCAACTATGCATATTAGCACCAACCCTTTACACAATCCAAACTTAATCCTAGGGCATCTAGCCTAGGAATTCTCATCACACCACACGGTACTTAAATGAAACTTAAACCGTACCTCTTGTAGCCAAATCAATTGAGCCTCTTCTTTGGAAATCTCCACCAACCTTAGTCTCAAGCCTCACCAAAGCTCCTCAAGCAACACCAATCTCCCAATTGTGCACCAAAATCATCAAATACACTAACATAACCAATATCACATACATACATCAACCTATGACTCATAAAAGTGACAAATCACAAGGGTTTGAGCACTTCTTACCTCAGCCCATATAAAGTAGGGATATAACTCACTTAGAATCCATGTTGGAGTATCCCTAAACACCCAAAATCACAAGATTTCAACACTAACTTTCCAAAAACGTGTAACAGTGGGGAATTTCAAAAATTGGGCAGAGATGAATGGAATACTCACCACAAAACTTAAATAGAATTGTAGAGGATGAGAAGAGCGACGCGTGGCCGCAAACGGCTCGTCAATCAGAGCTCCGTAGCTCAAGTTATAGTGGTTTGAAGATCAAAGAGAGTTAGGTTTTCTCTCTTCTTTTCTCTCTTCTCAATTCAACGCCCAACACTCATTCTTTAGGGCAAAATGAGCTGAAATACTCATAACTAATGTTTATATATGTTGGGTCTTGGGCCCACTTAGGTCCGGTTCACTTATTTTTATCCGTTGGCCCAATTTTGGGCCAAAACCTTTAAGATTAGTGCTCTAAATCGCACTTTAAATATTTCTACCTCCCCTAATAATAATTCCTCATTTCTTAATCTTATTTACTCATAATCAATATTCTCAGCTGCAGTACTAGACAGATCTCAGCCGATACTGCCAGTCAAAATTTCACTGCGCGCTTTTACGCAAAAAACTATGTTTTTCGACTCGAAAAAATTCAACCATATTCGCTCCTATTTAACTTATTATTTCGGTTAGACCGGGTATTACACACCACACCCACATACACATCATATCCCTTTTTTTGGTCAAGTTTGCACATGATGAAGCTCGAACCTGAGACCTCTTAATAGAAAAAGAAACTTGTGCCACTTGAGCTAAGAAAATTTGTGCCACTTGAGCTAAGGCTCATTGACGATCGAAAGCAACTTAAAGAAGGTTATCCGGTATCTTGGTCCCCTTTTTTTGCGTCTGCTTATTGTAATTTATGGGCTCAGAGGAATAGTGGAGTTTTTGAGAATCATCATGAGGACCCAGATGCTTGCTTCCATAGAAATATTGGGTCTTGCAAAGGAGGATCAAATGGTGATGGATTTGGTGAGAAGGAATAAGAATTGTGTGGCTGAATTATCTATCATTCAAATTGCGTGGCAGTCTCCACTGGAACACTGGCTCAAAATTAGTATAGATGGTTCGATGAAGGACTTGGGCTTAACAACTTGTGGTGGCATCATCTTTAGATTCGTGCTTGTTTTTTAGTCCAGATTTGAGAGTGTGCTTATTCTGTTTTTTTTTTTTGGACTTGGCTTATTCTGTTTTGTGAGTCTCTTTCTAGTAAAATTTTTATTTTGTTTTTAGTTGATATGAGGAGAGTTTCTTTTTCAAATCCTTTTAATTTCATTTTTTTTCCGTGCGTAAGACCCGTTGAGTATTAAAAAAATAATACAAAAACAAAGTATTCGTATCTTGAAACCATGATTCTTGTAAAAATTGAGTTAAAAAAATGCTCATTGTTTTATAGAACTAAACCTAGATTTATGAGTTCTGTTTCGTTATTTTAAACAACAGTTCACAAAATAACTTTTCAGATTGAAAATTAAGAAAGAATCGTAAAAGAAAACCACGATTTACCGGAGCCAAAAATGCAAATAAATATATCTAGTGAATTGGACTTAAATTCTATTCTGATGATATTTTTTAAATAATTTAGAAAATATAATAATTTTAAGCAACGAAAATGTCCAAAAACTGCTTTATTTAAGATTTTGAAAATAAAACTAGGCATTAATAACTAAAGCACTTGAACAAGAATCTAAATAAATATCAATCTCTTGTCTTTTTAAATATTTTTGTCGATTCACGATTTTGACCAATTTACATTGATTTTAATAATTGATTTTTGAAAATCTACTTATGTCTAGTTCTGAGTCCAGCTAATCAGATTGATTAGTCCGACACAATTTTATGAAGAGTGGCTCTATCACATATCTAGAAGGGTTAGTTCTTTTCTCCGTTGAGATAAGAAAGTGTTTAAATCTATAAATCAATCTAAATTAGAGTTTTAAAAATTGAATCTATCATTAAATTATTTTAGTTATTAATTTATCGATTTAAAAATTTAATCGGTAACCGTAATTCAATTAAAATAACTAAATTATCATAAAATAATATATAAAATTATAATATTTTCTGTATAAATGTTAAAAATATGCAAATTAAAAATACAATATCAATAAAAAATCTTATATTTTTATGGTATTATATATTATATGTCATAAAATGATAAAGACCAAACACACAAGAAATATTTATCACTTTAATTTCTATTTTTTTACTTTTATTTGAAAAAATGTATTTTATATCTTTTAATTTTTAGGATATTTTTAGTTTAAATTAGATGTATTCTATCAATGTTTTAAAGATAGATATCATTGATGATAAAAAATAAATAAAATAAATATTAAAAATTTAAATTTGGATCCTCTAAATTTTAGATTTTCACTTTAGAGGATAAAGTAAGATTTCTTACTATTGAATGTTTTCTCTCTCATGTATTTTTTTAGTCCCACCTATAAAATAAATGGTGATAGATCATACTTTACTATCTAAAGCTAAATTCAAAATTTAGAGTATTCAAATCCTAAAAATTCAAGTCCCGATGACTTTTGGATCTGTAAAAAAAAATTTTAGATATGATAACAAAACTTTGATGGGACAAAAAAAAAGTACAGAGAAGCTTTGAAGAACAAGTAAGCAAAAGAATCATTCAAACGCCCATTAGCATTGTGAATAAGCAGGATATTCTATTATGGCCGTACAACAAAGAAGGCGAGTACTCTATAAAATCAGGCTATAGGACAGCAAAAGATGAAAAGGAAGTAGCAGAGTATTATCAGACTTCTTCAAGCTCAGATAAAAAAGAGTTGTGGAAAGAAATTTGGGGAATGAGAATCCCAAAAGTAAAAATATTTTTGTGGAAAGCATGCCATAATATATATCATTGCGGTAAACGTGAATCTTTATAAGAAAAAACTAATTGATAATCCTTTATGCAGGGTTTGTGAGTTGGAAGAGGAAACTGTGGAGCATGCCATCCTCCTCTATCCATGGACAAGGACTACGTGATTTAGAACACAGATTCAGAGCATACCAAAAGCTGACTCAATCACTACATTAGGAAAATGGATTTGTGATTGCATTCAGAAAATTAGAAAAAGAGAAGCAAGACAAGATTAAAAGCAGCATAGGGTTCCTAACTTGGGCTATATGGAAATCAAGAAATCAGTTTGTTTCCTAGAGCACAGAAATCAATCCATTGGCAACAATAATCAAAGCAGCTAAACAAGAGATTAAATTCATCACAGAAACAAATAACTCAACAAAAGAGAAGATCATTATGCAAAGAAGGAGAGCGAAAAAGCTACCTGGAGAGCACTTCCAAAGGATTGGATCAAAATTAACGTGAATGCGACTTACTATGAGCGAACTGGGAAAGCAACAACGTTAGCAATCATCAGAGATTTAAAAGGAAGCCTAATCACTGGAGCAACAACCAGAATTAATGTAAACTCAAGTTTAGCAGCTGAAGCATACGCGTTTAGGGAGGCAATTATTTTGGCAAAAAATTTACAACTAGGAAAAACTATAATTGAATCTGATTGTCAGAATCTTGTTCAAACAGTGAAAGTTAAGAGCAAAATTAGAGAAATTGATGCTATCCTAAGAGATATTAGACTATTCATCGAAGAGTATGGAGAGATAGGAGTTAACTAGATATTAAAGAAGGGGAATGAACTTGCACACAGAGTAGTAAGAATCGCGGAAGAAGATTCCATGAGTCATCTCTGGTCAGCATCGCTCATCGGGGAACTAAGGAATATCATAAGGGCAGAGGCAGCTAGGGTCGCTGCACAGTAGTGCCAAGAATTTGGTGAATCGACTCTGGCGTTACCTCAAGACTTGATCCAACCGCGTGATCCTAGTAGTGGGTATCGCCACAACTTTCTCGATAAGGCATGGGGCATCCGATACCAACCGGCTGGATGTCTTCCAGAAACGCAGATAACCGGTGTGCAAGAGTAGGAACGACCTTGGGTAGAATTCATCCGGAACTAGGCAGAGGGTGGCATTTGTGGTGGAAAATAGACAGAGCAATTTCAAGAGAGACAAGGCAGAATGTTACCTAGTGAGAAAATTACTTGACAGTTAGGCAATAGACATTCTTATTGTTTCAAACTACCACACTATCGGTCTTTTTTAATTCGAAGGTCATTCCTGAGGTTGCCAAATTTATTTTTCTTTCTGACACTCTTCATTCTTGGTGCATCTCTGATTACTTTTGATCACAATAGTCCTTTCAAATTCTTGCGGATATTGTCCTTGTCGCTTGTCCTTTTTCTAAGGTTTAGTACCCTTATGATTAAACTCGAGAATTGTTTTAATGTCACGTGCGATCTTTAGGTATAGTAATACGATACGTTAGTTCCTTAAGACGTGTTTGTGGATATGGAAGGTGAAGCAGTAAGTGTGCGACGACGTGAAGAGTTGTGAAAGTTTCATTTCTCGCGGAAGAGTTTACGGATGTTAGGCTTGTGACTAGTGATGCGTGAGCATCTTTCTTGTCTTTTCCTAGTGAATTTGTATTTAAATTATTGAGTTTAATCAAGAATTAATTATCTTTTAGCCACTATGGATGCTACTTTGAGTTTCGTGCAATTTTGTGTATTTTAGGTAGCATTTGGCTGGATTTGATGGAAAGAAAGCTTGCACAAATGGAAGGAGCTCAAGAATTAAAGAAGATAATCAGCGAGGAGCGACGCGTGCACGTACCTAACGCGTACACGTGATTTGGATCTTTCCATGGCGACGCGTGCGCGTACCTGACGTGTACGCGTGACACGCGAAGAAGACCACCGACGCGTACGCGTGACTGATGCGTACGCGTGACATGCGCCACGTGCAGAAAACGCAGAAAACGCTGGGGGCAATTTCTGGGCCCCATTTTGGCACTCAAGTAAGGCGCAGCTCTCTGCCAAATTAGGCGCGGATCCAGTGAAGCCAAGTGGTCCCCACGTTACAAGGCGTGGATTATTTAATTGATTCTGATTCAAATTTGAATTTAAAAGGAGGAAAAGATATTATCTTAATTTTAGATATTGGATTTTAAATTAATTAGGATTAGTTATAAAAAGGAGAAATTTTTCTTCTTTAGGGGGATTCCATTAGGAAATTCTATACCAATTTACATTCCACCTCATACAATTTACCTGAATCCTTATTTTTCTTCTCTGAGTCATGAGCAACTAAACCTCCATTATTAAGGTTAGGAGCTCTGTATATTGTATGGATTGATACTATTATTTCTCTATTTTAATTCATGTTTTGATTTATATTTCAATAATTGTTTTCGTTCTTTATTTTATGAATTTGGGTGGAACGGAAGTATGACCCATGTTCTAATTGAGTTCTTGTATAACTTGGAAAAGCTCTTTACTTGACCAACAGCTTGAAAACATATTATCCTGAATTTCTAATTGTTTGTATTTAATGGGATACGTGACATATAATCCCATTATTTTTGGATAATTAGGATTCTTGTGGCATATAAACTGGAATTTGATCATCACCCTCTAATTGGAATTAATTGACCAAGGAATTGGCAGTTGATGAATTTTAGAGGAGACTAGGAAGGTCTAAGGAATTAGGGTCTAGACACAAATAGTTTGCCATGAATTAAATCTTGCATGATTAAAATAGTTAATAAGAAAAGTCAATCAAAAAAATGGATAACTCTGAAGCCTTAACTGTTTTCTCCCATATTTTATTTTCAACTTAATTACTTGCGTGCCTGCCTTCTGATATTTGGAAGTCACTTTTTAAACCTTTTGAACATCTCAAAACCATTTTCTGCTTGCCTAACTAAGTAAATCATTTAACCGTTGTTGCTTAGTCCATCAATCCTCGTGGAATCGACCCTCACTCACCTGAGGTATTACTTGGTACGACCCTGTGCATTTGCTGGTTAGTTTGTGGGTTATAAATCCCGCACCAAGTTTTTGGCGCCGTTGCCGGGGATTGACTGTGATTAACAACTATTAGTTGTTTAATTGCTTAGATTAGGCGTTTTAGTTTTAATTTAATTTAAATTTTATTTAAAAAATTTTTCGAAAAAAAATTGTTTCTGTTCTGTCTTCTTTGCTTTCCTGTTTATCACATGGCACGTTTAATTCTGTTTAGTGTTTTGTGCTAAGGAAAAATAATGGAGAGAGATCACATGGGTTACTACTCACACCCGAGTAGTGATTCATATTATGGTGGATGGAGAAACTATCCAAATTTTGGTTGGTAAAGTCAGAACCAAAGAAACTTCAATGCTCGATGTTCCAACTATCAAGAGCCACCACCTCCATATTCATACCAAGAACCACCATCTCCATATTCATATCAAGAACCATCATCTTTCTATCCATATCAAGAACCGCCATCTTTCTACCCATACCAAGAGCCACCATCTCCTTATTCATCTCAAATACCATCAGATCTTGAGCTTCTCATGAAAGAATTCCTACATGATATAAAGACAAGTGTCAAAATTGTAGAGAAATATGGGCAAACGATGATCAAGAACCAGGAAGAGGAACAAGTAAATTCCTTCCCAAGAGATACAATGCAAGATCCTTTGGAAGAAAGTGAGGAAACCAATCAAAGGAATTTATACTTCAGTGAAGTAGAGAACTTTTCACCCTCACATATGGAAGAAGAGGAAGATGCACAACCTTCCATGCCCTTGGTAAGAAATGAAGAAGAGATTGAATTAGAAAAAAGCTACCAAGAGGAAGAGGTTGAAGTTGAGGAAGCTTGCAAAGAGGTAGAAGAATTCAAAGAAGAACACAAGGGAGTGAAGCTTGCAAGACCTCTTCCAAAGCCATCACCATCCAATACAACCTTCAAGTGGGTAAAATTCCTATCCTTAACCTTTACTTTCCCACTTGAATATGGGCTACTGGAGACGGATGGTCAACTTAGAGCTCTTTGTGGCATTAAGAGTAAGAGGAAGATGGTTAGTGGCAAGAGTTGTCAAGCAAAGTTTAATATGGTTGCATGCTCCAAATTAAAATGCAATGATTGGTGTAGAGCTCAATTGAATGGGTCTAGAAGGTTGTTTGGATGTCTCTGTGAGAATTCAGATTGCTTGCCATCCGGTGGGAACAATGGTGATCCACAAGAAGACGGGTGTAAAAGCAAGGTTTGGGACCCTGGAACTTATTCCCACAATCAACACTTTTGGGGCATTGTCACTTGCTTCAACTTGCTCGAAGGCGTTATGCGCCTAGTTTGGAATCCCGGTGGCCATTGGAATTACAAACATTGGTGGAGATTCCTAGATCAGTACAAGCACAAGCCACTATGACAAGAAACTCACCACATGTCCAACTTAAGGACTTTAACTAAAAGTGCTTTGTGGGAGACAACCCACCGTGGTATGATTGTTCCTTTTTATTCTTAGTTATTTTCGTAGTAGTAGTTTTCTTATTTATCTGATTATTATTGAGTTTTATCTGATCATGCAGCTATTTTAGAACAGGAACAGGATATTCAAAAAAAAAATTCCGCATGCGCGCCTCATGCGCGTTCGTGTCCATAGTGAATGCGAATTGAGGAGATTGAATAGAAAGTTGCGCTGGAGTTGTGCAGGAACTATGCCTCACGCACCAGCTCACCCACGCGTACGTGCACCAGACGCGTACGCGTCCCACTGGTTCTCGGCAATCCACGCGGGAGCACACATGGCGCGCACGCGTGCCTTGAAAAATCAACGTAATTGGGTGCATGGCCGAGAGTTGTGCTGGCCTCGCGCTGGATTCATGCTAGAAGCACAGATTGACCCACGCGTACGGCGTCCCTGATGCGTACACTCCCTTTTTACCACTTGACAATCCACGCACTGGCGCACTGGACTCATTCGCGTCCCTTCCCTTTTTCGCAACCCACACGAACGCACGCAGTGCGCATCCGCATCGGTTGCACCGCACCAATTACTTAGCATGCCACCCTGTTTTCATTCTCTCTCCCTCCCAAATCCTAATTCTCTCTTGTTCTTTTATCATTTTCTTCTTCTTTTATCATACTAATTTTTTTTCTTTTCCCTCTCTGTGTTTAGTTCTTCTTTGCTTGAGGACAAGCAAACCTTTAAGTTTGTTGTTGACGCTTCGCTTATGTCTTTTCTGTTTAGCACCAAAGGGAGATGAATGTTCTTCATAGAGGAATGAGATGGCCACCAGCATAACTGAGGTGGTTGAGTTTCTTTCATTCTAATATTGTCTCATGTATTACTCACTAAGCTTGAATTCAAAAGAAAAAGAAGTGATGTATTGCATGAGAGATTGAGTTTAATTTTTAGAATAGTCTTATTTACTTTGTGGTGGTATTATTTGTGATTTTCAATGCATGACATGAACAGTGCGTATTTGAATTTGAATCAAAGGATGTTGATGTATAAGGAACAGGAATTTAGAGAATTATTATGACTTCTCTGAAATAAACAAAAATTGAATCCTTGAAGCAAAAGAAACAGCAAAAGAAAAAGAAACTATAAAAGCAAGGTCCAAGGCTCTGAGCATCAATGACTAGGGAGGTCAGTCATGATTAAAAGCTCAAAGAGTTGTTTCCCTAGTCATATGCTTGTGGTGTGATTGTGTCAAATAATCCTTGAGACAGAACACTTAGAGTCGAGACCAAGTGCGTTCAACAGAGTATGCCAAAGGCTTTGAGCACCACTGTCTGGGAGTAACTGAAAGAAAAATCAGAACTTAAAGAGAGTTCTCTAGTTAAGTGCTTGTGGTGTTTCTGTGTCAAGTAACCTTGAGACAAAACATTTAAAGTCACGGCTAGGTTCAAGGTGCAAAGCACCAAAGAAAAATAAATTAAAGAAAATTATGCTGTGTTCAAGGATTAAAATGGAGTATAAAGATCAGAGAATTCATAATATGATCCGGATTCTAATTCCGAATGACACTAACGTTTCTCTGATTCAAAGGAGAGTGAGATGCCAAAACTGTTCAAAATTACAATGAATAAACCCCATCTTAGGAATAGACTTGAGCCTAATCGAACTCTCATTCTCATGCAAATTCACATCCTAAGCCTATATTAGTTTGGTTGCTTGAGGACAAGCAACAATTCAAGTTTGGTGTTGTGATGCATGAGCATCTTTCTTGTCTTTTCCTAGTGAATTTGTATTTAAATTATTGAGTTTAATCAAGAATTAATTATCTTTTAGCCACTATGGATGCTACTTTGAGTTTCGTGCAATTTTGTGTATTTTAGGTAGCATTTGGTTGGATTTGATGGAAAGGAAGCTTGCACAAATGGAAGGAGCTCAAGAATTAAAGAAGATGATCAGCGAGGAGCGACGCGTGCGCGTACCTGACGCGTATGTATGATTTGGAGCTTTCCATGGCGAGGCGTGCGCGTACCTGACGCGTACGCGTGAAAAGCGAATTTGTGCAGCGACGCGTGTGCGTACTTGACGCGTACGCGTGACACGCGAAGAAGACCACTGACGTGTACACGTGACATGTGCCATGTGCAGAAAATGTATAAAATGCTGGCGGCGATTTCTGGGCACCATTTTGGCACTCAAGTAAGGCGCAGCTCTCTGCCAAGTTAGGCACGGATCCAGTGAAGCCAAGTGGTCCCCACGTTACAAGGCGTGGATTATTTAATTGATTATGATTCAAATTTGAATTTGAAAGGAGGAAATGCTATTATCTTAATTTTAGATATCAGATTTTAAATTAATTAGGATTACTTATTGGTGCACGAAATTGTGATCATCAATGGCGCCATCAACATGGTACGCTCAATTGCAATCTCAACTCCTTATCACAACTTCGCACAACTAACCAGCAAGTGCACTGGGTCGTCCAAGTAATAAACCTTACGCGAGTAAGGGTCGATCCCACGGAGATTGTTGGTATGAAGCAAGCTATGGTCATCTTGTAAATCTTAGTCAGGCAGATTCAAATGGTTATGAATGATATATGAATAAAGCATAAAGTAAAGATAGAGATACTTATGTAATTCATTGGTGAGAACTTCAGATAAGCGAATGGAGATGCTCTGTCCCTTCCGTCTCTCTGCTTTCCTACTGTCTTCATCCAATCCTTCTTACTCCTTTCCATGGCAAGCTGTATGTTGGGCATCACCGTTGTCAGTGGCTACAATCCCGTCCTCTCAGTGAAAATGTTCAACGCACCCTGTCACGGCACGGCTAATCATCTGTCGGTTCTCAATCAGGTTGGAGTAGAATCCATTGATTCTTTTGCGTCTGTCACTAACGCCCAGCCTTCAGGAGTTTGAAGCTCGTCACAGTCATTCAATCATTGAATCCTACTCAGAATACCACAGACAAGATTTAGACCTTCCGGATTCTCTTGAATGCCGCCATCAATTCTAGCTTATACCACGAAGATTCCGATTAAGGAATCCAAGAGATAAACATTCAAGCCTTGTTTGCTTGTAGAACGGGAGTGGTTGTCAGGCACGCGTTCATAAGTGAGAATGATGATGAGCGTCACATAATCATCACATTCATCAAGTTCTTGAGTGCGAATGAATATCTTGGAATAAGAACAAGCTGAATTGAATAGAAGAACAATAGTAATTGCATTAATACTCGAGGTACAGCAGAGCTCCACACCTTAATCTATGGTGTGTAGAAACTCCACCATTAAAAATACATAAGAACAAGGTCTAGGCATGGCCGTGAGGCTAGCCTCCCAATGATCTAAGATAGCATAAAACTCAAAGATAGCTACCCCGATGAAAATACAATAGTGAAAGGTCCTATTTGTAGAGAACTCTTAGCCTAGGGTTTACAGAAATGAGTAAATGACATAAAAATCCACTTCCGGGCCCACTTGGTGTGTGCTTGGGCTGAGCATTGAAGCATTTTCGTGTAGAGACTCTTCTTGGAGTTAAACGCCACCTTTTGTGCCAGTTTGGGCGTTTAACTCCGATTCTTGTGCCAGTTCCAGCGTTTAACGCCGGGCAGTTTTGAGCTGATTTGGAACGCCGGTTTTGGCCATCAAATCTCGGGCAAAGTATGAACTATTATACATTGCTGGAAAGCCCAGGATGTCTACTTTCCAACGCCGTTGAGAGCGCGCCAATTGGGCTTCTGTAGCTCCAGAAAATCCACTTCGAGTGCAGGGAGGTCAGAATCCAACAGCATCTGCAGTCCTTTTCAGTCTCTGAATCAGATTTTTGCTCAGGTCCCTCAATTTCAGCCAGAAAATACCTGAAATCACAGAAAAACACACAAACTCATAGTAAAGTCCAGAAAAGTGAATTTTAACTAAAAACTAATAAAAATATAATAAAAACTAACTAAAACATACTAAAAACATACTAAAAACAATGCCAAAAAGCGTATAAATTATCCGCTCATCACAACACCAAACTTAAATTGTTGCTTGTCCCCAAGAACCTGAAAATCAAATAAGATAAAAGGAAGAGAATATGCAATGAATTCCAAAAACATCTATGAAGATCAGTATTAATTAGATGAGCGGGGCTTTTAGCTTTTTGCCTCTGAACAGTTTTGGCATCTCACTCTATCCTTTGAAATTCAGAATGATTGGCTTCTATAGGAACTCAGAATCCAGATAGTGTTATTGATTCTCCTAGTTAAGTATGATGATTCTTGAACACAGCTACTTTATGAGTCTTGGCCGTGGCCCAAAGCACTCTGTCTTCCAGTATTACCACCAGATACATACATGCCACAAACACATAATTGGGTGAACCTTTTCAGATTGTGACTCAGCTTTGCTAGAGTTCCCAATTAGAGGTGTCCAGGGTTCTTAAGCACACTCTTTTTTGCCTTGGATCACAACTTTATTTCTTTCTTTTTCTCTTTCTCCCTTTTTTTTTCGTTCTTTTTTTTTCGCTTCTTCTCTTTTTTTTTGTATTCACTGCTTTTTCTTGCTTCAAGAATCATTTTTATGATTTTTCAGATCCTCAGTAAGATGTCTCCTTTTTCATCATTCTTTCAAGAGCCAACATTCATGAACAACAAATTCAAAAAACATACGCACTGTTTAAGCATACATTCAGAAAACAAAAGTATTGCCACCACATCAAAATAATTAATCTGTTATAAAATTTAAAATTTATGCAATTCTTCTCTTTTTCAATTAAGAACATTTTTCATTTAAGAAAGGTGATGGATTCATAGGACATTCATAACTTTAAGGCATAGACACTAAGACACTAATGATCACAAGACACAAACATAGATAAACATAAGCATGATTTTTCGAAAAACAGAAAAATAAAGAACAAGAAAATTAAAGAACGGGTCCACCTTAGTGATGGCAGCTTGTTCTTCCTCTTGAAGGTCTTATGGAGTGCTTGAGCTCCTCAATGTCTCTTCCTTGCCTTTGTTGTTCCTCTCTCATGATTCTTTGATCTTCTCTAATTTCATGGAGGAGGATGGAATGTTCTTGGTGCTCCACTGGTGGACGAAATTGTGATCAACAATATTGGCTCTTTGGCATGTACACAAAAACTATTGTGTCTCTTGTTCATTCAAAATCCTTATTATGGCACTGGTTGAATTCACAACTCCGTTCAACTAACCAGCAAGTGTACTGGGTCGTCCAAGTAATACCTTACGTGAGTAAGGGTCGAATCCACAGAGATTATTGGTTTGAAGCAATCAATATTTATTTTATTAGTCTTAGTTAGGATGTCAACAAGGTTATTTGGATTAAAAGTGAAATTACTAGATTTGATTATAAAAATAAAAGAGAGAATAAGGTTACTTGAGCAATAGAGTTATTTGTTTGTAAAGGATTGTGGAATATGTTGGAGTTCTGGAGATGCTTTGTCCTTTGAATTTCTACTTTTCCTTGAAGTCCTCTTCTCACATGCCTGGTTCCTTCCATGGCAAGCTCTATGTAGGGTGTCACCGTTGTCAATGGCTACTTCCCATCCTCGCAGTGAAAACTATGCTCACGCACTCTGTCACAGTACGGCTAATCACCGGTTGGTTCCCGCTCCTACTGGAATAGAATCCCTCTTTTGCGTCTGTCACTAACGCCCAGCAGGTTAAAGTTTGAAGCACGTCACAGTCATTCAATCCCGGAATCCTACTCGGAATACCACAGACAAGGTTTAGACTTTCCGGATTCTCATGAATGCCGCCATCAATCCGGCCTATACCACGAAGATTCTGTTGGGGAATCTAAGAGATATTTATTCAGTCTGATGTAGAACGGAGGTGGTTGTCAGGCACACGTTCATGGATTGAGGAAGGTGATGAGTGTCACAGATCATCACCTTCTCCACAGTTAAGCGCGAACAAACATCTTAGATAAGAACAAGCGTGTTTGAATGGAAAACAAAGGAATTGTATTAAATCATCGAGACGCTGCAGAGCTCCTCACCCCCAACAATGGAGTTTAGAGACTCATGCCGTCAAAAAGTATGTAATTCAGATCTGAAAATGTCATGAGTTACAAGATATGTCTGTAAAAGTTGTTTAAATAGTAAACTAGTAACCTAGGTTTACAGAAAGTGAATAAACTAAGATAATTGGTGTAGAAATCCACTTCTGGGGCCCACTTGGTGTGTGCTGGGGCTGAGACTAATGCTTTCCACGTGTGGAGGCCTTTCTTGGCGTCAAACTCCAGGTTTTGACGTGTTTTGGGCGTTCAACTCCGGATCATGACGTTTTTCTGGCGTTTAACTCCAGACAACAGCATGTACTTGGCGTTCAACGCCAAGTTACGTCGTCTATCCTTGCGCAAAGTATGGACTATTATATATTGCTGGAAAGCCCTGGATGTCTACTTTCCAACGCCGTTGAGAGCGCGCCAATTGGACTCCTGTAGCTCCAGAAAATCCATTTCGAGTGCAGGGAGGTCAGGATCCAACAGCATCAGCAGTCCTTTTTCAGCCTAAGTCAGATTTTTGCTCAGCTCCCTCAATTTCAGCCAGAAAATACCTGAAATCACAGAAAAACACACAAACTCATAGTAAAGTCCAGAAATATGACTTTTGCCTAAAAACTAATATTATTTTACTAAAAACTAACTGAAACATGCTAAAATCTACATGAAATTACCCCCAAAAAGCGTACAAAATATCCGCTCATCATCCACCCTTAGTTGTCCCATGTTGGAACTCAATTCTCCTAGGGAGGTGTTGATTTGCTCCCAATAGTTTTGTGGAGGTAAGTGCATCCCTTGAGGCATCTCAGGGATTTCATGATGAGTGGGATCTCTTGTTTGCTCCATCCTTTTCTTAGTGATGGGCTTGTCCTCATCAATGGGGATGTCTCCCTCTATGTCAACTCCAACTGAATAACAGAGGTGACAAATGAGATGAGGAAAGGCTAACCTTGCCAAGGTAGAGGACTTGTCCGCCACCTTATAAAGTTCTTGGGCTATAACCTCATGAACTTCTACTTCTTCTCCAATCATGATGCTATGAATCATGATGGCCCGGTCTAGAGTAACTTCAGACCGGTTGCTAGTGGGAATGATTGAGCGTTGGATAAACTCCAACCATCCCCTAGCCACGGGCTTGAGGTCATGCCTTCTCAGTTGAACCGGCTTCCCTCTTGAATCTCTCTTCCATTGGGCGCCCTCTTCACAGATGTCTATGAGGACTTGGTCCAACCTTTGATCAAAGTTGACCCTTCTAGTGTAAGGGTGTTCATCTCCTTGCATCATGGGCAAGTTGAATGCCAACCTTACATTTTCCGGACTAAAATCTAAATATTTCCCCCGAACCATTGTAAGCCAATTCTTTGGGTCCGGGTTCACACTTTGATCATGGTTCTTGGTGATCCATGCATTGGCATAGAACTCTTGAACCATTAAGATTCCGACTTGTTGAATGGGGTTGGTAAGAACTTCCCAACCTCTTCTTCGGATCTCATGTCGGATCTCCGGATATTCATTCTTTTTGAGTTTGAAAGGGACCTCGGGGATCACCTTCTTCAAGGCCACAACTTCATAGAAGTGGTCTTGATGCACCCTTGAGATGAATCTCTCCATCTCCCATGACTCGGAGGTGGAAGCTTTTGCCTTCCCTTTCCTCTTTCTAGAGGTTTCTCCGGCCTTGGATGCCATAAATGGTTATGGAAAAACAAAAAGCAATACTTTCACCACACCAAACTTAAAAGGTTTGCTCGTCCTCGAGCAAAAGAAGAAAGAAGAGAGTAGAAGAAGAAGAAATAGAGGAGATGGAGATGGCTTTGTGGTTCGGCCAAAGGGGAAGAAATAGTGTTTAGGGTGTGTGAAAATGAAGGAGTGAAGATGGGTTTATATAGTGGTGGAGAGAGGGGTAGGGTTCGGTTATGAATGGGTGGGTTTGGGAGGGAATGTGGTTTGAATTTGAATGGTGAGGTAGGTGGGGTTTTATGAAGGATGGATGTGAGTGGTGAAGAGAAAGATGGGATTTGATAGGTGAGGGGTTTTTGGGGAAGAGTGGTTGAGGTGATTGGTGAATGGGTGAAGAAGAAGAGAGGGTGGTGGGGTAGGTGGGGATCCTGTGTGGTCCACAGATCCTGAGGTGTCAAGGAAAAGTCATCCCTGTACCAAGTGGCGAGCAAAATTGCTCTCTGTGCCAATTCTGGCGTTAAACGCCGGGCTGGTACCCATTTCTGGCGTTTAACGCCAACTTTTTGCCCTTTCCTGGCGTTTAACGCCAGTCTGGTGCCCCTTTCTGGCGTTAAACGCCCAGAATGGTGCCAGACTGGGCGTTAAACGCCCATTTGCTACCCTTACTAGCGTTTAAACGCCAGCAGCATCTTCCTCCAGGGTGTGCTGTTTTTCTTTCTGTTTTTCATTCTGTTTTTGCTTTTTCAATTGATTTTGTGACTTCTCATGATCATCAACCTACAGAAAACATAAAAAAACAAAGGAAAATAGATAAATATAACATTGGATTGCCTCCCAACAAGCACTTCTTTACTGTCAGTAGCTTGACAGAGGGCTCTCATGGAGCCTCAAAGATACTCAGAGCAATGTTGGAACCTCCCAACACCAAACTTAGAGTTTGAATGTGGGGGTTCAACACCAAACTTAGAATTTGGTTGTGGCCTCTCAACACCAAACTTAGAGTTTGACTGTGGGGGCTCTGGTTGACTCTGTTTTGAGAGAAGCTCTTCATGCTTCTTCTCCATGGTAACAGAGGGATATCCTTGTGCCTTAAACACAAGGGATTCTTCATTCACTTAAATGATCAATTCTCCTCTATCAACATCAATCACAGCCCTTGCTGTGGCTAGGAAGGGTCTGCCAAGGATGATGGATTCATCCATGCACTTCCCAGTCTCTAGGACTATGAAATCAGCAGGGATGTAATGGTTTTCAACTTTCACCAAAACATCCTCTACAAGTCCATAAGCTTGTTTTCTTGAGTTATCTGCCATCTCTAGTGAGATTCTTGCAGCTTGTACCTCAAAGATCCCTAGCTTCTCCATTACAGAGAGAGGCATGAGGTTTACACTTGACCCTAAGTCACACAGAGCCTTCTTAAAGGTCATGGTGCCTATGGTACAAGGTATTGAAAACTTCCCAGGATCTTGTCTCTTTTGAGGTAATCTCCGCCTAGACAAGTCATCCAGTTCTTTGGTGAGCAAAGGAGGTTCGTTCTCCCAAGTCTCATTACCAAATAACTTGTCATTTAGCTTCATGATTGCTCCAAGGTATTTAGCAACTTGCTCTTCAGTGACATATTCATCCTCTTCAGAGGAAGAATACTCATCAGAGCTCATGAATGACAGAAGTAAATCCAATGGAATCTCTATGGTCTCAGTGTGAGCCTCAGATTCCCATGGTTCCTCATTAGGGAACTCATTGGAGGCCAGTGGACGTCCATTGAGGTCTTCCTCAGTGGCGTTCACTGCCTCTTCCTCCTCTCCAAATTCGGCCATGTTGATGGCCTTGCACTTTCCTTTTGGATTTTCTTCTGTATTGCTTGGAAGAGTACTAGGAGGGAGTTCAGTAACTTTCTTACTCAGCTGACCCACTTGTGCCTCCAAGTTCCTAATGGAGGACCTTGTTTCAGTCATGAAACTTTGAGTGGTTTTGATTAGATCAGAGACCATGGTTGCTAAGTCAGAGTGGCTCTGCTTAGAATTCTCTGTCTGTTGCTGAGAAGATGATGGAAAAGGCTTGCCATTGCTAAAGCTGTTTCTTCCACCATTATTGTTGTTGAAACCTTGTTGAGGTCTCTGTTGATCCTTCCATGAGAGATTTGGATGATTTCTCCATGAAGGATTATAGGTGTTTCCATAGGGTTCTCCCATGTAATTCACCTCTTCCATTGAAGGGTTCTCAGGATCATAAGCTTCTTCTTCAGATGAAGCGTCCTTAGTACTGCCTGGTGCAGCTTGCATTTCAGACAGACTTTGAGAAATCAAATTGACTTGCTGAGTCAATATTTTGTTCTGAGCCAGTATGGCATTCAGAGTATCAATCTCAAGAACTCCTTTCTTCTGATTCATCCCATTGTTCACAGGATTCCTTTCAGAAGTGTACATGAATTGGTTATTTGCAACCATTTCAATTAGTTCTTGAGCTTCTGTAGGCGTCTTCTTCAGATGAAGAGATCCTCCAGCAGAGCTATCCAAAGATATCTTGGACAGTTCAGACAGACCATCATAGAAAATACCTATGATGCTCCATTCAGAAAGCATGTCAGAGGGACACTTTCTGATCAATTGTTTGTATCTTTCCCAAGCTTCATAGAGGGATTTACCTTCCTTCTGTCTGAAGGTTTGGACTTCCACTCTAAGCTTACTCAATTTTTGAGGTGGAAAGAACTTTGCCAAAAAGGCATTGACTAGCTTTTCCCAAGAGTTCAGGCTTTCTTTAGGTTGTGAGTCCAACCATATTCTAGCTCTATCTTTTACAGCAAAAGGGAATAGCATAAGTCTGTAGACTTCAGGGTCAACCCCATTAGTCTTGACAGTGTCACAGATTTGCAAGAATTCAGCTAAAAACTGATGAGGATCTTCCAATGGAAGTCCATGGAACTTGCAATTCTGTTGCATTAGAGAAACTAATTGAGGCTTAAGCTCAAAGTTGTTTGCTCCAATGGCAGGGATAGAGATGCTTCTCCCATAGAAGTCGGGAGTAGGTGCAGTAAAGTCACCCAGCACCTTCCTTGCATTGTTGGCATTGTTGTTGTTTTTGGCTGCCATGGGTTCTTCTTCTTTGAAGATTTCTGTTAGGTCCTCTACAGAGAGTTGTGCCTTAGCTTCTCTTAGCTTTTGCTTCAAGGTCCTTTCAGGTTCAGGGTCAGCCTCAACAAGAATACTTTTGTCTTTGCTCCTGCTCATATGAAAGAGAAGAGAACAAGAAAGTATGGAATCCTCTATGTCACAGTATAGAGATTCCTTGAGGTGTCAGAGGAAAAGAAAAATAGAAGGAAGAAGTAGAGAAGTCGAACTTATCAAGAAAGATGGAGTTCGAATTGTGCATTAAGGAATAGTGTTAGTCCATAAATAGAAGAATGTGAGAAGAGGGGAAGAAATTTTCGAAAATAAATTAAAAAGATTTTAAAAACATTTTGAAAAACTTTAATTGATTTTCGAAAACTAAGATTGAAAAAAAAATCAAGTGATTTTTGAAAAAGATTTTGAAATTAGAAATAAAAAAGATATGATTGAAAACTATTTTTGAAAAAGATGTGATTAAAAAGATATGATTTGAAAAACAATTTAAAAAGATTTGATTTTAAAAATTAATGACTTGGCTAACAAGAAAAGATATGATTCAGACATTAAACCTTTCTCAACAGAAAAGGCAACATACTTGAAATGTTGAATCAAATCATTAATTGATAGCAAGTATTTTTGAAAATGGAAAGAAATTGATTTTGAAAAAGATTTGATTGAAAAGATATGATTTGAAAAAGATTTGATTTTGAAAAAATTTTGAAAACTTGAAAAAAATTTGAATTGAAAACAGAATCTTCCCTCTTGTGCCATCCTGGCGTTAAACGCCCAGAATGGTGCACATTCTGGCGTTTAACGCCCAAAACACTACCCTTTTGGGCGTTAAACGCCCAGCCAGGCACCCTGGCTGGCGTTTAAACGCCAGTTTGCCTTCTTCACTGGGTGTTTTGAACGTCCAGCTTTTTCTGTATAATTCCTCTGCTGAATATTCTGAATCTTCAATTCTCTGTATTATTGACTTGAAAAGACACAAATTAAAAATATTTTTGAATTTTTAATAA
Source organism: Arachis stenosperma (assembly GCF_014773155.1). NCBI lineage: Eukaryota > Viridiplantae > Streptophyta > Magnoliopsida > Fabales > Fabaceae > Arachis > Arachis stenosperma. The sequence continues at coordinate 15,315,787 of NC_080386.1, read as the reverse complement.
TGAGGAATAATCAAAATGTAACTAAAATCAAATAACAATGCATGCAAGACACCAAACTTAGCAGTTTGTATACTACTGACACTAACAAAATGAGAATGCACATGAGAAACACAAAACACTCAAGTCAAGAGAATTCAAAGATCAGAGCAATGAAATCATCAAGGACATCTTTAAGATCACTTAAGACATATGAATGAATGCAAGAAGAACAGAAACATGCAATTGACACCAAACTTAACATGAGACACTAGACTCAACAAGAAACATACAATATTTTTGGTTTTTATGATTTTGTAATTTTTTTGGATTTTTCGAAAATTAAGTGGAAAAGAACATTTTTGGTACGCTCAATTGCAATCTCAACTCTTTATCACAACTTCGCACAACTAACCAGCAAGTGCACTGGGTCGTCCAAGTAATAAACCTTACGCGAGTAAGGGTCGATCCCACGGAGATTGTTGGTATGAAGCAAGCTATGGTCACCTTGTAAATCTTAGTCAGGCAGATTCAAATGGTTATGAATGATATATGAATAAAGCATAAAGTAAAGATAGAGATACTTATGTAATTCATTGGTGAGAACTTCAGATAAGCGAATGGAGATGCTCTGTCCCTTCCGTCTCTCTGCTTTCCTACTGTCTTCATCCAATCCTTCTTACTCCTTTCCATGGCAAGCTGTATGTTGGGCATCACCGTTGTCAGTGGCTACAATCCCGTCCTCTCAGTGAAAATGTTCAACGCACCCTGTCACGGCACGGCTAATCATCTGTCGGTTCTCAATCAGGTTGGAGTAGAATCCATTGATTCTTTTGCGTCTGTTACTAACGCCCAGCCTTCAGGAGTTTGAAGCTCGTCACAGTCATTCAATCATTGAATCCTACTCAGAATACCACAGACAAGGTTTAGACCTTTCGGATTCTCTTGAATGCCGCCATCAATTCTAGCTTATACCACGAAGATTCCGATTAAGGAATCTAAGAGATAAACATTCAAGCCTTGTTTGCTTGTAGAACGGGAGTGGTTGTCAGGCACGCGTTCATAAGTGAGAATGATGATGAGCGTCACATAATCATCACATTCATCAAGTTCTTGAGTGCGAATGAATATCTTGGAATAAGAACAAGCTGAATTGAATAGAAGAACAATAGTAATTGCATTAATACTCGAGGTACAGCAGAGCTCCACACCTTAATCTATGGTGTGTAGAAACTCCACCGTTGAAAATACATAAGAACAAGGTCTAGGCATGGCCGTGAGGCCAGCCTCCCAATGATCTAAGATAGCATAAAACTCAAAGATAGCTACCCCGATGAAAATACAATAGTGAAAGGTCCTATTTGTAGAGAACTCTTAGCCTAGGGTTTACAGAAATGAGTACATGACATAAAAATCCACTTCCGGGCCCACTTGGTGTGTGCTTGGGCTGAGCATTGAAGTATTTTCGTGTAGAGACTCTTCTTGGAGTTAAACGCCAGCTTTTGTGCCAGTTTGGGCGTTTAACTCCGATTCTTGTGCCAGTTCCGGCGTTTAACACCGGGCAGTTTTGAGCTGATTTGGAACGCCGGTTTTGGCCATCAAATCTCGGGCAAAGTATGGACTATTATACATTGCTGGAAAGCCCAGGATGTCTACTTTCCAATGCCGTTGAGAGCGCGCCAATTGGGCTTCTGTAGCTCCAGAAAATCCACTTCGAGTGCAGGGAGGTCAGAATCCAACAGCATCTGCAGTCCTTTTCAGTCTCTGAATCAGATTTTTGCTCAGGTCCCTCAATTTCAGCCAGAAAATACCTGAAATCACAGAAAAATACACAAACTCATAGTAAAGTCCAGAAAAGTGAATTTTAACTAAAAACTAATAAAAATATAATAAAAACTAACTAAAACATACTAAAAACATACTAAAAACAATGCCAAAAAGCGTATAAATTATCCGCTCATCACTTATAAAAAGGAGAAACTTTTCTTCTTTAGGAGGATTCCGGGGGATTCCATTAGGGAATTCTATACCAATTTACATTCCATCTCATACAATTTACCTGAATCCTTATTTTTCTTCTCTGAGTCATGAGCAACTAAACCTCCATTGTTAAGGTTAGGAGCTCTGTCTATTGTATGGATTAATACTGTTATTTCTCTATTTTAATTCATGTTTTGGTTTATATTTCAATAATTGTTTTCGTTATTTATTTTATGAATTTGGGTGGAACGGAAGTATGACCCATGTTCTAATTGAGTTTTTGTATAACTTGGAAAAGCTCTTTACTTGAACAACAGCTTGAAAACATATTATCCTGAATTTCTAATTGTTTGTATTTAACGGGATACGTGACATATAATCCCATTATTTTTGGATAATTAGGATTCTTGTGGCATATAAATTGAAATTTGATCATCACCCTCTAATTGGAATTAATTGACCAAGGAATTGGCAGTTGATGAATTTTAGAGGAGACTAGGAAGGTCTAAGGAATTAGGGTCTAGTCACAAATAGTTTGCCATGAATTAAATCTTGCATGATTAAAATAGTTAATAAGAAAAGTCAATCAGAAAAATAGACAACTCTGAAGCCTTAACTGTTTTCTCCTATATTTTATTTTTAACTTAATTACTTGCGTGCCTGCCTTCTGATATTTGGAAGTCACTTTTTAAACCTTTTGAACATCTCAAAACTATTTTCTGCTTGCCTAACTAAGTAAATCATTTAACCATTGTTGCTTAGTCCATCAATCCTCATGGGATCGACCCTCACTCACCTGAGGTATTACTTAGTACGACTCGGTGCACTTGCTGGTTAGTTTGTGGGTTTTAAATCCCGCACCAACTGGTTATGGGGCTGTGAAGTGATTGACGGAGTTGGAGAGTTGAAGTTCTGAAGTGGGTACCTAACCCGTGAGTGAACGTTTTATCCGTTGTTTTAATACCGGCCTGCTTTATAGGTTTTTGCCACGATAACTACCACTTTGCCTTGTGAATACCTATCTTGACATTCACCTTATTTTGTTTTTTTTTTTTCAAGTTTTTGTAAAATCTTAAAACCATATAACCTTTTTGTCTCGAGCCAATCTTGTATCTTGTGCCTTACACCATATTTTACCTTTATATTTAAATCTTATAAATATCCAATATTTGAACATTTATATATATAAGCCAAGATTTCATACCTTTCTAAAAAGTATTCAAAAAGTAGAGTGCTAAATTTATGTATTATATTTTCGAGGACGAAAATTTTTATAAGGTGGGTGGAATGTACGTCCCAGAATTTTTGAAAATTTTATTATAAATTAATTTCAAGTTTAATTATTTATTTATAGTTTTAGTTTCAGAAATTTCTTTATTAAAAATAATTAAAATAAGTTTTGATTAATTGAGTTTGAAATAAATTAACATTCTTATTCAATTTTATAATTATTGAAGTATTTTCTATATTTAAATTGTAAAGTTTAGTAATTGTACAATAATAATAATTTTATATGATTTGGTTTAAATAATGGAGATTTCGGAATTTAATACTTTCAATTTTTACAGACAATGAAAATTAATTATATTATCTCTAATCCTTTAATTAGAATATTTCATTGAAATTAATTTGTAAAATTTATGATTAAATAATAATTTCTTTAAAGGTAATTTTGTTGAATTAAAATTGGATTTCAATTACTCTATTACCCCTAATTTTAGTAAAAAGACTAACTTGCCTTTAACCCTAATTTTACTACACTCATTGCCTCCCTTTCTTCTTCATCCTGCGCAATCCAACCCTCTCCTCACTCTTGCTGCATTCCAGCTTTTCACACAGAAAAATAAACACACTCACATACATGGAGAAGAGATCTGAGAGAGGGAGATGCATCGCTGGTAGGGCGAGCGCTGCCGTCACGTCGTCGTCGAGCTGGAGGGAGGAACCGTTGCCGCCATGCCTCACCGTCGAAGCCCCACATCGTCGCTGCTACCGCTCCCAAAGAAAGAGGAAGAACTTGCGCGAGGTTGCTCAGCCGCGGGGAGAGGAGGCGCGCGTCTCGCCTGTCGCTGCCAGTCTGACCAGCTCGACCCGTTGCTATCGCTGCTGGTTCGCTTTGAAGCCGCCGTCGTCACCATTTGAAACCGAGGAGAGAGAGGGAATTGGCGAGGAGAGAGGGGACGCGCGTTTGCCATCACCGTCGCCGTCTTCGACTAAGCTGACACCAGATTCGCTGCTGCCGGAGCTTTTGGCTGTGCCTCTGCTATGGGGGAACGCAGCTGCCGCACGAGACCCGCTGCCGTCACCGGGAGAACTCTGCCGTTGCCCTCGCCGGAGCTCAACGCCGTTGCCGCTGCCACCAGAAACTGCCACTAATGTAACACCCTAATTAGCTTAAGCCTTACCTTGTCTCGTAAAGCAAAGGTTATGACAGTTCCAAGCTTTTACATATATTATATAGAAGAAATTAATAATATCTAGAAGCCCGATGAAGAATATAGCTCAAAAATAGGATTTTAAAAGTGCAAAATGTACAAACGAAGCTACTGACTTAACGCATAAGAACAGATATAGAACAACAAAATATCATAGTATAATAGTATAATATCATAAGACACTAGCCACGACTCGCGGAGTTTAAGCCGGCTAGCCATATACAGACCATATATGAAACTAGATAGTAAAAACGGGCTTATACAAGTTTTTGTTCTCTCAAACACAAGCCTCTAGGCGAAACAAAATACAAAAGTGAGAAACATTCAAAATACATCAAAGACTCAAAAGAAGTATCCGGATCCTCTGCTTCTATCACCAACCAGACAACTCACCGAGGTGGGTTGCGACCTGCATCTGAAAAACACAACAGAAATATGGTATGAGAACCGGAGATTTTCAGTATGGTAACAGTTCCCAATGATGTAGGATATAAGACCCCGGGACGCCAAAGGCAATCCTAGACTCCATATCCATCACAAGAATTCAAGCTTAAAGAAATGTAAACTAAAACAGCATAATATGTAATTCCTTAACACCACTTAACCCGTAGTACCATAACAGGGTAATCTATCTTAGGGAAATTTCTACTCTAGTCAAACACCGCTGTCCCATAGACTTCACCGACCGATCCTCCATGCGATCCCATCGCCACCGCCTTCCAAACCTCCTCAATCCCAGTAGAAAGCACAAGTATATAAACAATACAAGTAAAACACAAGAAGAAGCATATAGAGCAATTATTACAAATAGCAATTAGACATGTTATACAAATAGGCAAACAATATTAAGTCGGCAAAGCATACAAACAAATAGAAAATGCACATGATGAATACATGTCCTACTGGCTGTGATATAACATTGTCGGTTCAACTGCCAACCCGACACATCTCCATGGAGATGTTGCCCTTCGGATTCATGATGTGGGAACCCCCGAGATATAGTGCTCGAATCACTATCTAGGATTTTGCGCCTGTGCGCTCTGATGATCCAAAGGGATGCGAGCGGGATCTATTGCCTTCGACCTCACATCTAAGTGCAAGCAAGACGAACCACCGCCCTTACGCCGCCGCCGCTACCTCGACAGGCGGGATCCAACCTTGGCCCCTGCCGGGCGCGTAGCATCTCATAGTCTCAATGAAAAAGTGGTACAGTAGTTTTCAAAACATTTGTAGTACAAGATCGATCCATCACTTCATTCAGAGTCCTCGACACTTTTCTACCACTGTTCATTCATATTACAGTTCCGAACTCAACAGTTCCATAATTCTCATCTCATTCATCAACCGTTCATCACACATCCTCAAGACTTTCCCAGTACAACAGAAACTTAGTACTCCGTTTGCTAACTTTTCAAAATAATAGCGTCTAAAACCCTTAAACCATTTCCCATGTTTGACTATCCAAAAATATGCCCAAAAGTTTTAAAAAAGTGTTATGGAAGCTTACAACCTCGTCGGGAAGGTGAAATAGTTGAAAATAAGGCAAAATTTGAGAAACAGGGCGTGTGCGTCCGCACAGGGGTGTGCGTGTGCACGCCCAGAAAATTTTTTAAAAGTGTGCGTACGCACAGGTGTCAAAATATAAAAGGGTCTGTTCATTCGCACAACCTGTGCCAGCGCCCCCAACAGATTGACCTCACCAACGTGTGCGTGCGTACAGGTCTGTGTGTACGCACAGATTGCAATTTCCCATTGGTGTGCGCACGCACAAGCTGTGCCAGCGCTGCAAGCAGATTGCCTGCCTCTGCGTGTGCAGACGCACAGGTCTGTGCGTGTGCACAGGTCACCGTTTACACAAAGTGTGCGTGCTCACAAGGCTGTGCATGCGCACATACCAGAAAACTCAGAATTCTGTAACTTTGTAGAATTTCAAATTTTCAACACCCACTTTGAATGATCATAACTTCCTCTACAAAATTTCAAATTTCACAAACTTTATATCGATTTAAAGGATTTTTAAGGATCTTTAATTCTAAAAAAATTTCAACAACATTTGAAAACTGAGGCAAAAGTTATGATAAGCCAAAGTTCACCAAAATTCAACTTTTACCTAAGATCACAATTTCCACAATAGCTTTGTAAAACACAACCAAAACAAAACCAACCCAATCCCAAATTCAGCTTTCATCATGATCAACCCTCTATGTCATATTACACCAAACTTATCACATTTTCCCTTTAGTTTTCCTTATCCACAACATCAACATCAATATATCTCATATATCAACTTCATTAACAATTTTTCAACTACATTACCCATCACTCAACACCAGTATCACATTTATTAACATAAGTCACTCCTCAACTTCACAAATCAATCATCCTTATCATATCACTTTTAATCATCAATATCAAACTCAAAAATCATCATATTATCAAGCATCATCATACAATTACATCCAGCAACCCATCAACCTTTCAAAATCCAATCCTAACTTATGGGTCACTAGCCTAAGTGTCCATGAATATTATATACTACATAGAGGAAAGCGAAACCATACCTTGGCCGATTCCCAATATGAACCAAATGAGCTTTCAACTAAAATTCAATCACCAATGTAGCTCCAACAAACACCAACAAGCTCCAAACTCACAATAATCTAGCTATATATATATATATATATATATATATATATATATATATATAAATCACCACAAAATCAACCTAGGGCTCAACATAAATCAAAAGTTCACAAGAGATCAAAGCCTCTTACCTTTTCCAACAGATTCGGATGGCAAAACCCAAAGCTAAGCAAGGATTAGAGTGAACCTAAACATCAAGAATCACAAAAACTCACTTACTCATAAATCCTAGGTACCTGAAATTTTGAAAAGAAGAACAGTGAGGATTTCGAGCTTACCTTTAGAGTTTCTTGGATGGGTTCATTAAATGAACCTTTATATAGCTCTATAGCTCAAGATATGATCTTGGAAAGATTGAGGTGAATAGTATTTTCTTCCTCCTCTCTTCCCTTTCTCAATTTCTGAAGTGTGTGTGTGTTTATGAGGCTAGGGTTCATTAAATGAACCTTTATATATGTTGGCCTTGGGCGCAACTTGGGTCCGGTTCAACCCGTTAGCATTTTTTAGCCCGTTTGGCACAACTTCAGGCCAAACCTTTAAAATTAACGCCTGGTTTTCCATTTCTAGTATTTTCTAAGGTTTTTGACTGTTTCTACTTTCTCTCGAGCAGCACTGGGCAGACTTGAACCAGTTCAACCGGTTCAATTGCCGGTTTGTGGTCTTTCACGGTTTTTCACAGAAAATACATTTTCTGACTCAGAAAGACCCACTGAGTCTAAAAATGATGTTTAAAACCTCAAATTCTAACTCTAACTTATTGGAATCAAAATTAGGGAATATAACAACTTAGTTAACCGGTTCGATTAATTGCGGCTCTTGCATTCTCCCCACCAAATAAGAAATTTAGTCCTCAAAATTTGAATTGCTTGAGAAAAGCTCGGGATAATCCTTTCGCATCTCAGACTCCAATTCCCAAGTATGCTCTTCAATTCCTGGCCTCTTCCAAGCAACCTTAACCAACTGAACTTCTTTTCCTCGCAACTTCTTTACACTGGTGTCGTCAATTCTCACAGGTGTCACTTGGAAAGTCAAGTTTTCCCTCAACTCGACCGTCTCAGGCTCCAACACATGAGCCGCGTCCGGCGTGTACTTACGAAGTTGTGACACGTGGAACACGTCTTGTAGGTTAGATAGGTGAGGTGGCAAAGCCACTTGATATGCCACCGGCCTAAAACGCCTTAGGATCTCAAATGGTCCTATATACCTCGGATTCAACTTTTTGGTCTTGATTGCTATTCCAATCCCAGTTGTGGGTGTAACTCGTAGAAACACATGCTCTCCCACTTCAAACTCCAATGGTTTTCTTCTCTGGTCCGCATAACTCTTCTGTTGACTCTGAGCAGTCAAAATCCTTTCTCGTATTTTCTTAATCTTCTCCGTAGTCTCTGCTACCACATCTGGACCCAATACACTTGCTTCACCAGATTCAAACCACAAAGTGGAGACTGACACTTCCGTCCATACAAAGTCTCATACGGAGCCATCCCAATGCTCGCATAAAAGCTGTTGTTGTACGCAAACTCCACCAATGGCATGTAACGGTCCCAACTTCAAGGTTAATCCAAAACACACGCTCTCAGCATATCTTCCAACGTTTGAATAGTCCTTTCTGATTGTCCATCTGTTTGTGGATGATTCGCCGTACTAAGACATAGCTTCATACCGAAAGCTCTTTCGAAAGTTTCCCAAAATCTTGAAGTGAATTGGGGATCACGGTCCGATACTATGCTCGTTGGCACGCCATGCAACCTTACTATCTCCTTTATATATAACCTTGTTAACTCTTCCATAGAACAATTTACTTGAATAGGTAGAAAATGAGCAGATTTGGTTAAGCGATCCACTATCACCCAAATTGCATCAAATCCCGACCTAGTCCTCGGTAAACCGGTCACAAAATCCATTGAAATTCCTTCCGACTTCCACTGAGGAATCTCAAGTGGTTGTAGCATCCCCGATAGTTTCTGATGTTCTATCTTCACCTTCTGACATGTTAGGCACTTTGAGACATGTTCTGCCACATCCTTCTTTATACCAGGCCACCAGAATATAGTCTTCAGATCATCGTACATCTTAGTACTTCCAGGGTGGATAGAAAATCCGTTCTTGTGCGCTTCTCTCAATATATCTTGTCGCAACGTCCCCACATCCGGCACAATGACTCTACCCTTGAATCTCCACAATCCGTCTTGATCCCATGATACCCCCCATTGCTTCCCTTGTTCGATAGCTGGCAATACTTTCGGTAACACGTCATCGTTCTGATGAGCCTTCAGGAGTTCAGATTTAAAGTCACTTGAGATCTGTAACTGATTCAGGCAAGCTCTTCCAGCAACTTCATCCATATCCAGCTTAAGATCCACAAACTTCTCCATCAGCTCCTCTTCCTTGATTCTCATCCAGGCTATTGTTAAGGATTTTCGACTTAATGCACTTGCTACCACATTCGCCCTTCCAGGATGATAGCTCAATTCAAAATCATAATCCTTAAGCGATTCCATCCACCTCCTCTGACGCATATTTAGCTCTTTCTGATCAAAGATGTACTTGAGACTCTTATGATCAGAAAAGACGTTAAACCTCACTCCGTGCAAATGGTGTCTCTAAACCTTCAAGGTAAACACAATCGCTGCTAATTCCTAGTCATGAGTTGGATAATTCACCTCAGGCAGTCTCAGCTGACGCGATGCGTAAGCCACCACGTTCCAGTGTTGCATCAACACGCAACCCAAACCCTTCAAGGAAGTGTCGCAGTACACTTCAAACGGTTCATGCAGCTCTGGCAAGATCAAAACAGATGCTGAAGTTAACCTCTGCTTCAAAGTTTGAAAATCTCTTCACATTCTGACGTCCAAACAAAAGGCACTTCTTTTCTTGTCAACTTCATCATTGGTAGCGCAATCAGGGAAAATCCTTTGATAAATCTCTGGTAATATCCGGCTAATCCCAAGAAGCTCCTAACTTTCGTAACCGTCGTCGGTCTTTCCCATTCCATCATCGCTTATACCTTAGAAGGATCCACCGCTATTCCTGCTTTGCTCACCACGTGACCTAGGAACTTTACTTCCTCCTTCCAGAACTCGCACTTCGACAACTTAGCATACAACTTTCGCTCTTTCAGGATTTGCAATACAATCCTCAAGTGCTCCTTATGTTCCTTCGCCGTCTTGGAGTAAACTAAGATGTCGTCTATGAAAACCACCACGAACTTGTCCAGAAAGGGACGAAAGACTGTTCATATAATTCATGAAGACAGCAAGTGCGTTTGTTAACCCAAAGGACATCACCGCAAACTCGCAGTGTCCATAACGTGTTTTAAACACGGTCTTAGGAATGTCATCCTCCTTCACCCTTATCTGATGGTAATCGGATCTCAAATCAATCTTGGAAAACACTCCAGCTCCTTGCAGTTGATCCATCAAGTCATCTATCTATGGCAGCGAGTATTTATTCTTCACAGTCACTTTATTCAACTAACGGTAATCCACACACAGTCACATTCCGCCATCCTTCTTCTTCACCAATAAAACTGGCGCCCCCTACGGCAACACACTCGGTTGAATGAACCTCTTGTTCAGAAGCTCCTCCAACTGAACCTTCAACTCAGTCAGCTCTTTCGGAGCCATCCTATACGGTGCAACCGACACTGGTCCGGCCTCCGGCACTAATTCAATCGCAAATTCAATCTCTCTTTGAGGAGGGAACTCAAGAATATCTTCCAAAAATACCTCCAGAAAATTCCTAACTATCGGGATCTGATCTAAGCCTTGGGTATCACTCGAAGCATTAGTAGTTAACAAGATGTAACCCTGAAACTCTTCCCCACAACAGTGTAGCACAACAGAGTTCAGGTAATATCCCGCGGTTATCACTGCTCCACTCTCTCCTTTCGGTATAAATCGAATTGTCCGTTCAAAGCAATCGAACAAAACTCGATCTTTTGACAACCAATCAAACCCCAAAATCATCTCCAACCTAACCATAGGTAAACAGATCAAATTGTGTACAAAATCTCTACCCTCAAGCTTGAAACCTACTTGTCTACAACCTGATCTAGTCATAACTGTCTGATGCGGGGTATGTACATGTAGATCAAAAGGTAACTTTGACACTTTCAAGCCTAATTCCTCAACTTTAGCAAACGAGATAAACGAATGCGATGCTCTAGTATCATATAATGCAATTAAATTTTTATCACCAAATAAACAAATACCTCTCATCAACGGATCCACCTTGGAAGCATCATTGGCATTCACAGCAAAAACGCGCCCCTGGTGCTGACTCTAACCCGCATTTGGGTTCTTCCCATGAGTGCAATCCCTCGCAATATGACCAGGAAAGCCACAGTTGAAGCACCCACTCTGACTTCCCCTTCCCTTGCCACGCTGGAACTGATCATGAGTGTTCTTCCTGAAATCTCCTTGACCTTGATGCGCATATCCTCCTCTCTTAAAGCTTTGACCCCTCAGATGGTAATACTTGCCACGTCCTTTGCTACTACCTCCTCCATGAGTGTCTTTGGACGCAGCCACTGTCTTGGCATATTCTTCTACTACCCTTGCTTTGTTCACCAAGTCAGAGAAGACACGAATCTCCATAGGAGCCACAACAGTTATAATGCTGTCCTTCAAACCCCTCTGGTACTTAATACACCTCCAGCTCTTGAAAGTCTCCGGGTCACCCTGACACACCCGAGAAAACCTACAAAGCTCTTCGAACATGTTGGTGTACTCTGCTACAGACATGGAACCTTGCTTCAGCTGCATTAACTCCATCTCCTTCGCTTCCCTTGCAGACTCAGGGAAGTACTTCTTGTAAAAGGCCGTTCGGAACACTTCCCACGGAACATCAGCATTCTGTAGCTGTAGCAAGTGACACTCTGCTTCCCACTAGGGCTGGGCCTCTCCCGCAAGCTGATAAGCGGAAAACTCCACATACTGATTGTATAGAACATGCTGTGTCTGTAAAGCATGCTCCATGGCCTGGAACCAGTGGTCTGCTTCAGTAGGATTGGTTAATCCTCGGAATGTTGGCAGATGAACCTTGAGGAAGGTTACCAAAGTCATCTGAATACCTCCCATGTTGTCTCCGTTTCCTTCAGCGTTAGCATGAGCATTCCCTTCACCGTTCACATTTCCGTTGTCTTTCCCATTTTCGTTGCCGTTCCCGGCCAATTTACCTAGCCTCTGCACAACTTGCAGAGTCGTAGCAACATTTGCCTCCATAGTGTTGGCCAGATTTGCCATCGCTGCCATGAATTCGGCATGATTGTCCGCCGGTTGCTCGTTCTTACTCTCACGTGAACGTGCTCGACCTCATCCGCGAGTGGCCATGTAGGATTCCTGTCTACACCAAACAATCGATATCAAGGTGATTAGTCTCAATATCAAAAGTCTAGTGCTTCAATTATCCCAAATAGGCACTCACAAACAAGCATGCTATGCATATATCAAACAGATAACCTAATAGCATTCAAAGAAAAGACACACAGAGTATGCAATGAAGCACAATTGGTCCATCCCTCAGGCTCACGAGGACGAACCGCTCTGATACCACTAAATGTAACAACCTAATTAGCCTAAGCCTTACCTCACGTCGTAAAGCAAAGGTTACGACAGTTCTAAGATTTTACATATATTATATAGAAGGAATTAATAATATCTAGAAGCCCGATGAAGAATATAGCTCAAAAATAGGATTTTAAAAGCGCAAAACGTACTAATGAAGCTACTGACTTAACGCATAAGAACATATATAAAACAAAAAAACATCATAGTATAATAGTATAATATTATAAGACGCTAGCCATGACTCGTAGAGTTTAAGCCGGCTAGCCATATACATACCATATATGAAACTACACAGTAAAAACAGCTTATACAAGTTTTTGTTCTCTCAAACACAAGCCTCTAGGTGAATCAAAATACAAAAGTGAGACACATATTCAAAATACATCAAAGACTCAAAAGAAGTATCCGGATTCTTAACTTCTGTCACCAACCAGACAACTCACCGAGGTGGGTTACGACCTGCATCTAAAAAATACAACAGAAATATAGTATGAGAACCAGAGGTTCTCAGTATGGTAACAGTTTCCAGTGATGTAGGATATAAGACCCCGGGACGCCAAAGGCAATTCTAGACTCCATATCCATCACAAGAATTCAAGCTTAAAGAAATCTAAACCAAAATAGCATAATATGTAATTCCATAACACCACTTAACCCGTAGTACCATAACAGGGTAATCTATCTTAGGGAAATTTCTACTCTAATCAAACACCGCTGTCCCATAGACTTCACCGACCGATCCTCTATGCGATCCCATCGCCACCGCCTTCCGAACCTCCTCAATCCCAGTAGAAAGCAAAAGTATATATACAATACAAGTAAAATACAAGTAGAAGTATATATATAGCAATTATTACAAATAGCAATTAGACATGTTATTCAAATAGGCAAACAATCTCAAGTCGGGAAAGCATACAAACAGATAGAAAATACACATGATGAATGCATGTCCTACTGGATGTGATATCACATTGTCGGTTCAACTGCCAACCCGACCTCTTACAAACAGATAGAAAATAAACATGAAGATGTTGCCCTTCGGATTCATGGTGTGGGAACCCCCGAGATATAGTGCTTGGATCACTATCCAGGATTTTGCGCCTGTACGCTATGATGATCCGAAGGGATGTGAGCGGGATCTATTGCCTCCGACCTCACATCTAAGTGCAAGCGGGATGAACCACCGTCCTTCCGCCGCCGCTGCTACCTCGACAGGCAGGATCCAACCTTGGCCCCTGCCGGGCGCGTAGCATCTCATAGTCTCAATGAAAAAGTGGTACATTGGTTTTCAAAACATTTGTAGTACAAGATGGATCCATCACTTCATTCAGAGTCCTCGACTCTTTTCTACCACTGTTCATTCACATTATAGTTCCGAACTCAACAGTTCCTTAATTCTCATCTCATTCATCAACCATTCATCACACATCCTAAAGCCTTCCACATTACAATAGAAACTTAGTACTCCGTTTGCTAACTTTTCCAAATAATAGCGTCTAAAACCCTTAAACCATTTCCCATGTTTGAGTATCCAAAAATATGCCCAAAAGTTTTTAAAAAAGTGTTATGGAAGCTTACAACCTTGTCGGGAAGGTGAAATAGTTGAAAACAAGGAAAAATTTGAGAAACAGGGCGTGTGCATTCGCACAGGAGTGTGCGTGTGCACACCTAGAAAATTTTTTAAAAGTGTGCATACGCACAGGGGTGTGCGTACACACAGGTGTCAAAACATAAAAGGGTCTGTTCATTCGCACAACCTGTGCCAGCGCCCCCAATAGATTGACCTCACCAATGTGTGCGTGTGCACAGGTATGTGCGTACGCACAGATTGCAATTTCCTATTGGTATGCACACGCACAAGCTGTGCCAACGCTGCAAGCAGATTGCCTGCCTCTGCGTGTGCGGACGCACAGGTCTGTGCGTGTGCACATGTCACTATTTACGTAGAGTGTGCGTGCGCACATACCAGAAAACTTAGAATTCTGTAACTTTGCAGAATTTTAAATTTTCAACACCCACTTTGAATGATCATAACTTCCTCTACAAAATTCCAAATTTCACAAACTTTATATCGATTTAAAGGACTTTCAAGGATCTTTAGTTCTAAACATATTTCAACTAATTTTGAAAACCAAGGCAAAAGTTATGATCAGTCAAAGTTCACCAAAATTCAACTTTTACCCAAAATCACAATTTCCACAATTGCTCTTTAAAACACAACCAAAACCAAACCAATCCAATCCCAACTTCACCTTTCATCACAATCAACCCTCTATGTCATATTACACCAAACTTACCACATTTTTCCTTCACTTTTCCTTATCCATAACATCAACATCAATATATTTCATATATCAACTTTCTTAACAATTTTTCAACTACATTACCCATCACTCAACACCAATATCACATTTATCAACATAAGTCACTCCTCAACTTCACAAATCAATCATCCTTATCATATCACTTTTAATCATCAATATCAAACTCAAAAATCATCATATTATCAAGCATCATCATACAATTACATCCAACAACCCATCAACCTTTCAAAATCCAATCCTAACTTATGGGTCACTAGTCTAAGTGTCTATGAATATTATATACTACATAGAGGAAACCGAAACCATACCTTGGCCGATTCCCAATATGAACCAAATTAGCTTTCAACCAGAATCCAATCACCAATGTAGCTCCAGTACAAAGAAGAATTGTATGAATTCTATCAATATCTGAACCTTATTCTATTTATAGAGAAAAAAGGAGGTTTGTTTCTTGAGTTGTTCTACAGAGATCAAACTTCACCAATTTTGGATTCCTAAAAAAAAGACATTATCCATTTTTAAAAAATAAAACAACAACAAAAAGAGAAAAGCCGGCTATCGGAATCGAACCGATGACCATCGCATTACAAATGCGATGCTCTAACCTCTGAGCTAAGCAGGCTCATATAAAAGAAAATGCGCATAACTCACAATAATCAAGCTATATATATATCACCATAAAATCAACCTAGGGCTCAACATAAATCAAAAGTTCACAAGAGATCAAAGCCTCTTACCTTTTTCAATAGATTTGGATGGCAAAATCCAAAGCTAAGCAAGGATTAGAGTGAACCTAAACATCAAGAATCACAAAAACTCACTTACTCAAAAATCCTAAGTACCCTAAATTTTGAAGAGAAGAACTGGGAGGATTTCGTGCTTACCTTTAGATTTTCTTGGATGGGTTTTGTAGAGCTTTTCACAAGGAACGCGTAGCCACTGACAGCACGCAAATCGGAGCTTTATAGCTCAAGATATGAGCTTGGGAAGATTGAGGTGAATAGGATTTTCTTCCTCCTCTCCTCCCTTTCTCAATTTCTGAAGTGTGTGTGCGTTTATGAGGCTAGGGTTCATTAAATGAACCTTTATATATGTTGAACTTGGGCCCAACTTGGGTCCGGTTCATCCCGTTAGCATTTTTTAGCCCGTTTGGCCTAACTTTGGGCCAAACCTTTAAAGTTAACACCTGATTTTCCATTTTTAGTATTTTTCTAAGATTTTTGACTGTTTCCACTTTCTCTCGAGAAACACCGGGCAGACTTAAACAGATTCAACTGTTGGTTCGCGGTCTTTTATGATTTTTCGCAGAAAACATATTTTCTGACTCAGAAAGACCCATTGATTCCAAAAATATTGTTTAAAACCTCCAATTCTCACTCTAACTTATTGGAATCAAAATTGGGCAATATAACCACTTAGTTAACCGGTTCGATTAATTGTGGCTCTTACAACTGAGGCCTAGGTCTGTTTGGTAAGCTCTAATCTTGCCTCAGATCTTCTTTTCTATTAAGTTGATTCTACCGCGAGTTGTTACTGAGGTTGTTTGCATTAGGTTATACAGTTACCACTACTGCTGAACTGACAGAGCCACTCCTGAGCTGTCGCAGACATTGTCGGAGTTCCTAATTACCGCCGCTGCCCTTGATAAAGAGTATTCTTGCTTTTGGTTTCCATCCTTTCAATTTCTAGGGATATTGTTATCATTGCGATGTTATTGCAGCTGCCGTTGAGGTTTTTCGCCATCACCGGAGCCGTTGTGGGGACAGTTCGAAGCTGTTGCCATTGCTTCGTCCCCATGTTTCTCCTTTGTTAAGTAAGTATATCTTTTTTAAAACCTTCACCGCTAGTGTATGTCTGCACTATTATGAATTTGATAAAGATTCTGAGATGTTGGTAATGTAGGTTCGAGTTTCGGTTGTTGCGTATCGCTCTTAGGGTTGCGGTTACTGCTACGGATAGTGGATAAAGCTGAGGTTACGGCTGTTGCTGTCGCTGGCCGAGGAAAAGGGGTTTTTGACGCATTTTGGTTTTGCGAGTTTTGACTTTGAGGTAGGGGCACTTTTCTTAAATTTGTTTTACTTTCCAGAGTTGTTATAAATTGATATTAATGCGTAAAATATATTTTTGTGATTTTGTAAGTCTTATGAATTGATTTGAGTTGTTTTGGATGAATGAGATCATTAGTTTGATTGATTGATTAATCGATTGAGAAAGTTGAATATTCTGATTAGTTGACTGGTGTTGTTAAAGTGGTTTTTCTAGAGTTATTGGAAGAGATTTAATATTGGCATTTAGTTTAATTTTGAAAACGATTTGATTTTAAAACAAATTTGGAAAGGACTTGATATTTGAAAGCAATGTGTTTATTGAGAATGATTTGCTATTTTGGAAATGATTCAAAAAGGGTTTGAGGAATGGTTTGGTTTGAAACTGTTTGAGAAGACCGAGGATTCTTAATTATTGATTGATGCTATTGATTGAAGTTGGTTTAAATTGTGATTTATAGGATTGGTTGATTAAATTCTTGATTTTGTATTTTCCTTGGGTTAAGTGTTGTTGTTGTGATAATGGTAATTGGAAGTGATTCAAATGATTAACAGGCATTTGCTTTGGTTTGGTTGGGACCCGAAAAGGGTGGCAGAGTTCGAATTTTAGAGGAGATGCTGCCAAAATTTTTATAAAATTGGAAGTTTTGCCTGATGTAATTATTTGAAAAGATTTTGTTTTTAAACATTATATGTTTTAAGATTGATTTATTTAGAATAGAAAGAATTATGTTTTGGATTGGGATTGTTGATTAATGGAATGGAAAGAAGGATGATGAGGATTGACTTTGAAATATGATTTTTGAATGAATTTGGAAATGGGATATGGATTGACGAATGATGATGATATTGAGAATGGCTTAGATATTGATGAATGATGAATGAATTATTCATATGGCTTATGAATTTGAATTATCTGAGAAACGAGTTTCCCTGGGTAGACGTAGTGGCTTGCCACCATTTGCTCCAGGTTGAAACTCGATACTCTGTTGACCCCATGATGTAAGGGTGATCGGGCACTTATAAATTCTTGGGAATGTTAACCCCCATTGAGCAATATTGATTATTTGAGAAAAAAAAAAGCTATGCATAGACTCTTGGGGATGCACGTCGACGGACAGTCTAAGGTTTTCAGACTTGTCGGGTTGGCTGGATAACCGACAGATGAGCTCATTAGCCATAGGATAGGCATGCATCATATGCATTTGTATTCTTTGCTTGGGTTTGAACTTGTTTGGCTTGCCTAATTGTTAAACTGTTCTTAACTGCTACTTGAACTATTTGCTGTAATTGCTACCTAAACCTGTGCTTTCCTTGTCTGTTTTGTCTGTGTTTGTCCTGGTGTGCTACTTTTGAGAATGAGCTTTGGTGTTGAATTGATGATTGTGTTGATCGATTGCATGATTGGTTTCTGATTAAGATTTTCTTATAAGGAAAGAAAGGTTTTGGATTTTTGAAAGATTAAACATTGTTTCTTTGAAAAGGTTTTAAACGATTAGCTATTGGTTTTTAAAAGATTCATAAGGTGATGATAATCACTGAGCTTGAAAACAGTTTTCTTATTAAATATCTTCTTATGACAATTCTGAAACTTCGTGGTGAGACCGTGTGGTTAGGTTCTCACCCTCTACAGCTTTATCTTTTCAGGAATCGGATGAAGGAGTATTATGAAGAGTTATACTGCATTTTGGTTTATATGATGTTGTATTAATTAGATAATTTTTCTTCCCTCGTCTTTGTTATTACAATTTTGTAAGAGGGATAGGAGTTGTATGTTTTATATGTATATTCGGTTATAAGCTATTATGTAAGAAGTCTTGTATATGAACCTATGCCTATTTGTTTTTTTTTAAGATAAAGTATTTATTTCTGGTTTTTCATAAAGTCAGCGATACGATATCGAGTCAAAGGCTCCTATTTTAGTATTAAGTATATAAAGTAGTCGTAGTACTTCTTGTTATCAGAGTGACGCAGCCAGAAGTGTGACATTCTGATAGTAAGAGTATTACACTACACATTCAACGAATCGGCATCATCGAGATTGAAACATGATTTTTACTGCGTGTGTTCAGGAATATTGGTATTCAAACTATAACATAATTTCAATCTTACAATACATGTTAGCATATTGACTGTTGTTGATTTAACAGGAAACAGTCACACAACCATAAAATCTCAATTTCTTCAAGGACGGGGCAGTTCCAATGTATGTGGCGTTGGGTGCGAACTTCGGTGACAATACTAGATACTTTGACAAAGTCAAAGAAGCCAAGAGAAAATAGGTGGGCCAAATTCTGTTAAACTATTCTATATTCATCACAGACTAGCTATTCCCAAAAGAGTTTAACAAAGACATAAACCCGCCAAATCCTTGCGATTCATTCTGTCCAACAGATGCATCTAACTTTCTATTTCCAAAGGCTTCTAAACAATTGTCCTAAAAAATCTCCACACACAAAAAAAAGAAGTCACTAAATCTACAAAAATATCTCAATAAAAGGTCCAAATTTAATTAATGCAAACACATACTAAGGCTGAATTCCTCTTCCTCCTCCGCACAGATTTTTTGATTGACCTGTCCATGTCAACTCTAAGCCTCTTAGTTTTTGGCTGACCCTTCATGGTGACCCTTGATGGGCCTTGAATGTCCTCTGTGCCAAACCATGCACTGACTCTATGTGGCCATGCTATCGTGGGTATCGGCAACACTTTTAGACTGCATCTTTGCACGGTAACCAGTTAGCTTGGTCCTTGCATCGTCTAGAACAACATGCAACATGGCTACTTCCTCATCACAAGTCATGAATTCCTGAGCGACGTTAAAGAAGTTTGCACATAACCCTCTGAATAAGTTATGACTCTCATCCAAATGACTCACGTTATGACTACTCTTAATGTAGGTGTGCTTGCGCTTTATGTTCTTACTCCAACGAGGGAGAACATAGAAAGTAGGTATTCTATTTATTTTGTAAGACGAAAACACAGCAAGGCAGTGACAATACAGTATGCCTGAACTCTCGAACATGTTACACTCACACTGAACCTCCTCAGTCAAACGGTCAAAATGAACGCCGTAGGTAACGTACCGAGTTTTCTCATTAACTAGTTTTTCCTCTTCCACCTTCACATAAACCGAGTCACCCTCTTTTGCAAAGGCACGGATGGTGCAATCACCATTTTTACCGAACTCCGTTTGGACCTTCCTAAACATATCGCTGGTGTACCCATGTTGAAATTGTCTTTCAATGGCAGAGCTAGATGCACAAGGGATAACTTCGTTAGAGTCTGTAGCATCATCCTTCAGTTCCTTCTGCTCCTTGTTCCCAAGCACATTATCTTACTCATGGACGAACTGAACCAAGCTAGTTTTACTATGCAAGAATCACCCGAAAAATGCGTGCATACTCTTACTCCTTTGGGTATTTTTCATACCAGCCCAAAATTCACCATTGAAAAAGATTGAAACCCACATTCGTCGGTCGTTGTAAGGGTCTACATAAAACAAACCATCCATAGCACTAGTTAGACTGAATCAAAAGACCACATTTACATATCTAGCAAAAAACCGTAAACAAAACATATTTTCAGAAAAACATACAAGCTCATTACAAAGTAAGCAATATGATATAATTTTAAAGTAACGAACTTGATAGCCATGTCTTGTAATCTAGGATGTACTTATCTATGAATTCAGGCCAATCATCCTCGACTGACTCCACCAAACAAGAATTCTATATTATGTCTCTCAATTTAGCATTCAACTCTCTGAACCAAGTATAACCTCTGAGCTTTTGTGGTATCTTCTTTAATATGTGCCAGATGCACCATTGGTGGTAAGTATGGGGTAGGACCTTCCTAATAGCACCAAACATGGCTTTGCACTGGTCCGTGATGATTCCCTATGGCACAGTTCCCATGCATTTCAGCCATTGCGTGAACACCCACTTAAAACTAGGAATTTTCCTATTTCCTAGTAGAGCACAACCAAGAAGAGTAGACTTTCCATGGTGATTGACACCGATAAAGAATGTGAACGGTAATCCATGCCTACACGAACAACAACCACATGTAAGAACATCCGACTATTACAAAACAAAAAAGGCTTTCACGATTCGAACGTAAATACATATTACTTTTTTGTCTTATATGTAGTATCAAAAGACATCACGTCTCCATAATACGCTCTGCACCTTGCGTCTACCCAGAGTGCACTTCTGAACTTGTAATCATCGTCAACATTTATTGCTTACAAGAAGTTTGGATTGATCTCTTTCATTCACATGAAGTAATTCAATATCTACATTGACATTAGTAGACCGGAGTTTGATTGTAATGTAATTCTCACATCCTTTTCTGAGAAACCCATGTTTGACAACCCACCAACCTCGTTAGCCAGTGCTAGGTATGTCTTATTAGGTTGTATGCCAGCCTCATTATTTTTCTCAATCACGAACTTAACATGCATGGTCAGCTCTTTATACTTGTGGTAGTGCACCTCCATTTTGGTAGAACATGAATGCAAATGCCTCAATTCTACCTTCAACAACATCCAGTTTTCTTTTTCCCTATCAAACTTCACTTACATCCTTGCTCTACATCTCATGGCTGCAATCGTGTTCTTTTGTGTTACTGCTCTCACACGAGACTTGCGAAAACCCTCCCGATTACAATGAATTGATTGGTTAATTGGTTTCTTAAATTCTTTTGTTATCCTATCAAATATTGTGGTCCTAATCTTACTTATAAAATTGACTATCTTTGCATAGGTCGCATAAAATTTTTCAGTTACAAAGAATCAAACCGCAATCCAACTCTTGGTATTTTCTCCTTATGAAGGCCATTGTGATCCGATAACTGTATATTAATTCACAACAAACATCGCTCAATGCCCATATGAGTAATATTGGATTCTAAAATCTTGTTATTGTTAAAACAACAATAAATTACAGTTTGCACCTCGACTCAGTCAATCTCATCATTTTCTAGTTTAGTAATGTCTGTATCTTCCATGACCTTTAATCAAGCACAAACAAACAAATCATTTGAGATATCGTACCATGAAGCCAATATCAGGCACAAAACAAAAATAAACATCCAGTCAACGACATAAAAATTCACATAAACACACAACAAGAGACATCTAATTGCATTAAATCATTGAACAAGAAATATCCTAAATAAATTTATTAGTTTTTAAACTCCAAAATACTACATCTAAATAAAAAATTTTGTTTTTTTAACATGTATGAGGATTTTTTTAAACAAAAAAATTATTATTACTTTTTCTCTTCCATTGGAATTGTTTCAACTCTCAAGTTACAATAACCAATGTAACTCCAAAAAGTAAAATGCATATACAACAAATTTTTATAAAATATAAAAGAATAATACATTTCAATTATGAACAAACATCCCATTTGTATGAAAAATAAACATCTAATTCTGTATAAAACTTTCACTGTATACCTTGTCATTACGTTGATCCTCATCAATGCTCAATTTCTCAATGTTGCCATTTAATTGATTAAAATGATCACTGATGTCGAACGATGGATAATTAGAATCTTCATCACCAATTGATGACTCCATCTTCAATCCTATTGAGTTGCATTCAACACCGTAAATGGTAACGTAATCGGTATAGCAGCAACGGTGCTGCCCTCACTGATCACGCAACAACAACAAAAAAGAAGATGATGGGGTCGTGAACAGTAGCGGTGGCACCAGTCATGGGGTCATGAACAGCAACGACTATAGGAGCACGGGATCGTAAAAGAAATACGACAGCGACTGCATGGGTTTCTGGTGGACGAAATTGTGATCAACAATATTGGCTCTTTAGTATGTACACAAAAATTATTGTGTCTCTTGTTGAATTCACAACTCCGTTCAACTAACCAGCAAGTGCACTGGGTCGTCCAAGTAATACCTTACGTGAGTAAGGGTCGATCCCACGGAGACTATTGGCTTGAAGCAATCAATGTTTATTTTATTAATCTTAGTCAGGAAGCCAATAGGATTAAAAGTGAAATTACAAGATTTGATTATAAAAATAAAAGGGAATAACAGCGTTACTTGTTGTGCAGTAATGGAGAATATGTTGGAGTTTTGGAGATGCTTTGTCCTTTGACTTCAACTCTTCCTTGAAATCCTTCAATATACGCAAGGCTCCTTCCATGGCAAGCTCTATGTAGGGTGTCACCGTTGTCAATGGCTACTTCCCATCCTCTCAGTGAAAACGTTCCTATGCTCTGTCACAGCACGGCTAATCATCTGTCGGTTCTCAATCAGGTTGGAATAGAATCCATTGATTCTTTTGCGTCTGTCACTAACGCTCAGCCCTCAGGAGTTTGAAGCACGTCACAGTCATTCAATCCCAGAATCCTACTCAGAATACCACAGACAAGGTTTAGACTTTCCGGATCCTCATGAATGCCGCCATCTATCTAGCTTATACCACGAAGATTCTGTTGGGGAATCTAAGAGATATTCATTCAATCTGATGTAGAACGGAGGTGGTTGTCAGGCACACGTTCATGGATTGAGGAAGGTGATGAGTGTCACGGATCATCACCTTCTTCACAATTAAGCGCGAATAAACATCTTAGATAGGAACAAGCGTATTTGAATGGAAGACAAAGGAATTGTATTAAATCATCGAGACGCTGCAGAGCTCCTCACCCCCAACAATGGAGTTTAGAGACTCATGCCGTCAAAAGTATGTAATTCAGATCTGAAAATGTCATGAGGTACAAGAAATGTCTGTAAAAGTTGTTTAAATAGTAAACTAGTAACCTAGGTTTACAGAAAATGAATAAACTAAGATAATTGGTGCAGAAATCCACTTCTGGGGCCCACTTGGTGTGTGCTGGGGCTGAGATTAAAGCTATCCACGAGTAGAGGCCTTTCTTGGCGTTAAACTCCAGGTTATGACGTGTTTTGGGCGTTCAACTCCGGATCATGACGTTTTTCTGGCGTTTAACTCCAGACAGCAGCATGAACTTGGCGTTCAACGCCAAGTTACGTCGTCTATCCTTGCGCAAAGTATGGACTATTATATATTGCTGGAAAGCCCTGGATGTCTACTTTCCAACGCCGTTGAGAGCGCGCCAATTGGACTCCTGTAGCTCCAGAAAATCCATTTCGAGTGCAGGGAGGTCAGGATCCAACAGCATCAGCAGTCCTTTTTCAGCCTAAGTCAGATTTTTGCTCAGCTCCCTCAATTTCAGCCAGAAAATACCTGAAATTACAGAAAAATACACACACTCATAGTAAAGTCCAGAAATATGATTTTTGCTTAAAAACTAATAAAATTCTATTAAAAACTAATTAAAACATACTAAAATCTACATGAAATTATCCCCAAAAAGCGTATAAAATATCCGCTCATCACAACACCAAACTTAAACTGTTGCTTGTCCTCAAGCAACTAGATAAATAAAATAGGCTTTAGCAGAAATTAAGAAGTAATAATATTTTAGAGTTTTAAATGAAGCTCATATTCTTATTAGATGAGCGGGGCTTGTAGCTTTTTGTTTCTGAACAGTTTTGGCATCCCCCTGTATCTTTAAATTTTCAGAATAATTGGCATCCTTAGGAACTCAGAATTCAGATAGTATTATTGACTCTCCTAGTGTAGTATGTTGATTCTTGAACACAGTTATTTTATGAGTCTTGGCTGTGGCCCTAAGCACTTTGTTTTCCAGTATTACCACCAGATACATAAATGCCACAGACACATAACTGGGTGAACCTTTTCAGATTGTGACTTAGCTTTGCTAAAGTCCCCAGTTAGTGGTGTCCAGAGCTCTTAAGCACACTCTTTTGCTTTGGATCACGACTTTAACCACTCAGTCTCAAGCTTGTAACTTGGACCTGCATGCCACAAGCATATGGTTAGGGACAGCTTGGTGTAGCCGCTTAGGCCTGGATTTTATTTCCTTGGGCCCTCCTATCCATTGATGCTCAAAGCCTTGGATCCCTTTTTTTTTTTACTCTTGGCTAGTGCTCATGGCTTTTTTTTTTTTTTGAACTGCTTTTTCTTGCTTCAAGAATCAATTTCATGATTTTTCAGATCATCAATAATATTTTTCGTGTTCCTCATCCTTTCAGGAGCCAATATTCATCAAATTCAAGGTACAATTTATGCACTGTTCAAGCATTCATTCAGAGAACAAAAAGTATTGCCACCACACATAATTAATTATAGTCTTTATTACTAAGAACTCGAAAATATAGATTACTTCTTTATTCTAAAAAAAAATTCTACTACTTTATTTATGCCTGATGATGATGAGAAAAATAAATTATAGCTTTAATTGGAAATAAAGTCAAAAAAGATATGCTAATTACTACTACTCCTACACAAGTTGGTATGGAGAGGTCCCTATAGGGGTCTTGAATGCTGTTCTATATGCCCATAGAGCATCATCCAAGCTTCTTGCCCAATCCCTTCTACGGTTAATTACAGTCCGTTCCAGGATTCTTTTGAGTTCTCTATTTGAGACTTCAGCTTGCCCATTAGTTTGTGGATGATATGGAGTAGCTACCCTGTGGTTAACTCCATAACGAACCAGAGCAGCATAAAGCTGTTTATTGCAGAAATGAGTGCCCCCATCACTAATTAATACTCTAGGGATACCAAATCTGCTGAAGATATGTTTCTGGAGGAACTTTAACACTGTTTTAGTGTCATTAGTGGGTGTTGCAATAGCTTCTACCCACTTGGATACATAATCCACTGCCACCAGAATATAGGTGTTTGAGTATGATGGTGGGAAAGGTCCCATGAAGTCAATGCCCCATACATCAAACAATTCAATCTCCAAGATCCCTTGTTGAGGCATGGCATAACTGTGAGGTAGGTTGCCGGATCTTTGGCAACTGTCACAATTAAGCACAAATGCTCGGGAATTTTTATAGAGAGTAGGCCAGTAGAAGCCACTTTGGAGGACTCTTGTGGCTGTCCGTTCACTTCCAAAATGCCCTCCATACTGTGATCCATGGCAATGCCATAAAATCTTTTGCGCTTCTTCTTTAGGCACACATCTTCGGATTACTCCGTCTGCACATCTCTTGAAGAGATATGGTTCATCCCAAAGATAGTACTTTGCATCGGTGATTAATTTTTTTGATTGCACCCTGCTGTACTCTTTGGGTATGAATCTCACTGCCTTGTAGTTTGCAATGTCTGCAAACCATGGCACTTCCTGGATGGCAAAGAGTTGCTCATCCAGAAAAGTTTCAGAGATCTCAGTGAGAGGGAGAGACGCCCCTTCCACTGGTTCTATTCGGGACAGGTGATCTGCCACTTGATTCTCTGTCCCTTTTCTGTCTCTTATTTCTATATCAAACTCTTGCAGAAGCAACACCCATCTGATGAGTCTGGGTTTTGAATCCTGCTTTGTGAGTAGATATTTAAGAGCAGCATGATCAGTGTACACAATCACTTTTGATCCTACTAAATAAGATCTGAATTTGTCAATGGCGTAAACCACTGCAAGTAGCTCTTTTTCTGTGGTTGTGTAATTCTTCTGCGCATCATTTAGAACACGGCTGGCATAATAAATGACGTGCAGAAGCTTGTCATGCCTTTGTCCCAACACTGCACCAATGGCATGGTCACTGGCATCACACATCAGTTCAAATGGTAATGTCCAGTCTGGTGCAGAGATGATTGGTGCTGTAACCAATTTAGCTTTCAGAGTCTCAAATGCCTGCAGGCACTCTTTATCAAAGATAAATGGCGTGTCAGCAGCTAGCAGGTTGCTCAGAGGTTTGGCGATTTTAGAAAAATCCTTTATAAACCTCCTATAGAATCCTGCATGCCCCAGAAAGCTTCTGATTGCCTTAACATTAGCAGGTGGTAGTAATTTTTCAATTACTTCTACCTTAGCTTGATCCACCTCTATCCCCTTGTTCGAAATTTTGTGCCCAAGGACAATTCCTTCAGTCACCATAAAGTGACATTTTTCCCAGTTTAAAACCAGGTTAGTCTCTTGGCATCTTTTCAGAACAAGTGCTAAATGGTTAAGGCAGGAGCTGAATGAGTCTCCAAATACTGAAAAGTCATCCATGAAGACTTCCAGGAATTTTTCCACCATATCAGAGAAAATTGAGAGCATGCACCTCTGAAAAGTTGCAGGTGCATTGCACAGGCCAAATGGCATCCTTCTGTATGCAAATACTCCGGATGGGCAGGTGAATGCCGTTTTCTCCTGATCCTGGGGATCTACTGCAATTTGATTATAACCTGAATATCCATCCAGGAAGCAGTAGTATTCATGACCTGCTAGTCTTTCTAGCATCTGGTCTATGAATGGTAAAGGAAAATGATCCTTTCTGGTGGCTGTATTGAGCCTTCTATAATCAATGCACATACGCCACCCTGTAACTGTTCTTGTAGGAACCAGTTCATTTTTTTCATTATGAATCACTGTCATGCCACCTTTCTTAGGGACAACTTGGACAGGGCTCACCCAGGGGCTGTCAGAAATAGGATAAATAATCCCAGCCTCTAGTAATTTAGTGACCTCTTTCTGCACCACTTCTTTCATAGCTGGATTCAGCCGCCTTTGTGGTTGAACCACTGGCTTGGCGTCATCCTCCAGCAAGATTTTGTGCATGCATCTGGCTGGGCTAATGCCCTTAAGATCACTAATGGACCACCCAAGAGCTGTCTTGTGCGTCCTTAGCACTTGAATTAGTGCTTTCTCTTCCTGTGGCTCTAAGGTAGAGCTTATAATTACAGGAAAGGTTTCACCTTCTCCCAGAAATGCATATTTTAGGGAAGGTGGTAATGGTTTGAGCTCGGGTTTAGGAGGTTTCTCCTCTTCCTGAGGGATTTTCAGAGGTTCCACTATTCTCTCTGATTCCTCCAGATCAGGCTGGACGTCTTTAAAGATGTCCTCTAGCTCTGATTCGGGACTCTCAGCCATATTGACCTCTCTTACTAGAGAGTCAATAATATCAACACTCATGCAGTCATTTGGGGTGTCTGGATGTTGCAATGCTTTGACAACATTCAACTTGAACTCCTCCTCATTGACTCTCAAAGTTACTTCCCCTTTTTGGACATCAATGAGGGTTCGGCCAGTTGCTAGGAAAGGTCTTCCTAGAATGAGAGTTGAACTCTTGTGCTCCTCCATTTCCAGCACCACAAAGTCAGTAGGAAAGGCGAATGGCCCAACCTTGACAATCATGTCTTCAATCACGCCTGATGGGTACTTAATGGAGCCATCAGCAAGTTGAAGACATATCCTGGTTGGTTTAATTTCTTCAGTTAAACCAAGCTTTCTGATAGTAGATGCAGGTATTAAGTTGATACTTGCCCCAAGATCACATAAAGCTTGCTTGGTACAATTACCCTCTAATGTGCATGGTATCATAAAGCTCCCAGGATCTTTAAGCTTCTCAGGTAAGCTTTTCAGAATGACTGCATTGCATTCTTCAGTGAGGTAAACTTTTTTAGTTTCCCTCCAATCCTTCTTATGACTTAAGATTTCTTTCATGAACTTAGCATAAGAAGGTATTTGCTCAAGTGCTTCTGCAAACGGAATCTTTATTTCAAGAGTCCTGAGATAGTCTGCAAAGCGGGCAAATTGCTTATCCTGTTCCGCTTGGCGGAGTTTTTGAGGATAAGGCATTTTGGCTTTGTATTCCTCAACCTTAGTTGCTGCAGGTTTATCACCTACAGGAGTGGGTTGGGAAGCCTTTTTAGAAAGGTCAGCACTTGTATGTGACTGATTCCCCACTGGCATTTGAATGCCAGTGGTGGGAGCTGGAGTGGCGTTAGACGCCACTTCCTTGTTTGTTACTGGCGTTTGAACGCCAGAACCATGCTCCCTTTGGGCGTTCAACGCCGGATTCATGCTTGTTTCTGGCGTTGAACGCCAGGAATGAGCATGGTCTGGGCGTTCAGCGCCAGCTTTGTTCCTCTCTGGGCTCTGCTTGTCCTCAGAGGGATTTTGAGTATCCTCTTGTTCATTTCTTGGTTTCCTGCTGCTTTGAAGTGAGGTATTTAATGTTTTCCCACTTCTTAATTGAACTGCTTGGCATTCTTCTGTTATTTGTTTTGACAGTTGCTTTTCTGTCTGCTTTAATTGCACTTCCATGTTCCTGTTAGCCATTCTTATTTCCTGTAATATTTCCTTGAATTCGGCTAGTTGCTGAGTTAGAAAATCTAATTGCTGATTGAATTCATTAGCCTGATCCACTGGACTGAGTTCTGCAGTTACTGTTTTAGCTTCTTCTTTCATAGAGGATTCACTGCTTAGGTACAGATGCTGATTTCTGGCAACTGTATCAATAAGCTCTTGAGCTTCTTCAATTGTTTTTCTCATATGTATAGATCCACCAGCTGAGTGGTCTAGAGAAATCTGAGCTTTTTCTGTAAGCCCATAGTAGAAGATGTCTAATTGCACCCATTCTGAAAACATTTCAGAGGGGCATTTTCTTAGCATCTCTCTGTATCTCTCCCAAGCATCATAAAGGGATTCATTATCTCCTTGTTTGAAGCCTTGGATGTTTAGCCTTAGCTGTGTCATCCGTTTGGGAGGGAAATAGTGATTCAGGAATTTTTCTGACAGCTGTTTCCATGTTTTTATGCTGTTCTTAGGCTGGTTATTTAACCACCTCTTAGCTTGATCTTTTACAGCAAATGGAAACAGTAATAATCTGTAGACATCCTGATCCACTTCTTTATCATGTACTGTGTCAGCAATTTGCAAAAATTGTGCCAGAAACTCTGTAGGTTCTTCATGTGGAAGACCAGAATACTGGCAGTTTTGCTGCACCATGATAATGAGTTGAGGATTCAACTCAAAGCTACTAACTCCAATGGAGAGTATACAGATACTACTCCCATATGAAGCAGTAGAGGGGTTGGCATATGACCCCAAAGTCCTCTTGGACTGTTCATTCATAGGTGCTTCCATGTTGGACTAAAAGAAAGGGTATATATGTTGATGTTATTTATTTTATAAAAATTAATTTTTATAAAATAAAATAAAAACGAAATAAATAAAAGAAAGTGGAAATATTTTGAAATTGAAAATTGAATTTTTATGAAAGATTTTCGAAAAATTGTAGTTCAAAATTAGTTAGAAAATTTTTTTTTTTTGAATTTTGAATTTTATGATGAAAGAGAAAAACACACAAAAGACATAAGATTTGAAATTTTTAGATCCAATGCTCCTTATTTTTCGAAAATTTTTGGAGGGAAAACACCAAGGAACACCAAACTTAAAAATCTTAAGATCAAGACACAAGAAAAACTCAAGAACACCTTGAAGATTTACAAGAACACCAAGAACAAAAGAAAGAACACCAAACTTAAAAATTTTTAGAAAACTTTAATAAAATTTTCGAAAATTATGAAAGATTAACAAGAAAACACCAAACTTAAAGTTTGGCACAAGATTCAATTCAAGAAAAATTATTTTTTTGAAAAAGGTTCCAAAGGGTATAACCAATTATCAAGAACAACTTGAAGATCAAGGAAGAACCAAGAATACTAACACGAAAATTTTTAGAGAAAATATAAAATATGCAATTAACACCAAATTTAGAATAAGACACTAGACTCACGAAAAATTAACAATTAATTAAGAAAAATAATATTTT
The DNA here is from genome assembly GCF_014773155.1 of Arachis stenosperma. NCBI lineage: Eukaryota > Viridiplantae > Streptophyta > Magnoliopsida > Fabales > Fabaceae > Arachis > Arachis stenosperma. Next base: position 15,285,191 of record NC_080386.1, on the reverse strand, counting down.
TGAAAAGAAATTTTTGAAAAGAAACTATCCTATCAAAATTTAATGACTCTGTAACAACAAAAATAAATTATTCCTAATCTAAGAAATAAAATAAGCCTTCAATTGTTCAAACTCAATAATCCCCGGCAACGGCGCCAAAAACTTGGTGGACGAAATTGTGATCAACAATATTGGCTCTTTAGTATGTACACAAAAACTATTGTGTCTCTTGTTGAATTCACAACTCCGTTCAACTAACCAGCAAGTGCACTGGGTCGTCCAAGTAATACCTTACGTGAGTAAGGGTCGATCCCACGGAGACTATTGGCTTGAAGCAATCAATGTTTATTTTATTAATCTTAGTCAGGAAGCCAATAGGATTAAAAGTGAAATTACAAGATTTGATTATAAAAATAAAAGGGAATAACAGCGTTACTTGTTGTGCAGTAATGGAGAATATGTTGGAGTTTTGGAGATGCTTTGTCCTTTGACTTCAACTCTTCCTTGAAATCCTTCAATACACGCAAGGCTCCTTCCATGGCAAGCTCTATGTAGGGTGTCACCGTTGTCAATGGCTACTTCCCATCCTCTCAGTGAAAACGTTCCTATGCTCTGTCACAGCACGGCTAATCATCTGTCGGTTCTCAATCAGGTTGGAATAGAATCCATTGATTCTTTTGCGTCTGTCACTAACGCCCAGCCCTCAGGAGTTTGAAACACGTCACAGTCATTCAATCCCAGAATCCTACTCAGAATACCACAGACAAGGTTTAGACTTTCCGGATCCTCATGAATGCCGCCATCTATCTAGCTTATACCACGAAGATTCTATTGGGGAATCTAAGAGATATTCATTCAATCTGATGTAGAACGGAGGTGGTTGTCAGACACACGTTCATGGATTGAGGAAGGTGATGAGTGTCACGGATCATCACCTTCTTCACAATTAAGCGCGAATAAACATCTTAGATAGGAACAAGCGTATTTGAATGGAAGACAAAGGAATTGTATTAAATCATCGAGACGCTGCAGAGCTCCTCACCCCCAACAATGGAGTTTAGAGACTCATGCCGTCAAAAGTATGTAATTCAGATCTGAAAATGTCATGAGGTACAAGAAATGTCTGTAAAAGTTGTTTAAATAGTAAACTAGTAACCTAGGTTTACAGAAAATGAATAAACTAAGATAATTGGTGCAGAAATCCACTTCTGGGGCCCACTTGGTGTGTGCTGGGGCTGAGATTAAAGCTATCCACGAGTAGAGGCCTTTCTTGGCGTTAAACTCCAGGTTATGACGTGTTTTGAGCGTTCAACTCCGGATCATGACGTTTTTCTGGCGTTTAACTCCAGACAGCAGCATGAACTTGGCGTTCAACACCAAGTTACGTCGTCTATCCTTGCGCAAAGTATAGACTATTATATATTGCTGGAAAGCCCTGGATGTCTACTTTCCAACGCCGTTGAGAACGCGCCAATTGGACTCCTGTAGCTCCAGAAAATCCATTTCGAGTGCAGGGAGGTCAGGATCCAACAGCATCAGCAGTCCTTTTTCAGCCTAAGTCAGATTTTTGCTCAGCTCCCTCAATTTCAGCCAGAAAATACCTGAAATTACAGAAAAATACACACACTCATAGTAAAGTTCAGAAATATGATTTTTGCTTAAAAACTAATAAAATTCTATTAAAAACTAATTAAAACATACTAAAATCTACATGAAATTATCCCCAAAAAGCGTATAAAATATCCGCTCATCAGTTTCGCAGGATAGTGGCACTTTTGGAAAGGCAAGCACCGCGAGTCAAAGATGCCTCTGGTGATGACAGCGAAATGTAGATATAGACTGGCGGGGCACTATGTAGGTTGCGTGACAGGGGTCGAAAATGCTGTTACGATGAGATGGGAGGAATCATACATAATGTGTTTTGGGATGCTAATCCTAAATTTTTAAATTTTAAAATCTTATCATAATTAATTAATTAAGAATCTAAAATTTAAAATTAATTTTGCATGGTTTACTATGGCTTAATTTGGTAAAGTTTTTACTTTTCAAAAGTAGTTTATAAAAGCTAATTTTTAAGGCTCCATTTGTTTCTGAGAATAGGACAGGACAAGACACTGAGAACAAGATAGGACAAGATATTGATGGACAGAGACACAAAATTTTGTGTTCTTGTATTCTGTTTGGTGATAAACTAGAACAAATTATGAAAATTCAATTTATTCTCATTTTTTTATTTAAAAAATTTGAGATAAAAAATATAATAATAAAAAATATAATTATGAAAAATTAACAAGAATAATGAAAGAAAAAACGAAAAATAAGTTGTGTCATTTGTTAGTGTTTCTGTGTCCTTCCTGTCAGGATGGACACAAAATACACTAATTTAGTATCTCTGTCCATGTCTCCTCTGTCAAATACGATTTTGTGTCTCTATGTCCCTGTCTCAGTGTCCTGTCTCTGTAAACAAACGCAGCATAAAAGATGGCTTTTTAAAAGTTGTAACATTTATGTTTGGTAAATCAAATTAAAAATAGTTTTCAATAAACATAAGCAACAATTGTATTTGGTAAAATAGTTTTTAAAATTTAAAAATTAGTTAACATATGAGATTATATTAGACTTTTAAATTTTTAAAAAGCACAAGCTAATTTTAAAAATTCTTACTTTTAAAAGTATTTCAATTTTTTAAAAACTGCAAGCACAAACATATTATCTTTTTAATTTACCAAATATAAAATCAGAAACTTAAACTTTTAAAAAATACAAGCATTTTTTCAAAAAATTTTACCAAACCAAACCTATGGTTGTTTCTTATACTTTTTCGTATTATAATCGTTTGTGTCTGATTCAATTAGTAGAATTTTAGTAAGATCGGCATTGATCAAAATGGGCCCATCAAATCTAAATAATATTCACCAAAGCATCTTGCTATTAGAGAACAGTCTGTTATGACTCATTTTGTTTAGACTTCTTAAAAAATGTGGGAATTTAGTATTGAGTAATATACAGAAAATACATGTTAAACTTGTAACATTCTTCTATTTAAATAATTTTATGTCATGAAATCTATCGCAGATGTTGGGATTTTCACTTTATTCTCTCTGTCTTTTCTATATAATTTTATTCTATATCAGAGTAGTTTTCCTTAAAAAAGTATAAAAGCAAAATATGGTAACTTTTAGAAAAAAAAATTATAAAATAAATTTGCAAATAACTATTTTTAAATTTAGTTGACATTATTTCTCAAATTAGTCCTCAAACTCTTTTTAAGTGATTACTTTGATCTTTGATCTTTATTTATTAGTCACTAGTCTTTTAGTTTTAAAATTGTGAGACAAATCAATTATTTTTTGGTATTTTGGTTGGTTTACAATGAGGACTATTCCATTTTGTAAGTTTAAAGGCAAATTTGCCACATAATTTAAAAGTTTAGAGATTAACGAGTTATAAAAAAAAATGAGAAACTATCATACTGACTCAAAAAGAATTTGGAAACTTAAGAGCTTTACCAATTGATAGCTCAAACTCAACATTTTATAAGAAAAGCTTAATGGCCAGCAATTTTATTTTGTATTAACTAACATGCATTTTTTGCTTCTAGCTCAATATCTCTAGTTTAGGAGCTCAACTATATATTTTTAGCCAAAAATATTATTTGTACAATAAAATTAGTCATTATATATTTTTGTATAAATATATATATTATTTAACTTATTTTCAATATGTATGTTGTATTTTAATTTGTAATTTATATTAGTAGCTGATTTTGACATACACATAGTATTACTCATTTTTAGCCAATACTTTTAAATATTATTAGCTAACTATTGGTTAAAAACAATAAATTCTGGTGATTCTCTAATATTATCCATGTTTTATACGGATCTACTCCTATGGATGTGGGGCAAGCATTCCTACTACAATTTGAAATTTTATTGAGTACTATATAATAATAATATTTATTTTTCCCACTAAATTATTAAATTTGATCCCACAATAATTTTTTATTCAACTTTCGACACTTGATAATCAATTATTTGAGAACTTCATATTAGATGTTTATTATATTATCAATTTTCAAATTTAAATAAGATTGGTATTTTTTCTTAGAAATAAACTCGAAAGAATATTTATCCATTTATGTTTCTTCTTTTGAAATTAGTTTTAGTTTTTTCATAATAATTACACTAATTGAATGAATTTTTTCAACTATAAATATCATTAAGAGCTAATTGTATCAAAGTTGAGTTTTAAATGATTGTTTAACGACATATACAAAAAAAAAGACATTTTAATTATATTGTCAAGGTTTCAAAATATGAAATATAAAAATTAAATTTTAAATTATATGTTATTATTTAAATTACTATTTTAGTATTTTAATTTGTAATTAGATATTTTGAAATCTAATCATATTTTAAAATAACAAAATATAATTATAACAATAATTATGCTATATATACATAAAATAATCACTTGTACAAAATAAATCTTAAGATATAAATTTTGAAATACAAAATATAGATTAAAAATAAATTAAATAATATATGTATTTATATACAAATTTATAGTAGATAATTTGATAGCTAATTTTTTATGTAAACATAATTTTTTATTATAAAAATTATTATCATGTTATATATTTATCCTGTACCTTTTTTTCTAAATGTTTACATTAGGTTATAAGTAACAATAAATTCAAGGGAATTACTTAAATAAAGATGCATATTTCATCTTTTATTAAAGATGTTTACGTGTTACATTTTAATTGATTTTTGTATAATTTATTCGGTGTTTCTTGTCACATATTATTAAATTTCTTAAAAGATTTTTTTTTCAAAAACAATAAAAAATATTTAAATTGGACTAAAACCAAAAAATTAATAGATTAACTATTAGATTTTTTTTCTAAAATTGTTTATATAAAAAAATATGTCTTACTCATCAATAAATATATATATATATATATATATATATATATATATATATATATAAAACAAGCTTAAATCTCTTAAATTTTTTATAAATAAAAAAATAATTAATTTATATTCGTACGATATATAAAATAATTACTATATTATTATTATATTATAAATTAAAATTCACTAATTTAAATTTATTTTCATTTTTAATATAAATATTAGAAATAAATAAATTTTTATAATTAGATGTAGTGTAACAATATATATATAATATTAATTAATTTTAAAAAAATTCTGAAAAATTTCTAAAAAAGTAAACATAAAAAGTGCTCATAGAAGTAAATATGTTTAAAAATAAAATTTTTAAATATTTTTTATTTTACGGATATATTTGATATCCGATTCAAACATAAAAGTGCGAATATCGAATTCGATCTGATAAGTTTAGTGCGGATTGTATCGAAATTTTAGTCATATTTAAATTACGAACACTCCTAACAATAATAATTAAAAAAATTATAATAATTATACTTTTAACTAAAAAGAAGTCCCCAAAAAAGTACTAAATACAAGAGCAATTTAATCAAATATTAAAAATAAATTTACTTTAAATCAATTGGACTTTTTTTGCCAATATATATATATATATATATATATATATATATATATATAATATGATAATTATTTTATATGTCACACAAATATAAACGTTTTTCTGTGAACTTAAGAAAAGTTTTGTAAGTCTTTAGTCCTGTTATTGAATTTTTTATTAGCCATCCTATTATTGATTTAATTCATACATAATTTGGATGATAAATTATTTGGTGATGTGCTTCTTTTTTTACTGTGACATACTTCTTTTTTATTTTTATTATTATTATTATTATTATTATTATTATTATTATTATTATTATTATTATTATTTATGCACAATCAAAAATTCATAGATAAAAGTGAAAAAATCATGAAGTACAATCATGACTTTAAAAATAACATGGCCAAATTATTATCATAACATAATAAATGTATGGAAGTTTATCATTCTCCTTTAGTAGAGGGAACAAAATTCATTTCAATAGTTTATTTAACATTTAATAGAATAAAAATAAATTTTACTAAAATAAATTTCAGTACGAGTTTAATATTTTTATTTATCATAAAATACTTATAGAATAACTCGTAGATAAATTTTAGAAAAAAGAAAAAAAAAGCATGATTTTTAATTTTATTTTTAAATAAACTTTATTTTTAATTTTAAAATAAATTTTAATTTGATCTTTTAATAATATTATTTTTTTAATTTAGATCCTCTAAATTTTAAATTTTTACTTTAGAGGGTGAAGTATGATCTCTCACCCTTGAATGGTTTTTCTCTCATATTTTCTCTTAGTCCCACTAATGAAATAAATGGTGAGAGATCACATTTTACCCTCTAAAGTGAAATTCAAAATTTAGAGAATTCAAATTCTTAATTTTCTACCATATATAATTATTCAATTATTTTTTAATCACATCTAAATAAATTAATCTTAGTAAAAAAATTTTTATGTTATTCAATTATCTTTTTTAGAAAATAATTAACTATTAAAATAATTAAACTTTTCACAACAAAAATAATAAAAATTATGAACGAAAAAAAATTAACCATCATGATATTTTTTGTATTTTTATTCATATTTTAATTATAAAGAATAAATATAATTTGATTATATTATTTATGAAATATGACTATAGATATAGATAAAATTTAGTTAAATTACTTATATATAGTTTCATTGTATTGTTTATAAAGTTAGATTATAATTATGACTATAGAATTGTTTTAGTATTTTTGTATGTGTGGCTAATTGATGGTGTTGAAACATTACCCTTAATTATAAATAAGGTTTATAATTTAAAAAATAAAAAATTCAATTAAAAAGATACCAAAAAGATGATGTTAAAATATTCTAACTATTTAAAATAAGAATATTCGAAATTCAATTAAAAATTATTTTAAATTTAAACTCAACAAAAGTTTGTATTCAATGTGTTTTGTATTAAATATATTTAATAACTTATTATGTCGTATTGGTTGAAATTAGCTTTTATAATGTTAATTTTCTAATAACACTTTATTAAAAAAAACTTTTTTTTTTTAATTTTTTAAAAACTAATTAATATTATAAATAATTTGTTACACTAAATCTAGTTATAAAAATTTTATTTATTTCTAATGCTTATATTAAAAATGAGACAAATTTAGATTAGTGAATTTTAATCTATAATATTGTAAAAATTTTAAGAAGTTTGAGCTTGTTATCGATATAACTCGTATGATAAATTTTACTTTAAAAAATTATATATATATATATATATATATATATATATATATATATATTGTTTGATTGATTAGTGTGACATATTTTTTTATATAAATAATTTAAAAAAATTAATAGTTAATTTATTACCTTTTTAGTTTTAGTCCAATCTAAATATCTTTTTTATTGTTTTTGGAAAAAAAATCTTTTAAAGAATTTAATAATATATAACGAGGAACATCGAGTAAATTATACAGAAACCAATTAAAATGTAACACAAAAACATCTTTAATAAAAGATGAAATTAGCATCTTTATTTAAGTGTTTCCTAAATTCAATTCTTTAAAAAGAAAGAGAAGAAAATTGGCCCATATGCAGGACTGATTCCATGCAAATTAAAAAACAGAAAGAGTTCAAACTGAAAGGGCTTTCACTTGCCCACGCAAATGGCCTTATAAATGGAAGAATGGTCAATAGTTTGTTATCGTTGTTGTTGTACTTACTATGTGGCTTAATCTGCTAGTGTTATAGGCTTATAGTAATTGGTTTATGCATTTAAGGTAATACTGTTGATTGTGAAATTATTGTTCTTTGTCTTTATTTGCCAATTTCGCCGAAAATTACTGCTGGTCAGTTTCACTTTACCAGCAGCATGTTGATAGGTAGAGTTTGACATAACATTTTTCAGGTTACTATTTCTAAGGAAATCCTGGCTGCAATTTATTAGGTTCTTAAGTTGGCAAAATTACCAAAAGTATATTGAATTAACTTTTTTACTGTAACTTCAAATTCAACCCACCATAATTGTCAACTTCATTTCCAAACACATTACTCATCACTCTCATGCCTTTCAACAAAATCATCACCGATTTTGACAGCCCCATACCAAAGACATAGGAGAAAATAGATTTTGTAAAACGAATTGAAGACGAAGACGTTAAGATTTTTTTTTTTCTTAATTTTGGATGCTTAACCTAAAATAAAACAATGTATGTTACTGCAAAATATTAACACTATAATGTGATCATCAAGTTTTACAGAAGAATGTGCAACAACTTGACAACCATAAAACCAAGATGCTTAATTTAACCAATGATCCACCGATTAAACCATTGACCCAATATTTTGTTCGCTTCAATTGCCTCTCCAGGTATGATAAGTATGCTAAAAGTGAAACCATTTATCCCATTTCTTATTATTTAGGCCATGAGAGCTAATCATTTGAGCAATTGATGGAGAATAAGTACTTTAGTTTAGCTTTGTGAAAAATTGATAAAGTTGATACTTATAATGCATTGTAGTCTAAACTGTGGTTCATAAACCAATTTAAGACCAAGAACATAACTTCTTTTTTTTTTTCATTTGATTCCACAAAGCACACAAACCTAACATATTTTATGCACCAAGGAAAACAAAATAACTGCCCTTCCCTATGGTAAAGCAACACAGAACCAAAGACAAAATATTACACTTGCAAACGTCCTAAGCAACAGAAAAAAGAAAAAAGGGAGCAGCCAGGGGATAATAACGGCTCCAAAACATTCAACCAAGATTATTCTTTCAAACTACTGCTTCTTGCCCACAGATTCGAACTCGATTCACTTGTACTCTAGAATCATGTTGTTCTCTGGTGCCAAACCAACACAAGCTCTCATTATGTTTTCCAACATTGCTCGCTGCTTCGACAATGCATTCACCACTGGCGTGCCCGGTGGAACCTGCGAGAAACCATCATATCATAAGAGTCACTCACCGAAACTAGGTTTAGCGCACGTTTCTTGAAACTGAAACTTTGCATAATATGTACACAAACACAACATTGAATCAGATAGACTCTAGAGATATGGACTAACCAAAGGGGCCTTGGTCAAATAACTCAGGATGGTTGCGACCGGGTGGAATGAGTGGAACTTGCCCTGCAGAAACCATATCACCATATCGCCAACGGTTTACATCAGAAGGCTGATAACAATAACAACAATAATACAAAGATTTGTACAAACAAGAAGCAAAATGATTACCTCGGCTTCGGATTTGAACTGAATTCGAGTGCTAAGCTCAGCTAGAAGGACCAAGTCCAAGATAATAGGAGCAGCCAAGAGGGAATCCTCGCAGGTGTTGTGCAACACGATTGTGTTCTTTCCGCCCATGAATATCTCCGATGTGTACTCATCCATGGCCCTCTTGCTGTCCCCAACATAAGGAACATACTGCAAAACACAAAGACAGGGAGAAAATAAGCAAAACCAAGACTTGATAAGAATAAGAAACAGAGAAATTTAGGGTGGAACAAAAACATTACCTTAATCACGACAACGTGGTCCGGATGCTCACCAGGCTCATAGAGGATGGCATTGCTGTTGACCATATCGTCGACGACGTTGCTCTTGGAGATTTCCTTTGATCGAAAGGTTTGTGGGGCTGAGAGATTCATACCATCATTGTTTCCAAGATGGTTGTAACTCACTATTGATGTTGGCTGTCAAATATTAAAAATGGACCCTTCAGAAATCAATTTACTTATTTTCATTTTTTCCGAATCAAATTAACATAATGCACAGGTTAAAGCATAAAATCAAAGAGTATAGGATGGTTTTCAACATTAAATTAACAGACATGATATGAAACATTATTCTATAAAAATGTACCTTGATACCAGCACCAACAAGGAAATCAACCAACACAGATTTCATTTTGGTTTGGCCACTCTTGAAATCATCTCCACCAATCAAACTGTTCCTACTGATGGCAAGATCAATTAGCCCTAGATTAACAACAACACAAGCATAAGTTAGAACCCGAAAGTTGCATGTAATGATCAACAGCAATAGAAGAGGAAAAAACATAAAGGGCAGAAAACAATAAACCTGGGACAAAAGTGTTCTGAGGGCTTCCATTGATGAAAGGAACATTCTCCATAACACAAGCAATTGCAAACAAGGTGGAAGGAGAGATCTCTGACTCATTTTTGTCCACAGAAGCCATGAGGTTCTCCATGGTGTCGTTAAGACCAACAACAACATTGCTATACCTCTCGGTGTTGGCGGTCCACAGGACAACCACCCTATCGACTTTGTTCTGTTCCTTAAATTCCCTGAGTTCATGTCAAATGTAAGTTTACATCCAGATAGGGTCATACTACCAATGTCTCGAATAATTCTTGAATTTAATAGAATGGTACATTGAAAAATTGAATAATAATAATGCAATAAAATAGATAGATATTAGTGTGGCTCACTTAATGTCCTTGATGATCTGCTGAATCTGTTCCTTCTTAGTGCCCTTGATGACGTTATCAGCGCGCGCTTCTTGGTTAGCAGCAATGAAATCTTGGTCATAGATTCCAGGGAGTGGAACCATGGATTCCATGTAAGGCCTCAACTGCTTCTGCAAATCGATGTCGAATACCTTGGCCCTTGCCATGGCATCTGCAAGGTTCATCTTGCTGATATCCCATCCACCAAACACAATGTCGTCAGGGTTAACCTGCACGCATATTTTGATACCAAAATGATCAATAACTCCAAAATTAATGACAAGAGGGCTATTAATTTATGCACGACAGCATATACAACATTTTTTTACTTAATTGAATTACACAAACAAGTTTAAATTACAATTATGCATTGAATTCCATAATCACGAAATAAAAATAAAAATAATAAAGAAAATCCACTAGGGCAGCCCAATGCACAAGTTTCACTTGAAACAAGCATCAATGACTGGTTTTATGCTTTAACCATTGCTCTAGGTCTATCAGATATAGAAATTTCTCAAAATGACCAATTCTATAACATATTAACCAAAAATCACTACCATTACCAATTGAATTTAATTTTCATGCATGTAAGCATGGTCACCGTAGCAAAAATAACTAATTTTCAAAACCGCTATTTAAAAAGTCGTCTAAATGCACCAATATAATTGGATGAATGTGTAAGTTTTTTTAGACTGTCAGTGCATGCATCAAATCTTTGTAAGGAAAATTAACCAGTGAAAATTAGCAACATTAGCATTTTTTCTTCACGAGAATAAGCTGAATGGTAGCAACATTCACTCTTGCTAGCACTCCCCCAATGACTAAAATCTTTGTAAAACTAAAAAAATTTGTATAATTCAAAACACGCTGAATTAAGTAAAACAGAAAGGAACTACCAAAGAAAAATGGACACACTCATTAAATTTTCTGAAAGCACAGATGACTACAAGAAGGAAAATAAATAAATAAAATAAAAATACCATAGGGAGGAGGCTCTTGAATGGGGCATAAATTTCCTCTCCTTGGTAAGACCCCACTCTGATAGCAGAGGCTTGAGTCAGAGACCCAAAGTAATTCGCTTGTTGGATCTTGTCCTTCGTTGCCCATGAAATTCCCCTGAACACAATACACACAATTTCCACACCATTATTTCTCAATAATCATAAAAAAAAATAAAATAAAACAAAAAACTGCTGGGAAATGAAACTAACTCTCGGTTTGCAATAACGCCACCAGTGAGTGTGCTGCCATTGTTTCCACCCCACCCAACAAGCATTACACTGAGCATTAAAAACCAAAATGAAATCAGAAATGAAACAAAAATGTGAAAATAAAATGTTTTGGAATTTGGATCTTGATTATGTGTACCCCAATTTAGGGACATGGGTGTTGGTCTTGAATTCGTATTTGACGGTTTTGGGTTTAACAATCCATTGATAAGAACCATTCCTGTTCTCATGAACAAGCTCCGTGGTTTCGTAGTTGTACACGGACTGAATCTCATCCTCACTGTACTTCACATTAGGACTCTCAACCTTAAACTTCTCGATAAACATTCTCACAAACAACACAAACAACAACCACTTTTTTTTTCTTTCTTTTTTGGGTGTGTGCTTTCCGGGAAAACTAAAAGAGGAGATCAGAGAGAGAGAAAGGTTTTTTTTTTTCTTTCTTTTTCTTTTCTTTAGTTTCTTTTTTTTTTTTTTTTTTTGGAGGCTGTGCTGTGCTTCCTCTCTTCTCCCCAAGATTCGTGAAAACGGTTTCGAAGTTTTTATTTTTTTTTTTCAGTGTAGGTGCTGCTGCATGTGTTGTGGTGGAAAGAGGGGAGGAAGCTCTATATTATATATAGAGAGGAAGGTGGGGTTTCTGGGCTCTCCACATGGCATGATTTGAGTGGCTTGCAGGGGACCCCCCCTAAATACATTATTGACTCGGTTACTCACTCGTGACTATAGTTTTAAAGGACACTCTATTATACATATTAAAATTATATAGAAAATATAAAATTTTTTGTATAGTTATTTTTTATTTTTTTATTATTATTTAAAATATGAGTCTTAATTTTTTTATTTTATAAAAAATGTATAAATTTAATTTTTTAACTATATAATTCACCTAATTTTAATAGTGTACCACCAAAATTATCTAAAATAGAACCGCTATGTTTATTTTTTAAAATAGAATAAAACATAAAAAATAGTACAAAATTTAGTATTTTTGTATTCTATTTGGTAATAAAATAGAATAAATCATAGAAATCTATTTTATTTTTTTTTATTAAAAAAATTTGAGAATAAAAATATAATAATAAAAAATATAATTATGAAAAATCAACAAGAATAATGAAAGAAAAAATAAAAAATAAGTTGTGTCCCTTATTAGTATTTCTGTGTCTTTCCTATTAGAATAGACACAAAATATATTAATTTAGTATCTCAAGACACAATGTTTCTGTGCATATCTCATCTGTCAAATACAATTTTGTGTCTCAGTATCCTGTCTTGTAAACAAACGCAACCTAAGTTCTTAAAACAATCCTACTATGTGTAATGGGTTGTATTCAGGTTCATTAACCATTCAATTTCATTTTCACCATAAACCTGCCATTTTTACTTAATTTTATTTTGAATTAATTACATCCCCTTCTAGTCCAAACTCCCTTTTCACCACAAACATTTCATTCACAATAAGAACAAACATCCTATTTGCATGAAAAATAAACATTTTTTTGTATGAAAAATAAACTCTTGCATGCGCACAGGAGGACAAAGCTAGGTTGCTTTGCAGCAGCACGATGGAGATGTGATGAGGCAGGGCTGCTTGTAGCGACGGGCGGGATGGAGGTGTGACGAGGCTAGGCTGCGTGCAGCGGTTTGGGAGGCACTACGAAGCACAGATGTGTGTGGCGCTTGCGGATGCACGAGGAAGCCGAAACGCATGCGGTGGTTCGCGAGAGACGGCAGGAAGTTGTGGGGAGCAAGGGTGGGGCACAGTACAGGTGTGGGAAGAAGAGTTTGTGGTTATTAAAAGTCAAATTCAAAACAAGAATCATATCTAATTAATTCAAAATTTAATTTTTAAAATTAAAATTAACTTTCCTTTTCTAACTTATTGTTTGCTTTATTTAAAAAAAAGCGTTGTTCTCATATACTTTTTCGTCTCAAAATATTTAAAAATATAATAATAAAAAGTTAGATATTAAATAAATATATTTTAAAATTAAAAATTAAATTGTAATGCTATTTTTATTATGAATGATCAAATTATCTTAAAAATTAAAAAAATTGAGATCAAATTTTATTTCGACATTTTTGTGCGTCTATAAAATATTTATTCAAATGTTATTGTGAAAATCGGATTAAATGGATAAGTTATTTATTAAATATAAAAGTTTTTTTGTTATTTATAAAAAATATAATAGTTATTAGTTATTTTTGTCACATTTTTAAATTATTTAAGGATGTAATTGGAGTTTACATTTCTAAGGATTATTTTGTCAGCGGTATAGATTTTCGATATCTATTTTAGTAGTTTATTCTTGTTATAAAAATTGAACCAAACCCGCTGGTCAAAAGAAAAATCGTTCGCAAAATTAAAATCCAAACAGTTAACCAAAGCCATCACAGCCGAAATTCGAAGGAGGAGAATCGAGACTCTATATCAGATGTGTAGTGATAAGGATGAGGTTAGAGTTGAGAGATAGTCTATTAAAAAATGCTATTAATTCGTGGAATTTAAGATAGTACCGATATTAAAGATAAAAAAAAAAATATGTATACAATATACTTGCTTGCTTCGTTGTTGGTTATTCTAAAATTCTGAGCGATTAGTAAACCAACCAAAGAATTGGTTCAAAGACCAAAATTCAAATATAGTTGAACCAGTTTAAATAAATAATAAAATTATTTAAGGTATTAATAAAAGTTTTAAATATCTAAAATTAATATTTTAATTTTAATTAATTAACAATCAACACAATTACCAATTAATTATTATTTTTGAAATTCTACTAATTTAATATCAATTAATTTAAGATTTTATATTCCTAATATATTTTAATGCCAATTATTAATAGCTATTTCTAAATTCTTATAATACTCTTTAACCTAAAAAAAATTTTAAATTATAATCTCTTCGACTGTCATCTATTTTTCTCTACAAGCCAAATTCTAATGTTATATCTCTTTCGTCGTGGCCTCCTATACTCTACTTCCATTGTCAAATGTTGCACCCTTGCCAACAACACAGGACAATCTTGTTACCTTACTTTTATTATCATTACGCCTTGATCTACCGCCATAGTGGTTATTGTGAACTACCAGAAGACAATGAACTAGCGTGGTGATAGTGAATTATATCTGGATAGAAACGGATAGTAATAGACCCAAAAAATTTTAGTAATAAGAACAAAAATACAATAATATAATTTTTATCAAATGTCCATATTTATATTATATATAATGGAATATCAAAATTAGAAAAAGTTATTTGTACAAGTTTTTTTCCTAAACTACCATCTCTTTATATATAATATATAAAAATAAAACATTTTTTTTGGCTAATTAATTTCAAGATTTGACTCAAAATCTCTTAATTAAATTATAAGTAATTTGTCATAATAACTAATTCTGTTTTTATTATTTTGATACACATTTAATAAATAAAAAAATAAATAAATAGCCACGTTAATACCTACTAATATATTAATATTTAATTATTATGTTAATTTATTAGTTATTTTTTAGTTTTATACTAAATAAAATTTAATAAGATAAATATTATTGCCTAAGTTTAATAAAATACAATTTTTTTTTTAAAACATAAACTTCAAAAAGATCTTTTGAAATTTATTATGGGAGCAAAATTAACATATCAATGGTGACAAATATATATATATATATATATATATATATATATATATATTATTAATTTTAAGTCAAAAAAAATATAATTATAAAATTTTTTCATAATCTAGTGGGGTAAGTGCCTCCTCTAAGTTTTACTTAGGTTCGTTCCTAAAGGTAGAAGCAGATGTGCCAAAAGAAGATCTATCAACAAAGAACCTAACTATAAAAAAAGATTTGTCGTATTAATTTTATTTGTAATTATGAGATTGTAGTTTTAAAGTTCTAAATTTGTCATTTTTTGGTATAATTTTTTTTTTAAGATCTAAATCGAAAAAATTTGTGCTAGTTTAACCAGTTGGTTAGTATACTATAAATTTGATCAATTTTTTTACTTGACTTTTTGCAAATCTATTTTATGTATGAATTCGACTAGACTTTTAGAAGGTGAATTTTCAATTACGCGTTTGAATCAACTGATTGGGTTCAGTGTTTAAAACATTGGTTTTTCTATTGTTAAAGACGGTCTAAAGAATTGGTTAATAGGTGAAGAAGGAGTTTCGTGAGTTAGCCAATAGCCCAATACTGTACGGAATTAAGGTCTATTAAATTCGAGTTAAACTCCAAAAGAGTTCTTGGAATTGGTATCATGCATCCAAATTGTTCTTAAGATTCTAATTGCATTAACTACGTTCCTGAAATTGACAAAAGTGTATTATGTTTGTTTCTGACTTATTTTATGTTAACGACGTGATGACATAGCTTGATGACTCAGACTGTTTCACTCCATGGTTTGGCCATGTATAATGATATAATGATGTGTTGACCAATGACATGTGGCATGCTGACATAAACGGTTGTGCCATTTTTCATAATGCTATTTGGGTCATGTGTTGGTTTGTGTCAAGTGTCTCAATAGTATTCGCCCACGTGTCATTCGCTATGTCATCGTTGTAGATGCACCAAATTAGTCACTCACTTTACATTAAGTGACTCGTTTTAGTCCTTGAAATTTATGTCGTGTACCAACTATTCCCTTTACTAGTTTTTTCTCTTTTTTTCTATAAATTCAAAATTTTCAATATCTTTGAATGAACTAGTTTGGTGTACAACATTCAATTTCAGGGATTAAAATGAGTCACTTAATGCAAAGTGAGAGACTAATTTAATGCATCTACAATGATGACATAAGAAGACACGAAGACAAATACTATTGTGACACACAGCACAAACAGACACGTGGCCAAATAACATTGTAACACATGGGACAACCATCCACATCAGTATGTCACGTGTGAATGATCAACACATCATCATACCATTACACGTGGCCAAATCACGGAGTGATACGTGTCACTAACAGCCCACGTCATTAAGGCATGTCATTACGTTGTTAATGAAAAATAGGTCAGGAACTAATGTGATACACTTTTGTCAATCTCAAAAATATAATTAATGCAATTAAAATCTCAAAAATGATTTTAATGCACAAAACTAATCTCAGAAACTATTTTAGAACTTAACTCATTAAATTCACATTTTTTCACACTGCTTCTCTTTTTCATGGTTATTTATTAATAAAATAAGGAGAAATTACTAAATTTGTCCTTAATTTTTATAGAAGCTGACTAAATATTATCTACTTTTGTTGATGACAAAAATATTCTTAATATATTTTAAAACATAATAAAAATATTCAACATTAAATATATATTTTTAAAAAATACTTTAAAAATTATATTTTGATGTAATTTTTTATAAACATAATTAAAAATGAAATATTTTTATGCTTAAAATATAATAATTTTATACTAAATATATATTTTTTTTCCGATTTTTGTCAATAGGCTATAATATTTTTAAAAAATTAAAATATTCTAGATATTAAATTTGGATATGATTTTTTGTTTGCACTTTCTAAATAGTTATCCAATTATTTCTATAAAATTTTAGATTAAATATATAAATAATTTGTCTAATATAAAAGTTATTTATCAATTATAAAAATAATATTTTTTATTAATTATTTTGATCACATTTTATAATATTTTAAAGATATATTTATCGTTATTAAAAGTGGAGATATTTTTGTTAATGTCTTCAAAAACTAGAACAAATTTGGTAATTTATCTATAAAAGAGAAAAAACACATGTATATAATTTCTTTTTAGGTTTCTTTCTGTTTTGGGATTTTCTTGTTTTAGGTTAATTTTATTGCAAACTGTTAAATGTTTTCCGGTCAATCTTATGGTTTTGATGGGAATTTATAATTTATTAATATTATTAAAAGGAACCCACCAAAATGTTATTTTATTGTTCTCTGTACTTAGTCTTATTTTGTGAATTATATTATCTTTTAATTTAATTATGTCTTTAACTCTTTATTTATGATCTATTATAGTGTATTTTGCAAACTAAAAGTATTTTTATTGTTAAATTTAAGTTAAAATATTTATTTTTTATTATCTTATATTTTATAACATAAATATTAAATTTTATTACAATATAATATTATAGTTAAATCACGATTGAATCTCTAAATTTTTAAATTAATAATTTAAACGGTTTAATAACTAATTTTATTTTTAAAATCTTGCTCCGGAGTATAGCTAGAGCCATGCATATAAATAATTTAAAAATTGAATAAAGTACAGTTTTGATTACAAAATATTCAATTTTGATAAAAGAGACTCTAAAACTAATAAATGACATTTTAATCCTTAAATATGGAAGCCATATTTTAGAAAAAAAAAAATTAAATTATGAACAATTCTTTATATGCTTACATAGAAAAAAATTTACTAATAAAATAGAATTTTTAATGGCCTATAAAATATCTTTTCGAAGACTTATTTGAGTATATTAAAATTTCATTCCCTCAATATGAAATTCAGGAGCTCTCTAGATCAAATAGATGCGTAGTTTGATATTTTTGGGTAAAATATTGTGCATTTGTTTTGAATAAGTTTTGAGAGTCAAAACGTTATTTCTTTTTTCGGTATTATTTGGCCAAAATTGAATCTTTTATTTGGAGGATAAACAAAAGAAGTTCATTTTTAAAATTTAAAAAGTAGTATTATATATTATATAAAAATTCTAAAGGATAAAATTATATGTTGCTAACAAGATATTTTGAAAAGATCAAAATGAGAAAGGAAGGTTCATTAGTTTGGTAAAAGTGTTCAATTGTTAAGTAAGTCTATTATTTTAGTGAACAAAAGTGATGGCATGTCATACATCAATAATAACATAAAATTAAGTGATTCGAACTATCGCAGAAAACGCGTTTAATGCTATTGGATTTATTATTGGATTTTTTAAAGAAAATTACTGTCAAATTTTGTATTGTGTAACACCCTACCATACAGAGTTTTATGCTTTATTTCTTAATTCAGAGATGGCAAGGTATTACGACCTCTAAAATAAAAATTTAGTACGTATAGTAGTATGAATGATTGATTATAATTAGGAGCCTTTGTAGAAAAAAGGGGTAAACAAAAATCGCAACTCGAAAGCGCAACACTCCGATCGATAACATAACGAACAAGGATAAACCAACGCGAGATTATATATATACAAAGGAGTGTCAAAAACAGGAATATCAAGACTCAGAGTCCGGCTGCGAAGATAACCGGTCCGAGCATAGCTATATATACATATGATAAAATAAGGAAAACCCCAAAGGAAACCTAAAAGGACACAAATACAGAAACCTATTCTCCAAAATCTCCCATAAGAGGAGTCATCACAGTTAGTATTATTTAATCTAGATAAAAGTATCTAAGCAAAACATATAAACCAAAACATAGTCCCGAGAACGAAGGATCTTCGCAAATCTAGAAGTCTCCAGCATGCCTCGGCGGGAAACCTCACGTCCTGCATCTGAAAACCACAAAATCCGCATGGGTGAGAACCAGAGGTCCCCAGCATGGTAACAGCTTCCACATATATAATACATAATAATAGAAGAAAGCCAAAGGCAATCCTAGAACTTCCTCCAGATAATATCAAAGCTTATAAACAAGCTAAACCATATGTGGCGACTGATAAAGATTCTTCAGTCTAACTAATACATCCCTTTCCAATTCCTTCAGACCTCCCAACCACCATCAGGAGTATAATGTAGCAAACACAGTTATATCAAACAAGAGATATACAAATAGGAACAGATAAGGCATTTAGACAATTAGCAAGTAATATGCAGTCAAATAGGCAATCTCAAACAATTCATATAGTATGCATATGATGAATGCATGTCCCTAGTGGCTGATGATATCATCTGTCGGTTATAGAGCCAACCCGACAAGTCCTGGTAGTTAACCATTGGACTGTCCCTCTGTCGTGTCTCCCCAACTCGAGTTATACTCAGTATAAACTTGATCATAATTATGACCCATATCCATCACCCTCACTGGTGAATATTTATGGGGGTGAGCTCATCCGGGGCTTTCACAGTGCCCGGCCACCCTGTCGACATAGGGTCAAAAGAGCTTCAAGTCTCAACCTGGAGCACGTGGTGGCTAGCCACTGCTTTCTCCTAGGGAAACTCTCATCTCCAATAATGGAAGTGCAACATTCACAATTCATTCAACAGCATATATATGCATTTATTCTTAGCCATAATCATGGCTCCGCCGTAACACGGCAATAATCCAGCCTTCCGACTCACGGTTAAATCCATAACCAGCCATCTGGCTCACGGTTAAATCCATAACCAGCCATTTCATTAGCATTTACGGCCCTTCGGCCCATGGCATATCAAGCACCACCACCACCATCCTCCGCATCTCACATAATCATCTTGATCCTCATTGATCATTCATTTTTCCCTTGCTTTACTCGCAAGTTACCATATTCACTAGCCCTCTTCCCATTGCTAGGCATATAATAAAGATTTAAGACATAAGTGGTGAGATCGGAGGCTTAGAAGTATGAGATTTGGCTTTTAAAACTCAAAAATCAACTTTGGGATGAAAACAGGGCCACGCGTACGCGCACTCCACGCGCACGCGTGGATGGCCACGAAACTCATCGACGCGTATGCGTCATGCACGCTAACGCGTGGATTGAAAATTAGCCAATCGATGCGCACGCGTCAACCACGCGTACGCGTAGGTGCTCTCGTGCCCCAGGCATAAAACTGGCACAGTTTTGGCACAACTCTCTGGAAAATGGATGGGCATTGGGTGCAGCACATCGGCACGCCCGTGCACACCACGCGCACGCGTGGATGGCGTTTTCGAGAAGAACGGCGCGTACGCGCCAAGTGCGCCTACACGCGGGGGTCATTCTGCTAAAAATTTTCTAAGTTAAAAGCTGCAGAATTCACAGATTCAACCCCCAATCTTCCGACGGACATAACTTCCTCATTTTAAATCGTTTTTCACCCGTTCTTCGAACGGCATGGACATCCCGGATCCAATTTCATTTCTAAGTAGATTTGACACAAAACAGAGAATCGTAGTCCAAGTTATGTCCCGTCAAAGTATGCCCAAAAACCATATTTTTCATAAAAACCACAAAGTGCCATTTTCAAAACAAGCCATTTTCAACTCTTTTCAAAACCAATAAAAACATGCCAATTTCATCCCTTTTCTTTGAAATCAATCAATATATATATCAAATTCAACATCAAGCCTCCTCAACTCACACATTGACACATTACCACAATTTACAAAATCACTATCCCATCATTTTAGCCCACTTCACCCAAGTGGCTCAAACCCAAACACATTGACATATCATATACTCTTCCTCATGCCAATTTTCAACAACACCAATTCCAATTAACCATCATTGTACATAATCAATATCATACTCACCATCATCATGATTTCACCCACAATTCAGCCATAATCAATCATCAAGCATATATCACAACATGCATATTTCTCATACATCATACCATCAAGGCATTAATAATCATCATCACATATATGACCACATCATATATATCAACCATTCAACATCATCAACAATTCAATGCCTATCTTAGGGCCTCTAGCCTAAGTATTTTCTACCACATTACATATTAGATACGAGAAACCGAGACCATACCTTAGCCGATTTCCCAAGCTCAACCGGAGCACTTCCAAACCACTTTTTCTCAAGCTCTCAAGGCCTCAACACCTCCAAGAACATATTTTTCACCACCAAAGCCCTTTTCAAGCTTTTCAAAGTCACTAATCAAGCTCCAATATTCACACATACACAACCTAAGCCACAATCATCATACCCATACACAACATCTCAATACCCAAACATCATAGAACAACAAATTATACTAGGGTTGAGAATTTTACCACACCCAAGGTCCAAGGAGACAAGATTAACCTTCTCCTTCAAGAGAGTTGGGTCCTATAACATCAAAGAGTCCAAAATCTCAACATTTTTGCTCATGAAACTCGAAAATAAGGCTGGAAATTCGAAGCGTAAAACGTGGCTTACCTCAAGATTAATTGTATGGGTTTTGTAGAGCTCTTCGCGGTGAACGCGTGGCCGCAAACGGTGCGGCAATCGGAGCTCTAGATCAAAAGTTATGGTGGTTTGAAGATCAAGTGAGAGATAGAAGTTGAGAGAGTATTCTTCTCCTCCCTCACTCCATTTCAGCGTGTGTGTGTAACAAATGAGGAGAGAGAGTGCTGAAAACTAGGGTTTTGGTTTAGTTATGTTGGGTTAAGGGCCCACTTTGGGTCCGATTGGCCCGGTTTGGCCCGTTCGGTCCAATCTTGGTCCGAATTCTATAAAATTGGTACCAAAATTCTCGTCTCAGTCTCCTCTATCACATTTAGCCATAAAAATCACATTTAAGGCTTTCTAGAATAAATTCTCATTTATGGATTAATTAGCCGTTAATTAACCGGGTTTTACATATTGAATAATCTCAAGGTAAAAAGATAAGTGAATTTCTGCAAAATATTATTGTCAGATTGATTTTTTTTGTCAAAAAGTCCAATAATAAATAATGGTGTAAAGAACAATTAAAGTGGCTATTTTACTATTGGATTTTATGTTGGAAAATCCAATGATGAAACAACTAAACTAAAAGTTGCATTTTATTTAAAGAAACCTAATTTATTATAAGATTTTTCAATTTTCTATCGAAAAATTTGACAGTAATTCAAATATTAATGCAATGCACAGTTCTTTTTCCTCACTTCTCTTCGAGTCTTAACCTTCTCAGTTCTCACTTTCCTCTCAATTCTCTCCCTTTCCTCCAGTATCCGCCTCCAAGAGCTGCCATCGCCGCTGTTCTCCACCTTTTCGTGGTCGCAACCGTCAGAAGGTGTCAGTTCTTCCTATCGTCAGCTTCTCTCTCTTCTCCAATCAATTTGTCTCTCTTCCTCAATCAGTCTGTCTCTCTCTGTCTAGTCACTCTTTCTCCCATTGTTGTGCCGCTGTCTTTTCAGGTAAGACAACTACCGTGCCATTGTATCTCCACACTATCGTGTCACCGCTCTCCTCTTTCTAACCCACATTCTCTTTTTTTTATTTATTTTTTTCTTTTTTTCTCAAAAAAATCTTAACCACACAACTACCAGCACGCTTTCTACCATTGCACCACTGCCTCCTCCACTACCACTACCAAGGTAACAAAAATTGCATCTTTACTCGTATAAACGGATGGTTTTACGGGTTTGCAGGTCATTCCCGTTCCTGTTTCTACTTCCGTGCCTGGTGAAGCTGGAATTCATGGAATTGCCGTGGAAGATCGTAAATCGTACAATCGTGTCGTCTCTACCGCTTCAAAGAAAAGGAAATCCAGAAGAAGAAGATTTGCGTGTTTGAGACGACCCGACTGGCTCAACCCGAATCCCACTAAAAATTCTTTAATTTTTGTTGCACTTCTTAAGTTGTTACTTATCTCTGCCCCTCTTTTTGAATTCTAACTCTCTCCCACTCTTCTAATACTGTCAGTCTCTCATTGACCCATTGTATTCTGCATTTTTTTGAGGTTTTTATTCAATGATTCTACACTTTTTCTTCTACCATTGTTAGCTTGTTGTCTTCTTAGTTCTTGTCAACACAGCTTTATGAGACTAACTCCATGAATGCGGTGGCCTCTGCATGATTGCATCTCTGTTCTGTGCTTGTGCGCTGTGATACCTTGTGCAATCTCATCTGGTAAGTATATAATAAATTAATAATATATTTAGTTATTTACCATCATTACAAATTTATAATTAAAAAATATAGTTAGTTTTAGTTTCTTTACCATCGTTAACAACCAATAGTGATCAACGAGGTCCATGGATAGAGTGATAAAGAAACTTATGATTTGGATTATTATTATTATTAAGAAGGTTTAGGGAAATTTCACTTTGCATGCACCAATTTTAGCTTGCTCTTTTTATTTTGTTATGCTTCTGTTTTGTGTTGCCTCCTTAATAGCAAAAAGGATTAAGGAGATTATCTTGTGTTTTAGTTAATAGTTTAAGGATTAATACATGATATTGACTAATGAATATGAATGAATAGTGCTATCCTATTTGTGCATTTCACCAAAACTTCCTTATTTTGTAGCTAATAGAATCCAATTTATCATGATCTTATTGTGCATTTCACCAAAATCTTCTTATTTTGCAACTAATAGATTCCAAGTCATCATGATTAAATTCCAATATAAAAAACAGGCTACAGCTAACCCAACCAACAACACTAACTTCATCTAGTTTTCTTGTTAATCTTAATTAATTTGATGTGATTTTTCCTTATTATATATAGTTCTACGTTCTTAGTAATCTTATTGAAAAGTAATTAGTTGAAGTTGCTTGTTTTTTGTTGAAAAGTGGTAGTTAGTAACTATAGTCACCTAACTATATCAGCTTATAAATCTCGAGAGATAAAATATCTATATAAAGGTATTGATGCTTTATTTGAAGGTATTAATTTTTGTTTATCTATATAAAGACTTGTTTGAGAAGTACATGGAGATTACTCAAAAGTGTCTTGATGATGTACATGATGTTATCCTTGATAGTGATTCAGATGATTGTTACTAAGAAAGTTTAGGAAAATTTCCTTTTGTCATGCATCAACTTCAGCTTGTTCTCTATTTTTGTTATGCCTTTGTTTTGTTAATAGTTTAAGGATTAAGAAAGACATGACAATGATTAATGAATGTAAATAGTGCTACATCTTACCAAAATCTCTCTCATTCTTATTTTTGTATCTCAAAGATTCCAATATAAATAAGAATTACCAATATAATATATACATAATACTATGCTCAGGTATAAGAAAAGTAAAAAATATTGACAAAACATAATATGATTGGAATTTAGGAACTTTGCTTTTCATTTAATTTTTTGGTTCTTAAAACTTTGCTAGTTAAATTTTTTAATTTCTACCTGCAACCTAAATACTTACATAGTTAATTATATATTTTCTTATTAGTTTATTTATCTTAGTGTAGTGTATTTGATATGGATGGCACAATTTTCTTTTAAAAATAATGTGAATTTTTTGCTATTGTGTTCTCTTTTATATTCCATAGTTTAGAAATTAATTATGTACTTCTATTTGTTTAGATTTAATATGGCTTCAAATGCAGATAAGGGTGAAAATAATACTGTAGTTGAAACTGATCGTGGTTGTGCATTCAAGAAGATCGCTAAAAATACTACAGGAAATTGAAGTGACAAAGCTTGGAAGCATGGAATTTCGGTTGATGGAGATGCCAAAAAAATAAAATGCAAGTATTGTGATAAGGTGGTAACAGGAGGAGTGTATAGGTTGAAACATCATTTGGCAGGAACAAAAAAAGATGTTGAACATTGTATGTGTGTTTTTTGATGAGGTTAAAAAGGATATGTTTGATATTGTTATTGGTTTGCAAAAAAAATTTAGTTAAGAAGACAATAGAATTTGAGGAAAAGATACACAGTAAAGATGAAGGAGTAGAAGAAGAAGGGGATGCTTTAGTTGGTGAGAATTGAAAGGGAAAAGAAATAGAGACACTAGCAAGTCTCTTTAAGAAAAGGGGTGTGAGCACTCAAACAACAATCAACTCAATTTTTAAGAAGGGCTTAAGCGAAGAGGTGTGTGATGAAATTGCTTCGATCATCTACAATAATGCTATTCCCTTTAATGTTTCAAGGTCTGAAGAATACCATAGCATGTTGTAGAAGGTTGCCCGCCATGGATTAGGATTCAAGCCACCCTCTTATGATGATTTAAGAAGAAAATTATTGAAGAAGAAGGTAGAGCCAACCAAACTGACATTAGAAGAACATAGAGTTGAATGGAAAAAAACTGGATGCACTATTATGACAGATGGTTGGACGGATAAAAGGAGAACTATTCTCAATTTT
The DNA here is from genome assembly GCF_014773155.1 of Arachis stenosperma. Lineage (NCBI taxonomy): Eukaryota > Viridiplantae > Streptophyta > Magnoliopsida > Fabales > Fabaceae > Arachis > Arachis stenosperma. The sequence continues at coordinate 15,259,574 of NC_080386.1, read as the reverse complement.
CTTGTGAATTGTCCTAAGGAAACTGTTTTCTTAAAATCCATTAATGCTTCTAATATATGCAAAATAGCTAAAAAGATATTCAAGATGATTGATGAAGTTGTAGAGAAAGTGGGAGAAGAGAATGTGGTTTAAGTTGTAACTGATAATGCAGGTAACTACAAAAAGGCAGGACAAATGTTGATGAAAAAGAGAAAGAATCTTTATTGGACTCCTTGTGCCGCTCATTGCATTGATTTGATGCTTGAATATTTTGAGAAAAAGTTAGATATTCACAAAGACACCATTGCCAAAGGAAGAAAGCTAACTACTTACATATATTCTAGGACTTCTCTAATTTCCCTTTTACAACAACACACCAAAGGAAGAGATTTGGTGAGACCAGGTATGACGTAATTCGCTACCCTACCTTACTTTGGGTAGTCTTAATGAGAAGAAGAATCCAATAATTAGAATGTTCATCTCAGATGAATGGAAGAAAAGCAAGTGCTCAAAGACAAGGGATGGAAAAAACAATCAAAATATTGTTTTGGATAAAACATTTTGGGAAAACATTATTCATTGCTTGAGAGGTGCTTATTCTTTACTTCATGTGTTCCGTATAGTGGATTCAGAGGGAAAGGCAGCTATGGGATATATGTATTTTGAAATTAATTGTGCTAGAGAAAAGATTAAAGATGCTTTTCAAAGTGTTGAAGTAAGGTAATAAAACTAGTAATAAGTAAATATTTTTCTCTCAGATTTATCATTTAATTATATACTAATTAGCTAATTATCTAATTCACTATTTTTATGTTTTTCTATAGTTATAAACCTTTGTGGGATATTATTGATGCAAGATAGGACAAGCAACTCTTTAGACATTTGCATGCTGCAGGCTATTATTTGAATCCATAAATTCTTTATAGTCCTAATTTTAAGGTTGAGTATAATGTTAAGAAAGAATTTTATGATTGTTTGGATATACTTGTGGAAGATCTTGCACTCATTACAATTATTGATAGTCAACTTGAGGATTTCAAGAGTAAGGCTAAATTTTTTGGTAGAGATGTAGCCAAGAATGCTCTCAAAACCAAAACACCCTCACAATTGTGGGATTCTTATGGGGATGAACATCCAGAACTTCAAAAGTTTGCTATCCGTGTCTTGAGTTTGACTTGTAGTTCATTAGGATGTGAGCGCAATTGGAGTGCTTTTGAGATGGTAAACTTTTAATTTGATATTAGTTTAGGAATTTATTTTCTAAATTATAGAATTAGTTAATCATTTAATTCTATTATTTTTTAATTAGCATATGTTAATATATTAAATAAATACTTGTAAATTTTGATATTATTAGGTTCACACGAAAAGGAGAAATCGTTTGAAGACAAGCACAATGAATGACGTTGTTTTTGTGATGACCAATTTAAGATTGGCAAAGAAGAAGCCATCAAAAAATATTGCTGACTATAGCCTTGAAGACTTGGATTCGGATGAAGAATGGATTGTGGAAGATGAAAATAAGATGAAAAATTTAGAAGAATTTGATACACAAAATGATGTAAACTTAGCCCCTCAAGAAGATAGAGGTAAAGATGGGGGTCCTTTGATTGATTTGGAGATTCCTCTTCTTGATGATGATGCTTTCAATAAGCTTCTCAACTTTCCTCCTAATAGAAATAAAAATGTTGGAGAACATGATGATCATCTTGTTAATAAATTGCTTTAGTCTTTATATTTTTTTAGTATGATGTTATGTTATCTATTTTATATTGGTGATGTTGTTATTTTAAATTTCAGACTTGTGGTTAGTTTATATTTTTATCTTTGAACTTTACAAATGTTATATTTTATTATATATTTATACTACTTTAGCATTATTTTATCACACTAATACAGTTTGAAGATTTAGTAACATTTCTCTTTTAACATCTGTTAAAGTGTTAGTAATGATCATAAAATTAAATATTACGTAACATTTATTTATAAATGTTAGTAAATATATTTAATTTTTTAAAAAGTGTTACCTTTTCCTAATTACTTATTCACATTTACAGAAACAAGCAAAACTCACTACTCACAAAATTAAAATCTCTCACTCCTCACATCCAAATCTCGCTCACGGTTCAATCTAATCACTTATTCCTTCGTGCGTTTGCTTCGATCTCGATCTCATTGAATTTCAATCTCAATCTGGCTCTTGTTCGATCTGCTCTCGCCCTCTTCTCGATCTCGCTCTAGCTCGATCTCAGTTCTCGATATCTCTCTGGTGAGGCTACAATCTTTGAACTCGTTGCCGATCTGCTCTCCTAACTCATCACTGCTCCTCTGTCCTCCTCATTATAAGTGTCTCTGATTGCCGATCGCAGTCGTTGTCGTCGTCGTCCTATAGGTGGGTCATCCTTCGATCCTCAATGTGTTAATTTATGTTACAAATTTATGACCAACCCTAATTTAGTGCTTTTTAATTCTAGAATATGTTAATATATGCATTGATTTTGATTATAACTTATGATTACTGTAGTTGATTTTCAGGAAATTAAATTCCCTATGTTTAGCACTATGGAATTCAGAAAAATTTTAGTCTAAGACTTCTGATCTCTCCATTTTTCATTCCTCAACTCTTTCAAGGGCTTCAATTCACTTTTTTTGTGGGAGATTTTCTAGGGCTTCTTACTCTGAAACTATTGGAAGATGTGGCTTAAGATTCTGTTATTTATGTTCTTCATTGATAAATTTATGTTACTAGTAAAAACAAGTCTCTCTTTTTTCTCCTAACAGTATGTGCATTAACATTTGGGGATCATTGAATTGTCTCCATAATTATGTCACATGTTAAATGAGCTGTTGATGTATTAATTTATGCATTAACATTTGGGGATCTTTGACGAGCCTTGCAGGAGGTATAAAGAGCTGCAAAAGCTACTTCTAAAGGTGGTTGTAGTCATTGACAATTTTGTTGACAATTTTGCATTTTTTTCTAAATATTTCAGAATTTATTTGATTTATGTATACTACTATGAAGTTTAAATTTTAGCTCGTCTTTTATTCTAAATCTTGAAAATTGTTAGTGTTCTTGTTCTGTTAATTAGTTTTTAAATGAGAGGTATGGTTTAAAATAATTGTTGCTTCATAGTTTTCACTAGTTTTGTGCCCTTGCATAGTTTTTGAATTGTAAACCAAGGTAAACTCTGGCTTTGAGCAACCTTGGGGGATTTTTATGCTTGCTACTTTCTTAGAAGCATCAGTTTTTAGCTCTCAATTATTTCTTTCTAAATTTTTTAAAAATGGAAGATTGTTGAAATTTGATTAACTTGTTTTGACTGAAGAAAAAATTGAGTTTCATGTTTAAATAGGCCAAATATATTAGATAGTTAAATTTGTTAGTTGCTTATTTAGGTATTTTATGACTTTTATGTGGCTCTTGTAGTCCCTGCTTATACTTTTGATAGTTGTTCTGTATCTAATTGATGGCAGAGCAGAACTTAGTAAAGGTGTGAAGCAGTCTTCAGCTAATGAGTATTTCTCAGGAGGTGTTGATGTTTGAAGATATTTGTTGTTTAATAATTAGAGATGGTTTACTATTGAAAGCCATTATTCACTGCACATTTATTCTGTCCATTTTGCATGTGGATCTCCCTGAAATATGAGTCAACTACAATCTATCTGTGTCATTTTTTTTGAATTGTGGGAAACTGTGGCCATCGGGTTCTTGTTCGTAACAGTTGATAATTGCATTCATTGAATCGTTATGTCACAGTCTGAGTGTTTAGCATGGGATAAATAATGTTGGGCATAAATCATAAAAAATGAGAAGACAATGGAATCAAATGAATGAGTTGTCTTCTCATAAGGACCAATCATTTACTGTGCTTTAACGGCTATGTACCATTGCATATTCTGTACCTTTGGACTTGAAAATTTGCTCTCTTTAACTGCTGCTGCTCAAGTTGTAGTATAGATGTTGAGACATAGATTATGGTTCATGTTTCAGTTCACATATTATATATAATTTCTTTTATTTTAAATTAAAAGGTAGCTAAATGACACTTGTGTCTCAAATTTTTATGTGCAGGTTGATACGACTGCACGTTTATGTCGAGTAGATACGGGGTTGAAAACTGTTGCTGGAGCAAAGAGGTATGTCCCTGGAACAAAGCTGTGCCTTTGACCTGATATTAAACCATCCATTCACCCGACAAGAAACAAGCCAGCTCGTGGTGACAGAAGCCGGAATCAGTCCCCACTACTTCCAGGACTTCCTGATGATCTAGCTATTGCTTGCCTTATCCGGGTCCCAAGGGTTGAACATCGTAAACTTTGGTTAGTCTGCAAAAGATGGTATTATCTCTTGACTAGTAACTTCTTTTACTCACTCCGCAAGAGTCATGAGGTTGCAGAAGAGTGGATATATGTCATTAAGAGAGACCGAGATGGGAAAATATCATGGCATGCTTTTGATCCTGTGTACTAACTATGGCAGCCCCTGCCTCCAATTCCTAAGGAGTACTCTGTAGCTTTGGGTTTTGGCTGTGCAGTTCTAAGTGGTTGTCACCTATACTTGTTTGGGGGTAAGGATCCATTGAAGGGGTCAATAAGAAGGGTCATCTTTTATATTGCTAGGAAAAATAAATGGCACCGTGCCCCAGATATGCTTCGCAAGTGGCACTTCTTCGGTTCATGTGTCATAAACAATTGTCTATATGTGGCTGGTGGAGAGAATGAGGGCGTCCATCGGTCCAAAGAAAGCAGTTGATATCTATCCAAAGAAAGCAATTGATATCCCATCCAGGCCTGTGAAAATATCTATCCAAAGAAAGCAGTTGAAGGACATTATTGATTCCCTTCTTCCAGCATGCACGACACCTGATTTGGAAATCGGTGTTCCATTCAGAGCCCAGGCTATTATTGCCAATCCTCCAACTTATGGTGAGTAGTTAGTAGATCAAATATAAAGTGTTAGTAATGTTCTTAGAAAGGGAATAGGAAAACTAGGATAACAAAAATAACTTGCAAATTTGAAGTTTGAAATTCAGAAACTTTTACATCAAAAAGCATGTAGAACATAGACTTTTACAATGTCCATAAAATTGTAAGGAGTGTTAAGCAAAGTTCAGTTGGTGACAACAATGCTGTAGAAATTGAAGGTGGAAACTTTACTTGGGATTCCAGACCACCTGCAGAGGTGATTCCATGATTATTTTTCTTCAGATTTTATTTCTGCCCACTATATGAGTTCTTATTGCTTTTTTGTTTGATGTGCATCAGATGAACTGGGTTGACTGGTTTAAGGGAATGGTAACAAGTCGTCGCAGCGGTGAGCTAGTCAAGAAGATAAATACATTTTTCTAGGATTAATATAAGGACTAAATTTTTTATGTACTGTGTATCACTTTTCTTTTTCTTTTTTATATGAAATGTTCATAGAGTTTAAGTGCTATAAGTATTTTTTTTCATTTTATTTGTATCACGAAGCAAACTTGTACAATGATTATTGATTAATGAAAGAGGCTATAAAAATTTCATTTTGTGAATTTGTGAATTTAATGAAATATTTTATGTTGTAGTAATTAATTTTAGTATATTTATATTATGTATAATATAAAATAAAAAATAGTATAATATAACTAAAAAAATGTTACTAATGATCTTTTGTAACATTTTTTGAAGTGTTACAAAAAATATTTATGGTAACATTTTTTTAAGTGTTACATAAAATATCTATTGTAATATTTTTTAAATGTTACAAAAAATATCTATGGTAATATTTTTCTAAGTGTTACAAAATATATCTATTGTAACATTTTTTGAAGTGTTATTAAGAAAGGTCTATTGTAACATTTCTCATAATATTACTATAGAAGATCTATTGTAATATGTTTACTAAATGTTATTAAATCTTTTGAAAAATGTTGGTAAAACTCTTTAGTAACATAAGGTATATTTAATATTTGTTAAAATGTTACTAATATACATACCTAATATTTTAATATGATTTTGTAACATTTTTTAAATGTTAGTAAAAGTCAATTATGTAGTAGTGTCATTATGTTATTATTTATGATACTTTTGTCAAATTTAAATTCTCATTTTTATTTAAATTACTTAATTTTATCATATTATTATTATTCTTATAATTGATATTGATAAATTTATATAATTGGTAGAATCTTACGTTCCGTTTTACGATTTTACACTCTAGGATTTTTAATTACTTTTCCGATTCTATGTAAAATCTCGATTTTCGCTACCTTGACCACTACCATTATGAGACTGCCTCTATCTCCATCAGGTATATTTCATTCAATTTTTGTTCTTATTTTAGTTTTATTTTTTATTTTGGTATTAAGTTATTAAATATTTATAAACATATTTTTTATTTGTAAAGTCCACTAACCAATTTGGTAAGAAATCTAATTTTTGTCACCCAAAGTTTCTCCCCTAAGTTTCGAAATTCATGAGTTTTGAAATTGAGAATTATGATGTTTTGATGTTTTGGGATCGAATTAGCTTGCGAAAATTATTGGATGTTGTTCTATTAGTCCGTGGGTAAGGTAAGAAGCTCTTAACACTTGGTGATTTCTAATTTAGTAAACCTTATATTGAATTATGATGAAATTGTATATTGTTAGATTAAATGCTTGAGATTTAAAGTGATTGGTAGTGTTGGATGCTGAATTGAACTTGTTGAGTGGAGATTGGAACTTGGAACTCGTGGTGAGAAGGACTTTTAAAGTGCTTTATGGTTTAGAGAGGAATCGGCCAAGGTATGGTTTTGGTTTCTTGTAGATAATATATAATGTCATGTGAAAACATAGGCTAGATGACCATAGGATAGGTTGAAAATGTGGGAGTATGTTAATGCTAGTAACCTTGACGAAAATGAGGAATTATATTGTGAATGAGTTCATGAATGATGATTTTTCTTGAGTTTGGTGTTGAAATTGATTGGGTTTGATGGAAGTTGGTGTTAGAGTTAATTGAATTAATTGATTGGTCTTGTGTGGATATGGTGATGGAATAATTGAAATTGATTATGTGTTAGTATGTTGATGGTTAGTAATTGATAAAAATGTTGAACTTGTTATGAGAATTGTTGAGTAATATGTATGAAATGGAGGAATTCTTGAATGGTTTGAGGTGGTTGTGTGTTGATGGGAGGAATGGAACTGTGTGGACATGTTGTGATTTGAATTAGTGCTGTTTGGAATTTAAAACATTTGGGGTTTTGAATGAAAAATTGTAAGATAGAGGTTTGGAACTTTTTATGAAAAATTAATTTTTGACTAAACTTCGACGGGCTATAACTCGGCTTCCGGACTCTCAAACTTTTCCAAACTTATCTTAAATAAAAATTAAGTCTGTGAAGTTTACACCATTTGAAGAACGGATCAAAAATAAATTTTAACAAAAACGTTTTGCTCGTTGGAAGTTTGGTGTATAAAAGTGGATTCTGTAGCACTTAGCAGCTTTTTTGACCATTCTGCAGAACTCGCGTACGCGAGTACACACGCGACGCGGCCATTTTTTTTTGTCTAGGGGGCTTGCGTACGTGCACAGGGGTCGCATACGTGAGCGGGGCAAATTGCACCCTGCGTACGTGAGATCATGCATGCATACGCGGGACCCTGTTTTTGGGAAACATGTAATTTTTTGTGATTTTAACTCAAATTCTAAATTTCAAATCTCTATAGTTACCTTCTAAAGTCCCTAATTTAGTTTCTAATCATAGAGAAAAGGGTGAACCTAGGGAGGGAGATAATTTGGAAGTGAAGAAAGATTTTGAAGTGATGATTTATGATGAGAAGTGTAGAAATGTTGGAAATATATGAATGATGACAATGTTTAATGAATTTGAGGTAAAATGGGAGATGAATTAACGATGATAATGACAATGAATAATTCTGAATGAGGTAAAATACTATATGATGACGAGAATGAACTTGATTTAAAATTGTTTTGTGGGGATCGTGGTTATTTACTGCCCACCAGATTTGATATGAAATTATTTTGTGGGGATCGTGGTTATTTACCGCCCACGTGTGTGCTATTTTCCAATTGAAAATGTCTGTAGGGATCGATGTGGTTTACTGCCCACAGATGATAGGGATTGAGGTGGTTTACTACTCACCAAGTGAGGATCATAGTACTGTATCGCTCACCAGTTTTTAAGAGGACAATGTCCGGGTTAGCTACCGAACATGTCGGGTTGGCTATATAACCGACAAATGAGACTCATCAACCATAGGGTAAGCATGTATCATATACATATGTTTGTCTTGTTTGATTGTGCATTAATTGGGTTTGCCTACTTGATAATCTATGTTTAACTGCTATATGCTCTGTTTGCTGTAACTGAATTTTACTTGTGATTTCTTTGTATGCCGTATATGTCTATGCAACTGAGAGGCCCCTTATCTAGCGGAGGAGTGATGGGGGCAGTTTCACCAGAGTTTTGGATGATGGGGGGAATGGGTGATACGATGGATTTAAGTTAAAATTAGATTAGAGCTGATGAGCGGATAATTTATACGCTTTTTGGCATTGTTTTTACATAGTTTTTAGTATGTTTTAGTTACTTTTTAGTATATTTTTATTAGTTTTTATGAAAAAATCACATTTCTGGAATTTAATATGAGTTTTTGTGTTTTTCTATAATTTCAGATATTTTCTGGCTGAAATTGAGGGACCTGAGCAAAAGTCTGATTCAGAGGCTGAGAAAGGACTGCAAATGCTGTTGGATTCTGACCCTCCTGCACTCGAAGTGGATTTTCTGGAGCTACAGAAGCCCAATCGGCACACTCTTAATTTCGTTAGAAAGTATACCTCTTGGGCTTTCCAGCAATGTAAAATAGTCCATATTTTTTCCGAGATTTAACGGCCCAAACTGGCGTCCAAACGACCACCAGAGACCCTTTTCTGGCGTAAAACACCAAAACTGGCATCAGAACTGGAGTTAAACGCCTAAACTAGTATTCAAGCTGGCGTTTAACTCCAAGAATGGCCTATGCACATGAAAGCTTCAAAGCTTAGCCCAAACACACACCAAGTGGGCCCCGAAAGTGGATTTCTACACTATCTGCACTTAGTTACTTATTTTCTGTAAACCCTAGTAACTAGTTTAGTATAAATAGCACTTTTTACTATTGTATCAAGGGAACTTATGCCATTTTTCACATTTGGGAGGCTGGCCATTCGGCCATGCCTAGATCTTTTTCTCTTATGTATTTTCCAACGGTGGAGTTTCTACATCTCATATATTAAAGTGCGGAGCTCTGCTGTTCTTCATGAATTAATGCAAGTACTATTATTTCTCTTTCAAATTCACGCCTACTTCTTCTCCAAGATATACTCTCGTTCTTAATTCAGTTAAGTCAGAATGAAGGGGTGACCCGTGACAACCACCCACTATTTTCGTTACTCGCTTAGCCAAGATCCGCGTGCCTGACAACCACAAGCGGTCTACATGATGTTCAACGTAGTCATTGGACGACAGCTGGAGTATAGTCTCTTGGGTATCTAATCCACGGACTGAGTCCGTGAGATTAGAACCTTCGTGGTATAGGCTAGAAACAATTGGTAGCATTCCTGAGATCCGGAAAGTCTAAACCTTGTCTGTGGTATTCCGAGTAGGATCTGGGACGGGATGACTGTGACGAGCTTCAAACTCACGACTGTTGGGCACAGTGATAGTGTTCAAAAGGATAGAGAGATCCTATTCCGACACAAGTGAGAACCGACAGATGATTAGCCATGCGGTGGCTGTACCTGGTATTTTTCATCTGGGACGAGAAATCCGACAGTTAATTAGCTGTACAGAAATTGTAGCAGGACCATTTTCACTGAGAGGATCATACAGCTTGCCATGGAAAGGAGCACGCATGATTGGATGAAGACAATAGAAAAGCAGAGGTTCAGAAGCAATAAAGCATCTCCAAACGCTTATCTGAAATTTCCACCAATGATTTACATAAGTATCTTTATTTTAATTTACGTTTTATTTATCTTTCAATTATCAAACCTAATAACCATTTGAATCCGACTGACTAAGATTTACAGGATGACTATAGCTTGCTTCAAGCCAACAATCTCTGTGGGATCGACCCTTACTCGCGTTAGGTTTTATTACTTGGACGACCCAGTGCACTTGCTGGTTAGTTGTGTGGAGTAGCAAAAGTGTGATTGCAATTTCGTACACCAAGAGCTTAAATGCCTTAGATAACCTACCTTGTTTATGGTTTTAAATTATAACTCTTAAGTATTAAACCTGAGTGTCGGAGTTCTAGGATTGCTTCTGCCTTTTTCGAGACCTTATATATTATTTATGTGGGCACAGTTACCATGTTGAGAACCTCCGGTTCTTATTCCATACCTATATTGTTGTTTTCAGATGTAGGTCGAGACGTTCCTCGATGAGCATCTGGAGTTCTAAGCAAGCAAAGTCTCTCTTTTAGGTTGATATATTTTGGGCTGTATATTGACGATCGGATTTTCTATCGGTAAAAAATTCACAAATAAGTTCGCGTTGTAAGTATAGTTTCTAAACCAACGGAGAATCCTTTCATGCAAAAGTTTTGGTTGTCACAAGTAACAAACCCAGTAAAATTTATAAACCAAAGTATTCAAACCTCGGGTCATCTTCTCAAGGAATTGCAGGGAGGTGTGTTTTATTATTGGTTATGGAAAACAGTATTTTTGGATTTTTGAAAGGTTTGAACAAGAGAAATAAATTGCAGAAATTAATAAATCAATAGCTAAAAAAACTCTTGGCAAGGTATGAAAATTTGAAGTCCTATCCTAGTTATCTTTATCAATTGTGATGAGAATTGCTTGTTACTCCTACTTAGTCAACCTCTAACTATGAAGGTAAGTCAAGTGGATAAATCAATATGAATCCTCAAGTCCTAGTTAATTCCCAAAGAAAGATTAGAGTTAGTGGAATTCAAGTCAATTAGCAACCTCCAATTATCAATCAACAAAAGAGTTTGATAACTCAAGAGTCTCTAATTACTCAACCAAAGCCAAGAATATAGAAAGCTAAATAAAAATCATATATCTGAAATACCTCAAATTGCATTTATTAATAAAAGAAATCAAATCTAACATGGAAAAGTTCATAAATTAAATTGAAAAAATAAATAAAAGGAACATTGAACCTGGAAATTGAGAAGTAGAAATCCTAATCCTAAAAGAAATCCTAAAACCTAAGAGAGAGGAGAGAGCCTCTTTCTCTCTAAAAACTACATCTAGACCTAAAATTATGTATATGAATGTTGTATCCAGTATGTTGAATGGATGCATTCTCCCACTTTATAGCCTCTAATCTGTATTTTTTGGGCCGAAAACTGGGTCAAAAGCAGCCCAGAAATTGTCGGGGCGATTTTTGGTTCGTACAGGTCGCTGCAAAGTCACGCAGAAGCGTCGTCCACGCGTTAGCGTGGATTGGATTTTTGCCAGGTCATGCATCCGCGTGATCCACGCATTCGCGTCGCTTAGCTTTGAGGCAGCTATGGCAAATTATATATCGTTGTGAAGCCTCGGACGTTAGCTTTCCAACGCAACTGGAACCGCTTCATTTGAACCTCTGTAGCTCAAGTTATGACCGTTTGAGTGCAAAGAGGTCAGGCTAGACAGTTTAGCAATTTCTTCAACTTCTTGTATTCCTTCCACTTTTGCATGCTTCCTTTCCATCCTCTGAGTCATTCCTGCTCTGTAATCTCTGAAAATACTTAACACACATATCACGGCATATAATGGTAATAAGAGAGGATTAATATTAGCAAATATAAGGCCAAAGAAGCATATTTTCAATCATAGCACAAAATCAAGAAGGAGAATGTAAAACATGCAATTTCTATGAATAAACGTGAGAATAATAGATGAAAAATCACTCAATTTAGCACAATATAAACCATAAAATAGTGGTTTATCATATATCTATACCTATGTATGTAAATATTCTCCAGCCAGTCTTGGCTTTGTAGGTCGATTCTGGAGCTTGATATCCTATTATTTTTGGCGTTCTATCCTTTAGGTAGCATTTGTTTTTGTAGACAGGACAGAGCATGACACCGAGAGAGACAATAAAATGGAGACACTAAAATTTATGTTTTGTGTATTGTGTTTGGATACAATGTACAAGACACCAATATAATGTTCAATATTATGTTTGGATAGACATGGACAAAACTAAAATATTATGCAAAAATGACCAAAATACCCAAATCTCCTTCTCTCTCTCTCTCTCTCTCTCTCTCTCTCTTTGCCCTAACCCCTCCCTAAACACCAACTCAGTCTCTCTTCTTCGTCAATTTCTAAAATCTAAAAATCTGAAATCCCTAATTTGACTATTAATACTATTTGTTAAGGATATAGTCAAGTGAGGAATTCAATGGCATAACACCCCCTTTCCCTATACTGTTGTTCTTAGGTGATGGCCATACTTGTAGATTTCATGCTGGTTTATCTTCCTGCACCTACCGTGTCTCTTAGACCGCCGCTTGTAATCAATGCAGGCCCCATTGCTAAGTTCTTCCACAACTGATGGGATAATGCATTCCAAGTCTCTATATAATCTTGTAGATTATTAATTGATGTTTATTACTTTTGCAATTATTATTGCTATTTTGGTGCAATAGCAATGTGTACAATTTCATAACTTTTGTCTTATTACACCTTATAATTCTAATTCAATTTCTTCCTTCTTGTTGCCTTCTCTTAGTATTTTAGTTTATGCAACTAATTGTTATACAAACGGTTACACTGTACAGCGTAATGGGGCTAAGCTTTTTGCTATTGGAACTGCATTATCACTGGTTAGTTCTCATCATCCTCTGCGATTTTTCTCATCCTCTTACATTTTATGCTTTCTTGTAATAAGTTTTGAATCTACTGTTTCCTTCACTTTAATATATGTTTCTCCTAAGTGTGGTTAATGATCCTTTTGACACCTGATAATTATGGTTGTTATTTAATTAACTATTTTCATATTTTTGTTTCGGGAGTATGGTTTAGTTAGCTCTATGCTTCTGTATCTATGGTTAAGTTTGTCTATGATGCAAGTCTAATCTAAATTGTGGTTGTTTGCTTGTGCTTCTTCCGTCGTTGAACTTGTTTTTAACTCCATGAATTATAAATCAAATATAATGATGAAATTCTGTCATAAATGTTCTTCAAATATGAATATGAAAACCACTGATCAATTTTCTTTTAAGGATCCGTGATAATGTGATATATATCCATAATATTGCTCTCAAATATTTAACACAACCAAATGTTCTTCCTCACCATTTTAAAGGAAAATGGTCTCATGAGTTTTGACACATATTCTGTTCTATATATATTAAGGTCGGGACCGCTGTGACAAATGCCTTGATTAATGCAAAGAATGCTGTTGATAAGTCTTCCTCTAGAGAAATAAAAAATGTTCCAATATTATCTACCAGTGTTGCCTATGGTGTCTATATGGCAGTTTCTAGCAACCTCAAGTAAATTATGTAATTAGCAATACCTTCCCTCCTCCTCTCCTCCTGTGTGTCCCTTTCTGACCCTTCTGATGTCACTGTTATGTTTTACTTATGTAGGAAACTTTTGCTCCTAATTCATGAACACTTGTAGGCATCTGGATTGTCACAAGCTACTTCTACGTTGCTTAAAGAGGCTCAATTGACTCCCTTACCATCATTGTGGGATCCTTTATTATTTTTAGTTTATTATATTCCTAGGTTTGTTGATTAGAAATTTAATCAATTGAGTGAATCATGGTAGATATTAGTATTATCATAATGTTTTTAAAGTGTGTCTGCGATCTGCTGGTAGAATCAATTATAGCAAAATTGATTTAGTTTAGAATTGATTTTGATGTAACGTTATTTATATGATACAAAGAAAAAAGTTTTCTTTTCTCTGGAGCTCGATCTGGAAAAAAAAAAGACTAGAATTGTTTTTGATATGGGCTTGAATTTAAACCAAATAAAATGCAGAACATTCAAAATCAATTATTAATTGAATGTTCTTGGGAGGAGGATGAATTAAACAAGAGACATAATTTATTTTTTCATTTTTTTCATTATTCCTATCAAATTTTTATAATTATATTTTTATGTAATTTTAAGTGTATATTAGTAAATGTTGCATTATTGGTTTCTTTAATAAGTAGAAAAAACGGAGACATCATTTTGTGATGAGGTGCATATAAATCAAGCTAATCAAGTAATCATCAACTTGCATTCCACCTTAAGAAAGATGGCACATATACGTTTGAAATTGAACTATAATCAAGATATCTTTCTTTAACTGACTACATGACATGCATGTATACATGCTAAACTCATGAGAATGAGATCAATAGTTTGTCACTAGTTCTTGGCAGAAGCTTGCCCTTTGTTTCTGGAACCTTCAAGAAAAAAAATATCCAGGAGTTGGAACAAGCAACAGCATTTATGCCAAAGAAACCTGTGAGTCCGATTGAGCTGAGCATCACAGGCAGTGTGTATGTAACAATTATGCTTCCAATCCATAACACTAGAGCGCATATAGCTATGCAGAGGCCGCACACCCTTGTTAGAAAAATCTCAGAGCAGAGTAGTAGTTGCCGCATATTAAGGAACCTGTTTTTGACAAGTAGACAACAAACAAAAGCAAATATAAAGATGCTTAAATGTGTACTTTTTTCAAACTATCCTAAAACATAATTTGAACCTTTCGTTTCATGAAGCAAGTATTTAGCCAACTCATGTGGCCAATGTGAAGGGTTAAATTTTGAGATCTTCAGAGTGTCTTCATAATGATAACAGAAATACACAACTAAACAGGTATTAAACTGCCAAAAAAAAACAAGTGTACCTTCTTCTTGAGATATCTATGAAGTTCATGCTTAAAGCTATACCAGGAAGAATCAACAAGGTTGTGACAACACTGATTAGGAATGATGTGGATTTAGAGTGTAATATAGAACCCAGTTTATCCCTGCAAACTATACAAATGTTAATGTTTAGAACTTCATGGTCATATGGTGTTCAAAGAGAACTGAAACAACATGAACATATATATATATATATATTACCTGTTGAAGCATTTGTATTCCATGCCAGCTTCCAGCAACCACCAACATCATTGCTTCTTTAAATCATTTGGCTGTCATCTCTACTAACTAAACACAACAATAAACTAATAATGCACTTCCGATGTACTCATAAACTTGCATTACACCTTAGGATGGATGATACATTGGATATGTTTGAAATCAAATTACAAGCAAGATATCTTTTCACTAACTAACTAACTAACTAACTGACATGCATGCATATATGATAAACTTATGAGAATGGGATCAATATTATATCACAACTTCATGGCAGAAGCAGCCTGTCTTACTCTTGAACTGACAGCAAAGAATTCAGTGATGTCTTTATTAGAGAACAGAATGAAAATGGTAGTTAACAATAGGTTAGTTGTTGTTATGCTATTATAATTAATAACTAGCCGTTAGGATGTTAGGTGACCTTTGCTATATATAGTGTCCCTCATTCTCTGTATTGCTGTTTTGCTATTTTTTATTGGTACTTTTGCACTAGCTTAACAAAAGAAACTTCATCATATTGAAAAAAATGTGAAACTAATCCTGCTCTAATTTTCAAATTAATTTCTGCATTTAAATATACAAAAGAAACTTCTGCACAATTGAATTGAAATCCAAAACTAATTATAACTTATCTACAGTAATGTTAAACAAAATTCTGCACTAGTTTTAACTAAAAATTTGCATTAACATTAACAAAAGAAATAATTCTACACATATTGAAAACTAATTCTGCACAAAATACCAAATTGTTATAAGTCTAAGATACCAAATTCTACCGACAATACTAATTATGTATTAACATGTGCCAAATTGATAAGTCTAAAAAACCAAATGTACTATAAATCCAACCTCCAACTATGTTTCTTGAAAAGAGATAAACTCTAAGTATGCAATATAGCTCTAACAAATCCAGTTTTTTGACTATCTCCCAATGACTAAAAGGTTTTTTTCCAATTGAGGATTTATGGAAAACTTGAGTGCAATAGAAATAATTTCATCATCAGTGAATCCAAGCTCGCTAAGCATATCACTAGCCTTTTTTTCCTCACGAGTATTTACCATAGCTTGAGCAAAAGCATCCAAATGCTTTTCCTGTAGATCGAACACATACTTCAGGGTGTTAGTTAACTCCTTCATCATCTTGGTATCCTTTGCCCCTTTAGATGAGTATGGCTTTTTTCCTTGTTTCTTCTCAGAGAATGAAGCCACAGAATTCGATTGTTGGAGTAGGGATTCACTAAAATCATGGTTTGAGTTAAACATATCCATATCTTCTGCATCCACTTCTTCATCTCCATCCTGTTGTACTTCTTCTTCAGCATCATTGCTGCATACAGCAGCAACTCCGTTTGCCCTATCCTTACACAATATTTTCTCCAAACGTGGATAAGGGGAAAACTGCTTTCCTAGAGTATACAATCTTATTCCTTGTTTCTAGAAAACAAATAAAAGATCATCAAAGAGGGATAGAACTAATTGTCAAGTAGAATAAAATTAAGTGAATCAAATCAAACACAAAAATTAACCTTCATATATGCAGCTAGAATCTTTTTGTTGTCCACAACCACGCATTGCTTCACATCATCCCATCTAAAACCGATACAGGCTGCCATGTTAGTAGCAAATTGATATTTTTCTTTTATCCTCTTAACCTTGTTCTTGCAATGACTTATTTAAAAGCCACCACCTGAAAATCTCTCATTCATTTTCGTAGAAAGCTTCTCGAAAGATCCAGGTTTAAACTAACTCGCATCAACTATTCTTCCCTCACTGACAAGCTCCTCTATAAAACTAACAAATGTCTCAGTCTCTTCATTAGTCCAGACATGTCTGCCCATTTGTTTTTACTATCTAGATTAACTTAATCAAAATTCAAGTGAGCATCCTAAACACATTATGACATTGTAAACAAAATACCATACTAATTCAAAAAAACACACATACAACAAATAAACTTATGAATACGATACATTTAAAGTAGGTGGTATATGTAGTCAAAACACAACATCAATAATGATTAGAGTTTCACTGTTAGGTTTTACAATAAATACCCAAGATAAAAAATTATCAAAATAATTCAAAGGAAACACACATACAAAAAGTAAACCAACTAATTTATATGGCTATGCATCCACTCAATGTAAATTTCATGTGCTAAGTTGTCTCGCCAAACAATCCATTCATTGCTGCCCGCTACACTGTCAATCATCTCATTGTCGCCATCTTCATTACCACCATGCTCCTCTCCAATAAGTACGTGGTCATCCTCAAGTAAGATGTCCTCTTCAGGATCGGAGTCCATATTAAGCCGAATAAAGTTTTGCAGTAGACAACAAGCAATTATTATTCTATTTTGTGTCTTAATTTTGTAGAAATAAGGACTCCTTAAAATTGCCCATCTCTTCTTAAGTAAACCAAAACAACACTCAATAATATTCCTAGCTAATGAGTGCTTCTTGTTAAAATATTCTCGAAAGTTTCTAGGTGCATTTCTTCCATGGGCCCATTCTTGTACATGATATCGAGTGTTCCTATATGGTGCAAGAAATCCCTTGCAATTAGTATAATTAGCATCCACTTGTACATGATATCGAGTGTTCCTATATGGTGCAAGAAATCCCTTGCAATTAGTATAATTAGCATCCACTACATAATAATTCCCTATAAATTAAAAGAGATACCCTATGAGGATTAAAAAATTTGTATGAACTAATATTATGAAGTGTTTTTGTTACTTAAAAATTAACTATTACATACTAATTGGTATCTTGAGTTTATTACGACATGAAATAGCATCTTTAAGGACTCTTGAATTTGATGTGGATCCTTTCCATCCACTAAGTACATACACAAAATACATATCTCGATTGCATACGCCTAGGACATTGGTTGATATTTTACCCTTTCTTGCTCGGTATCTTGATTTATCTTTTTCAGGAACAGTCACATCTATATATGTTCCATCTAATACTCCTGGACAACTCTAAACCAAAAAAATTTAAGTGTCAACACTAACTCTACAAAATTATACATAAGACAAAATTACTATCATAGTTATTCACTAGATTTATCTTGAACCATTTCCATCGGGGATCTATGAAGTCATCTGGAATAGGAACAGCCTTTGCAAACAATAACCTTTGAACATGTATAACCAAGTACAACACCTTATTGAAATACCTACTTATTGTTTCTCCTGACCTATAATAAATCTAAATTGAAGTGTGCAATTCCTTTTTTGATGAGCTAATATTATTAAAATGTAATCACTTGCTCAGGTATACTTAAACGACATTCATCACTTAATCCACCCTGAACTTTAAGTAACTCACATAATCTTCCTAATGCGTCTATACTCATCCTTAATTCCCAAATACCATTTCTACCGTCTCCTCCTATTATGCGGTTTAACACATCTCGTCTTAAGGGATTAGTATTAATTTCTCTATTCCTAATAAACAAATGTCTCTTCTCCTATTTCTCAAATAGAGAAATACAAATATCAAAACTAATATTAAAACGGCCTCAAGCTCACTCTGAATCATAAAATAAAAAATAAGAAATCGTCTAAATTGCTCGGAGCGGTCCAATGGTTCCATTATTCCCTAATCAACAGGTTAAAAATATAAATAATAAATTATTATAAAATTTTCACAAATACTAAAAATAATCACCAGCAATAAGAATAATAGTAACATAACCTACTAATTATTTTATTTTTGAATTGAAACAAATAAGAAAAGTTCAGTATATATTTTTTATTCATTCTTCCATTAAGAACAACATACATACAACTTTGTCCATTCATTCAAAGCACCATTAAAAAAATCACCAATTTTGTAACACATACAATTCAAATAAAACACACATATAATTTTGTCTATTCATTCATTTATAGCATAGTTGAAAAAATCACCAATTTTGTCATACAAAATACAATTTTTCTTATTCATATTTAATTTTCAGATTTTCAATTCACTCAGCATTATTTGGTTTCTAACAATTGAAGAATTTGAGCTTCTTGGAATCCAGAGAGTGTTTTCAAGATTCAACAGGTGCAGAAACCAATTAAATAGCAAGTCTCTTTGATTGAACAAACTACAACAACGAATTTAAGAGAGAGAGAGAGAGAGAGAGAGAGAGAGAGAGAGAGAGAGAGAGAGAGAGACCGACCTGAAAATGCAAAGTGAAGAGGTTATAGCTGCTACAAGGTGATTTTAGAGCCAGCTACAAAGACTATAGACTATAGAGAGCAGGAAAAAGATAGAACTTGCTAGAGAAAGACGAAAAGAGAATTGGTAGATGAAGAAGAAAAAGAAGAGAGAAGACAGAGAACAGGAAGATGAAGAAAGAACCTGCTAGAAGAAGAAGAAGAAGAAGAAGAAGAAGAAGAAGAAGAAGAAGAAGAAGAAGAAGAAGAAGAAGAAGAAGAAGAAGAAGAAGATAGGAGACAGAGAACAGGGAGAAGAGAATACCGTGGAGGAGATCGGCGTTGTAGAGAAGATGTCAAATTAGGATTTTTCGATAGGTTTAAAAAAGGGTAATGGTCGAATAATAAAAATATCTATAGGTAAAAAAGGAAGAAAAAATTATTAAAAAATTCGTGTCCCCCTTATTAAATCTCGTGTCCATCATTGTCCTTCATAAAGAAGTGGACACAAAAATATAAAAAATTATCCCGGAGACAATATGTTTCGTGTCCATGTTTCTACCAACAAACACTTTTTAAATTTTTGTTGTCCATGTCTCTGTGTCCTGTCTCCGAAAATAAACGCTACCTTATATACTTCATGTCTTATCCTTACCTATCTGCTGGTTTACATTTTCGAGTGTGATGCGTTTTTCTTTTGCGGTTTTTGCTTAACTCTTTTCTTCAAGGCTCCTAGATATAACTTTCTTCAACTATATCTATACATACATACATACATATATATATATATATATATATATATATATATATATATATATATATATATATTTTTAGAGGTCGTAATACCTCACTACCTTTGTTTTACGAATTTAAGCGTAAATCTCTATTTGGTAGGGTGTTACACATAGCCCTTAAGGTAAGAGCTACAGTAGCAAATGGCAGTCTACTTTGACCATTTTGCGCGATGGCAGCACTGCTATTGGATAGAGCCCCTCATCATATGCACCGGCACCAACACTAACATCGACAACGGCACCTCTACCGATACCGATGCAAGACTAGGGGGACAGCCAGGAGAAATATGCGAATGATTATCAGAATCCATAGGCTATGTTTGGATCTTACTTTTTTTCTTCGGGTTGTTATTTCACATTTGCTTGACATTAAAGTATATTTATTTAACATCACTTTTTTTCTTACATTTGTTATTTCACATTTTTGTTTATTGTTTGATAGAAAATAATATTTAGTTTCTATTAATTATGATATAAAAAAAATTAATGATAATAGTAATGATAATGAATATTCTGATAGCAGGTTATAATAAGAATACTAAATATATGCATTCTCAAAAAAAAATTTTCTATTTGTTACTGTCGGATTTAAAAAAAATTATGGTAATTTTTATTTTATTTTTAAATTATAATTATGTTCATTTATTACCTTTAAAGTTTGTGGTAGAAAAATCTAAGGCTAATAAGTGGCCTAAAAAATAAACATAATGTGAAATTTATCATTGGATTTTTTTTACGGTAACATTTTTCTAGTTTTGTCACCCTAATTATTATTCTGTCGGATTAATCTAATGGTAATTAGCGTTGGATTACGAAAATTTGATAGTAACTTTTTTTTGGTGAGATTTTTTTATTAGATTTGACCTGACAAAAAACTTGACAATTGTAAAATTATTGTTGAATTTTTATAGTGAATCAAACAGTAACGGCTGAGTATTTTGTAGTTAACTTTTATATCAGACTCTTATTCTTTACAATTTGGAATGAAGCTAAAAAGAATTTAGTTTCCCAAAAATCATATTCTTTAACCTTTCAAATATCTTTTTCACACTTCAGCTTTGAGAAAGTGATTGGTGGCCACTCAACCCAACCTGGAAATTGTGATCGGAGGTAGCAAGAGGGATACAACAAGTGTACATGTCAAAGTTGATTAGAACACACTAACTAACGATTAATTAGGATAGCTAGCTAATTGCAACTAATTGTGATTGATATGATTAGTTTGCTAGAACTAATCTGATGGTTATCAGTGGCTAAGAGAAGGGGGAGTTGAATGTTAGCCCTCTTTTTGCTGAATATTACTTTCTACTTTTTAGAATAGCTTCAGGATATATTTCTGCTTTTTGTCTCATAACTGGTCAAGAGACATTTTCTTTTTGTCTCGTAACCGGTTAGGAGATATTTTTCAATTTTGTCTCCCACGAACAGAAACAGTAAAGGAGTAGAAGAGAAAGAGAGAATCACACCCAGAAGTATCCTGGTTCAGCTGCTAAGTGCAATGCAGCCTACATCTAGTCTCCGTCACAACAGTGACAGAATTTCACTATAATCAAACTGTTTATAGACTCCAATTCTTTCCTAGGAACTACCCATTCCTATCCGGGACAAGTCCAGAATCTATCCCCAAAACTGAACTTGACTTGGTCACCTACCAAGCTTTTGACTGCAAAGTGCTAACCCAACTTGCAAGGGAACAAGTCCAGATTCTACCCGAACCCGAACTTGACTAGACTTCAATTTAGCTTTCAACCGCAAAGTGCTAACCCAACTTGCAAGGGAATCCCCTCAGGATCATGACACCAAAATAGAAATACATACAAAGAATTTCTAAGATAATAATGGCTTTTTCTTTAACTCTCTGCCTCTTTTTCACTCATTGACTTTTTCTTACAAAATCTCACATTTTGCCTTTTACCAATGAAACACAGACATACTCACTGAGAAAAAGAAATACTCAATGAAAGCCATGAAGGAGAAGAATAAACAGCTCAAAGAGCTATGGGAACCCGAACGTGTGCTCTCACTCCTTGTCTCAATCCTTGGCCGTTCTCCCTTATTATAGAAGGGGAAGCTTCCAAGGTTGAAACGGTTCAACCGAGCCAACTTCTTCTTCTTCAATCATCAAACCGGTTCGGACAGAGAGAGAAGTGAGGGAACCGAAAGCTAAAACCAACATGCAATTACCTCTCTCTCATCCCTTCTCATCAAGCTTCATCAATCTGAGCCTTCCATCTTGACTTGGTCCCCAAGAAGGATTTCTGACCCTTGATGAACCCTTGATCCTTGACAGCTCCATCTGCTCTATCTTCTGCATCTTCCTCCACGTAGCTACAGTAGCTACCTCCTGCGATGAATGATCAGAAAGTAGAGACGAACCATACCCCAGGGATCTTCTTCTCTGACCGAATTGGATCTTCCACATTTTTAGGTATGGTGATCTTGAGACTTCTTCATCATATCTTACCATTAGTGGTAAAGATCTCAGCCACACTATACTGTAGATCTTTCTTTTGCAAGAGACATCATCACCTTGTCTTCTTGCTTGTACATAGCTTCTCTGCTTCTATCTCTGATAACTTCTTCCATTTTCTTTTCCTGATGGAAGTGACAATCTAAAAGCAAGAGAGAGAAGAGAGAGACGAAAGAAAAGCTTTCAATGAGAGGAAAAAAGGAAATTGAAATGAGTTAATTATCCATTTCTTTCCCCCATGCCTTGTAACGTGTGAAATCAATTAATGCCATCAAATCAATTGCACTTTCACTTTCCTGTTTTCAAGGCATGCAATAGATCCAAGTTAATTAAAATTTGAATTCCGTCACCCATTGAAAAAGGCATCCATGGAAAGCATGCTTTCAAATTAATTAAAATTTGGATTCCACCAAAGTGAATTGGTAACCAAAACATGCTTCAACAACATTGGGCGCCTTTGTTTTTATGATCAACGTATGGCATCCTTGGGCCATTTCCTTCTTTATTTGTTTTATCAATATGGGCTTATGATTTGGGCTTATCTTCATTTCAAATTTTAGTCACTTTATGTTTGAACTGGTTTTGCACAAAGCTAAAATAATTCTTTGATCAAAGTGGGCTACTCTATCTTTTTGACCCAATAGGAAATTAATTTCTTCCTCCTGCACACTAATAAACATATCAAACAAACCATTGGAAGCATTAAATAAGACACTTAATTTTAATAATTTTCTAATTTATATTTTAATAATGTTTGATCATCATTTAATTAAATATAAGTTTTCTAAATTCAACATAATTAGTTAGATGCTAATTATAAATTGATATGTGAGTATGTGCAACCACTAAAAGCTGAAATTGGTGTGACTTTCCATTGTGCATAATAAATCAATTTTGCTAGATAGACAACGGAGATTGTAAACAATGTGAACAATGGACTGCACTTCTAACCCACAGAAGGTGAAAAAAAAAACACAATCCATCACAAATTACCCTTCCAAAAACTCTACTTTCACTTTTTTCACTTTAATCATCCACCTTCTAACCCTTTTACTGTCGCATACCCCTTCCCCAATCTCTCATAGCACTGTCAGTTCATCTCTCACCAGCCAGCCTCATTGCCACCGAGCTTCTTCTCCATCAAGTCGTCGTTTTAGAATAAAAATAACCATAACATACCTAGTAAAATGAACATCCAGCAGATTTCATTGTATTTACTTAAATCTAATCCAAATTAAATAAACATCCACTTTAGAATAAAAATAACCATTCTCATCCCTACTAAAATGAACATCAAACAAAATTTATTGTATATACTTAATCCAATCCAAATTAAATAAACATCTACTTTAGAATAAAAATAACCATCTACATACCTAGTAAAATGAACAACAATTCACCTAGTTAACCTAAAGAATAAAAGTCACATCTGGAAAAGGGAAAGAAGAACAGGAAGAAGAGGAAGATGAGAACCACGATGGCGGAGGAAGGATGGCGACGAGACAGTAGAAGCGCCGCCCAAGGATTCGAGGCAGCAGCAGTGGCCCTCGTGGAATGTGAGACAGCCACAGTGGCACATGGGGAACGCGCGTGCCAGCAGTCGACAACGTCAACCTGGACGACGGGATGAACGGATTAATGGATCCCTCGATGGTTCACTCTCTGGCGACTTTTACTGGGAATTACAACACCTCAAAACGACAAACTGGCATGACGCAGCAGCAACTCCACAAGAGGGTGGCGCGATACCACAGCAACGCCGCCAGGGAAGAATGGCACGAAATGTAAGACCCAAAATTTTTGGAAAATCTTATTATGCGTTAATTTCAATTTATTTATTTATTAAAGACTTCATTTTTAAAAATTATTTTATTAAAAGTAATTAAATCAAGTTTTGATAATTAAATTAAAAATTTAACTTAATCTCATAATTATTTAATAATTTTTTATATTTAAATTATAAAACTTAAATGTTATAAAATAATAAGAATTTATATAATTTAGTTTAAATAATTGAGATTTTAGAATTTAATACTTTAATTTTATAAACAAATAAATAAATTATATTATCTCTAATTTTAAATTAGAATACTTTATTTAAAAGTCAATTAGCAAATTGATAATTAAATAATATTTTAAAGTAATCCAAAGGGATTAAATTAGATTTCAAATTAATACAAAATACCCTAATTTTATTAAAAGTACCAAATTCTAATTTGTCTAAAATCCATAATTTCACATTTTTCCCAAATCAAACACTAATTTCCAAATCAAAACTCTATCCCTAACCCTAACCCACCTAACTGCCATTCAATCCCCCAAAACCCTCGACCATTCTTCGAGAAAGAAAGAAAGAAAGAAAGAAAGAAAAGGGAGAAAGAAGAGGGAGAAATGGGGAAGGAAAAGAGAAAAGAGGGAAAAATGGAGAAGAAGGGAGGAGGAAGGAGGAAGCCATGCCATCATTGCCCAGCTCGCCACCAGTCGCCATCGCTATCGATGGTAGAGCGACCGCCATTCTGTCGTTGCTGTTACTGATGGAGAACGCCGCCAAGGAGAGAAGAGACGCCACGTTCTGCTCCGTCCACGTCTTTGCGGAGGTCCTCGCCGGGATCATCTTCATCGCGAGCGTGTTGCTGCCAGCTTCCACCGCCGTTGCATCTCCCATCATGGATGCTGCTGAGGACGCGTATGAGGGAAGGAGACCGAGGAAGGAAGGGGCTGTTCCCTTCGACGCCGAGCCACAGTCGTTGCCATCGAAGCTCCTGGCGTCATCGCCACTGTTGAGTTATCACCGGAGGATGTCTCTGCCGCTGGAGCTCACTGAAACTGCTTAGGGATGTTGTCACTCCTCTTGGTTCTGTTTGGATCGCGTCACTACATCTCTGGATGTCGGGAACGACGTCATGGCCGCCGGGACAACCGTTTGAGCCGTTGATTTTCGGTTCAGTGTTTCTTCTTAGTTACAGTAAACCTTTTCGTTCCAAAAAGTCCCTTTGTCGTTGTTCTGTTATCTTAGATGAGGTTTTGTGGCGTTATTTGTTATATGATTGAGTTTTAGTTATTACATGTTGCGATTAGAGTTGCTGTGGTTGCTCAAAAGTGGTATGGAGCTGTGGTTATAACTACCGCTGTTGCAGGCTAGGAGAAAAATGAGTTTGTGACAAATTTTAGAGTTTTCGAGTTTCGACTATTCGAAGTATGAGCACTTTTCTTTAACTCA
The DNA here is from genome assembly GCF_014773155.1 of Arachis stenosperma. Lineage (NCBI taxonomy): Eukaryota > Viridiplantae > Streptophyta > Magnoliopsida > Fabales > Fabaceae > Arachis > Arachis stenosperma. The sequence goes on along the minus strand of NC_080386.1, from coordinate 15,233,879 downwards.
TTTATTTTCGAAAATGGTTATAAATCGATATTGATGCAAAAATATATTTTTGGTGATTATGTGAGTCTTATGGATCAAAGTTATTAAAACCGGACCGGATCGGCCGGTTCGACCAAAAAACCGATAAACCAAATCTTATACCGGTCCGGTCCAAGGTTAGGACTATTCAAGGCAAAGAACCAGAATAAACTGATTGAACCCGTAATGAATCGGCCAAAACTGGTCAAATTCGATGAAAACCGGACCGAACCGTTCGGTCCCAACTGAATGCGAAACTACGATGCATCTGGGTTCTGCAAGTCTATCATGCTCTCCATAAGCTCCAGCGTGCCAAGTGTCAAAGCTGTGTGGTTTTTGAAAAATTTTCCAAAATAGCTGTCATGGGGTTCGAACTTCTCACTCCAGGGTTGCAAGAAAGACAATCATACCACCAAGCTACATTGTTCCTTACTAACATATATCCAAATTATAATACATATAGCAATCTTTTATTTTACTTATATTCAATTACTTTTAATTTTAAAGTCACTCATTTTTAAATCAATTATATTTTATTTAACTATAGATTTTATTAAAATATATATATATATATTAAAAAGATAAAAAATATTAATTATAATTTATTTTTTTTCATGATTATATGATATCTATTAATATTAATTTTTCAATAAATACTTGTAGTATATAATAATAGGTAAAGGCTCAGATGTAGCTGTCTTCATATAAAGTTGATAGTTGAAAATTGTTAGATGATATTTAGTTAAACTTGTCAAATCATCTAACTGTTTTTAAATATCAACTTCACATGAAAATTAACTGTATGTAAGTTTTTACTTATAATAATACAATAAATATAAATTAATTAATAAAGTATTAAAATTTAAAAATGATAATTATTTTTATAAAAACAAAATAAAAGTACTTATAATAAAAAAATAATAAAATTTTATATAATTATTTAATTATACCGGGTTAACCGGTTCGACCAGTGACCTACCGGTTGAACCAGTAACTCAATGACCCAGTACCCTCACCGGTTCAGTTCTGACAACTATGTTATGGATCGAACTAAGTTTCTCTGGATGATTGTGATTGTTTGTCTGGTGGAATTGTTGACTGTTTGAGAAGTTTGAATATTTTGAGTGATTGATTTTGTTAACTTGGCAGTTGCCGAATTGGTTTTCTTGAGATTTGAAAATGTTTTGTTATTGAAAAATGAGTCAATTTTAGAAAGGATTTAATATTAAAATTGGTTTGATTTGGAAGAGATTTAATATTGAAATTTGGTTTGATACTGAACCTGATTTGATATCAAAATTTGGTTTAAAACAAATATGAAAAAGATTTGATAATTGGAAACAGTTTTATTATTGAAAATGATTTGCTATTTAGAAAGGATTGAGAAGGATTTGAGGAATGTTTGGTTGGAAACAATTGAAGGGTGGCAAAAGTCCGATTTTTAGAGGAGTTGCTATCAAAATTTTTATGAAAATTGGAGGCTTTGTTTGAAGTGGTTATTTAAAAAGATTTGGGTTTAAAGATTTTATATTTGATTTTGAGTTATTAAGAAAATAATTATATTTTGAGTTCGATTTATTTAGAAAAGAATGAATTAAGTTTTGAGTACGAATTTTTTATGAATGATGATGACAGTGAGACTAATTGTTGCCCCTCTATCGCAAGATGCGATCGGTCACTTTAACTCTCCGGCTTCCCCCATGGGTATATATATATATATATATATATTGAGCTTGGGGTTTTTCCCATAGAATATTATTGAGCTTAGAGTTTGACTCCATAGAATATTATATTGGAGCTTGGAGTTTGACTCCATGGATATTATTTTTGAGCTTGGGAATGCACGCACAGAGAGACTGTCCAATGGTTAGCTACCAAAACATGTCGGGTTGGCTGTATAACCGACAGATGAGACTCATCAACCATAGGACAGGCATGCATCATATGCATTTGTATGTTTAACTGAGTGTGCATTTGTTTTGGTTTGCCTAATTGTTTATCCATGTTTATATGCTACTTGTATTACTTGCTGTACCTAAATCCTACCTGTGATTTTCTTGTTTGTATTGTATATGTGTGCAACTGAGAGATCCCTCATGCTGGTGGTGGTGAAGCTAAGGGTTGTTTTCCTGATGTGATGATTTGATTGTTGATTTGATTGAGTTGCTTGGGCTGGGAGCTGTGATTGTTTTCTGATTGAGGTTTTAGTAAAGTATGAAAAATCAAGCATGTTCAACATATACTTAATGAACCTATGCTTGGAATAGGTTGGTCATTCATACAGTCTAGGAAATTGATTAAGATTTTCTTATAAGAAAAGAAAGGTTTTGAATTCTAGATAATTAAATATAGGTTTTTAAAAAGGTTTTGGATAATTAGCCATTGATTTTTTTAAAAAGATTCATAAGACAAACGATAATCGCTGCCTTGAAATTAATTATTCTCTTTATACGTATCTTCTTATAACAATTCTTAAACTCTCTACTAAGAACCCTTTCGAGAATGATATTCTCACCCCCTACAATTTTATCTTTTCAGGACGGACGCAGAAGCTTGCAGAGTTTTTGTTAAGTTCTTAGATATACTATTTTTGTTTGTATACATATGTTATAAAGCTTTACTTGCCTTTATTATTATATTCTTGTAAGAGGAATAGGAGTCATGACTGTAATTACATGTATGTATATAATATTTGTAAGTTGCTTGAGTAAGAAGTTTTGTATATATGTATATGCTTATTTATTTTCAGGTAAAAAGTATTTTTGTTTTTCTTAAAAAGAAAACAGCGATACGATTTTGAGTCAAAAGCTCCTATTATATTAGTAATTATATGAAGTCGTTGTAATACTTCTCGCTATCAAAGTGACACAGCTGGAAGCGTAACATTCTGATAATAAGGGTGTTACATTATGGTATCAGAGTAGTTCATCCTGATTAGAACCTTGGGAATGGACTGGCTATGCTTCATTGCATTCTCTGAGTGTTTATCATATTGTAGGTCTTGTCCAGGTAACAAGAATTAGAATTTTATGCACATGACTATCTATTGATTAATGCTGTTAGCTTACCATTGTATATCTGTTGATGTTAAGTCTGGCCAACTTAATGTTGATGGTTTATGCACACGGGGAAGTTAATAGGTTATTATAGACGAATTGGAATTGATAAGTAATGGGTAATGCGAGTCACGTTGTTCGGGAATGCTAGAGTTCGCTTTTCGTGCTTGGTTTTGACTTATGATTCTTATTTGCGTCACTTAAGTTGGCATATCGTTTCTTCTTTACTACCTTCATTGAAGTTCCTTGACTCGGATTCGTTCCTTGAACAATGATTTGACCATTCTCAGACTATATTTGATTATTCGTCCATAACCTTGCTTGATTATATTCCTGAGAATTTGCTTGAGTCTTTCAAAAATATCCGTCTTTATCATTAATTGTACTATTCTTCATGAATCTGGTGCTCATTAATCTGATCTTGAACCTATTTTGGCATGATGCATGATCCTTAAATCTTGAGCAGTTTGAACCTTAAAAGTTACAATTTGAATTAAGCTAACTATGTAATTTGATTCTTTTGCTTCATGTCTAATGTATATCTTAATCTGACCATATTTTTGATCATCTCTTAAATTCTTGACATCATACTTCCTGACCTTGAATTTTCCTATGTGATCTGTGTAACTTCTTGACGTAACCTGAGCTTGTTTTGGTATGATGCATCATTCCTTACAGTCTATTTCTAGAATTCTTGTTTTGGATTGAAAAAGTTTAAAATTGACTATTTTCCTGCCTAATTGTGTTTCCCAATCATCCTTCGAATTTCTTATAAGATCACTTTTAATTTAGCATATACTTTCCTACATGGATTCTAAAATTTCTTTATATAGTTTAAATCTGTTTATCTGCAATACTCCACCTGTTTTTCTTATAGATATGTAAAAACAATTTCTACCTTTGGTTTCCTTATTTGACTACAACTCGATTTCCTTCCAACCTTATCACAATTTTATACATATTCTTATGTGATTTTGCACTTGAGTATTTTTCAAGACTCTTGAGAGAATATTTTTGCTCACAGCCCAATTAAATTTTATTTTTCAAACTTTGTGTATTTTATTTTAATTTTGGTTGTTTTGATGCAATATCTTATTAAAACTCTTTGTATTTCTTTTGAGAAAGTGAATTCATTCCTTCTTGAGATTATCCATGCTTTGTAAACGCTACCATTGACTTCTAGTATTCTTTTCAACTAAGCTCAAATTCGGTTTAAATGAATGCACCGTTATTCCTCTTGATTTTTTCTACCGAAGTTCTTAGATTCAAATTCCTTCTTAGGATTACAACTCGATTTCCTACCAAGGATTTCATTGAAATATTTTATCCTTATCCTAACTAATTTTTATTTCACAAATCTTTCATAATCTAGTTCGACTTGAATTTGTTTTAACATGACACCATATTTACGTTTTTATTGATTCTCTTGAATTTTGTAAACAATTGCCTTGTTCTCCTTTATGATTTTTATTGGAGTTCTTTGAAATCAAAATTCTTTTCTAATTGCATTTTGATTTTTTCTTCCAGCATACTTCATGACTTTTGACCATTCTTGTTTGTTGGTGACTCGACCCATTCCTTCATATTTCTTGTTAAGATGTGAAATGACTATTTTTGGAATGTTTTCTCATGCCTATACATCGTTGCTTAGTTACAATCTTATAACTCCTTCCGAATTCATATGAATCTTATCTTTGTCGCTTATTCTTCTCTTACTGAGATTTGTACTTCTTTGAACATATTCGCTCTTATCTCTTTGAAAATTGTTTTGGTACAACACGTCCTTAAATCTTTGAAAATGTTAAGTGCTCCTTTTCAATAGGCGGTATTGGCTTATGCATTTTCAACATGCTGTTTAATTTGATGTGTCATTTATCCTTTCCTTTTCTTGAGATGTAATTTAAATTTTCTTGCTTTACAATCTGTACTTTACATCTATCTTGATCTGCTTATATTTTTGACTATGTTAAGACTCTTGTAACACAGTTGTTGATCTCATATTCCTCAACGAGCTATAAAACCCTTGTGATAATTTGAAGTTGATCCGGTGCGATTCGTCATTATTGGCTTTGACCATTCCTCTTCTGTAAAATCTTATACTTCTTCGACTCAGCTTGAATCTGTTTTAAACTAATGCATTATTTTTCTTCTTATTGATCTTATCGGATTTTTCTGATTCAAGAGTTATCCTCGAAGTTACCAAATGATTCCTTTTCGACAAACTTCATTGCTTGTGCACCCTTATTTACCTGCAATTTTATTCATCCTTTCAAATTCTTATGAGTACTGTCCTTGTCGCTTGTCCTTTCTTTCTAAAATACTGTATCCTTTTGAGTAAACTCGAGATTTGTTTAAGTGGCACGTGCGACCTTTAGATATAGTAAGTGATACGTTAGTTCTTAGGACACAGTTGGTGGACGCGGAAGATAAAGTTTGTAAATATGGGATGCCATAGGAAGTTGTGGAGCTTTGTTTTATGCGAAGAGTTTTATTGATATTAGACCTGTGATCGGTAGTGGGTTTGCAAAGTGATGGATGAGGTTGAGAACTTTCGGGTGAATCCTTCGATAAAGTACAGTTGGGAGTTATGATGGTGAGTTCTGCAAACACCTATCTTAAAAATTTACATCTTATTGAGTTTCTTCAAATTTTCGAAAATGCCTTTGTTTTGATCCTATCTTGTAACTTTTGCTTTATACCACATTCTTCCCTTATATCTAAGTCTTATGGCTTATCTGGTATTTAAAAATTTATATATATATGTCAAGACTTCTTGCTTTTCTAAAGTATTCAAACGTAAAGTATTAAAACTAAGAAGTATCTTGTGTATTACTTTAATTTTCGAAGACGAAAAGTTTTATAAGTTGGGTAGGATGTAAGACCCAGAATTTTCGAAAAATCTTATTATGAGTTAATTTCAATTTATTTATTCATTAAAGACTTCATTTTTAAAAATTATTTTATTAAAAGTAATTAAATCAAGTTTTGATAGTTAAATTAAAAATTTTGCTTAATCTTATAATTATTGAATAATTTTCTATATTTAAATTATAAAACTTAACAGTTATAAAAGAATAAGAATTTATATGACTTAATTTAAATAATTGAGATTTTAGAATTTGTTACTTTAATTTTATAAACAGAGAAAATAAATTATATTTTTTCTAATTTTAAATTAGAATATTTGATTTAAAAGTTAATTAGCAAATTGATAATTATTTAAAATAATTTTAAGGGATGAAATTAGATTTCAAATTAACACAAAATACCCTAATTTATTAAAATTACCAAATTTCAATTTGTGTAAAATTCCTAATTTCATATTTGCCGCAAATCAAACTCTAATTCCCAAATCAAAACTCTATCCCTAACCCTAACCCACTAACCGCCATTCAATCCCCCAAAAACCTTGGTCATTCTTCGAGAAAGAAAGAAAGAAAGAAAGAAAGAAAGAAAGAAGAGGGAGAAACAGGAAAGGAAAAGAGAAGAGAGGGGGAAATGGAGAAAAAAGGAGGAAGAATGAGGGACTCGCGCCATCGTCGCACCCTGCTCGCTACCAGTCGCTGTCGATGGTGGAGCCGCCGCCGTTCTGTCGTCGCTGCTACTAATGGAGAACGCTGCCAAGGAGAGAGGAGACGCCACGTTCTACTCTGTCGACATTTTCACAGAGGTCCTCGCCGGCGTCGTCTTCATCGTGAGCGTGTCACTGCCAGCTTCCACCACCGTCGCATCTCCCATCACGGATGTCGCTCGAGACGCGCAGGAGTGACAGACGCGTGGAGGGAGGAAAACCGAGGAAGGAAGGGGATGTTCCCTTTGTCGCCGAGCCACAGCCGCCGTCGTTGAAGCTCTTGTCGCTGTCACCACTGCTGGGTCATCCCTGGAGGAAGTCTCTGCCACTGTCGCTTGCCAGAACTACTTGGGCTTGCTGTAACTCCTCCTTATTTGATATCGGAATTTGGTTTAAAACAAATGTGAAAAAGATTTGATACTTGGAAACAGTTTAATTATTGAAAATGATTTGCTATTTGGAAAGGATTGAGAAAGGTCTGTGGAATGTGTGGTTGGGACCCTTGAAGGGTGGCAAAAGCCTGAGTTTTAGAGGAGTTGCTGTCGAAATTTTTATGAAAATTGGAGGCTTCATTTGAAGTGGTTATTTAGAAAGATTTGGGTTTAAAAATTTTATGATTTGATTTTGAGTAATTAAGAAAACGATTATATTTTGAGTTTGATTTATTTAGAAAAGAATGAATTAAGTTTTGAGTATGAATTTTTTATGAATGATGGAAACTAATTATTTACCCTCTGTCGCAAGATATGACCGGGCACATTAACTCCCGGGCATGGATATATATATATATATATATATATATATATATATATATATATATATATATATATATATAGAGCTCGGGGTTTTTCCCATGGAATATTGTATTTGAGCTTGGAGTTTGACTCCATGGATATTATTTTTTAGCTTGGGGATGCGCGCACAGAGGGACTGTCTAATGGTTAGCTACTAGGACATGTCGGGTTGACTATATAACCGACAGATAAGACTCATTAGCCATAGGACAGGCATGCATCATATGCATTTGTATGTTTGACTAAGTGTGTATTTGTTTTGGTTTGCCTAATTGTTTAGCCATGTTTATCTGCTACTTGTATTACTTGTTCTACCTGAGTCCTACCTGTGATTTCCTTGTTTGTATTTTAAATGTGTGCAACTGAGAGATCTCTCATGCTTGTGGTGATGAAGCTGAGTGTTATTTTTCTGATATAATGATTTGATTGTTGATTTGATTGAGTGGCTTGGGCTGGGAGCTGTGATTGGTTTCTGATTGAGGTTTTAGTAAAGTATGAAAAATCAAGCTGGTTCAGCATAGACTTAATGAACCTATGTTTGGAACGGGTTGGTCATTCATACAGTCTAGGAAATTGATTAAGATTTTCTTATAAGAAAAGAAAGGTTTTGGATTTCTGGATAATTAAATATTAGTTTTTGAAAAGGTTTTGGATGATTAGCCGTTGCTTTTTTTAAAAAGATTCATAAGATGAACGATAATTACTGCCTTGAAATCAATTCTTCTCTCTATGCGTATCTTCTTATAACAATTCTTAAACCCTCTACTAAGAACTCTTTCGAGGACGATGTTCTCACCCTCTACAGTTTTATTTTTTCAGGACGGACGTGGAAGCTTGCGGAATTTTTGTTAAGTTCTTAGATATACTATTTTTATTTGTATACATATGTTATAGAGTTTCCCTCGCCTTTATTATTATATTCTAGTAAGAGGAATAGGAGTCGTGACTGTAATTACATGTACGCATATAATATTTGTAAGTTACTTGAGTAAGAAGTTTTGTATATATGTATATGTTTATTTATTTTCAATTAAAAAGTATTTCTGTTTTTCTTAAAAAAAACAGCGATACGATTTCGAGTCAAATGCTCCTATTATATTAGTAAATATATGAAGTCGTCGTAATACTTCTTGTTATTAAAGTGACGCATTCGAAAGCGTGACATTCTGAAAGTAAAAGTGTTACACGAAAAGAGAGAAGAGTGTCGGGCTGAACAGTGGTTTGAGTGGCGGAGGAGGAAGAAGGTTGAGATTGAACAGAGACATGTTGTAACGATGTGTTGGGAGAAAGTTATGTTGGAGACTATGCCATTTGAGTCATAACTCATTAGCAAAAATTAATTATTCTAATTAATTGAGAATAAGATTTTATACTTAATTTAAAATTAATTAATTTTTTAGATTGTTGTTTACATTGTTTAGTTTTTGTATTGTTTCTTTATACTTTTTCATAATAAATTTTAGGGCAATTTACTCAAATAAATAAAATGGATGAAAGCTTTACTCAAATACACAAAACAGAAACAGGTTACGTACATGTGCATTTTTACCTTTCTATGTAATCCGTGGGAAGCTACCACGGTTTTCAAGGTGTATATAAACCGTGGCAGCCAGCAACGGTTTATGAGTTGTTGGTTTTGTATGTAAACCGTGGCAGGCCACCACGATTTACTAATGCTGCGAGTTGATCATAAAACGTTGTAGGCTACAACGGTTTATGAAGGAAAAAATAGGGGCATAAAACCTTGTAGGTTACCACGGTTTAGGAGGACCTAAACTCTATATATATGTGGGTGATATTCAAGCTGCATAAGAGATCATTCTCACAATGGCAAGTGAGGAAGAGAGTGTTCTTGCCTTAGTGCATTGCTCTGGAAAAATTAAAAAAAGCAAAAGCCATGGTGTGAAGTTCACTGACAGAGAACCACTGAGTGTCTTTATTAGTTCGTCAAGCACTTTGTCCAATTTAAAGAACAGCATCTTGCAGAAGCTTGGCGTGTTTGGTAGCAAGTGGGTGAAGAAGCTATTCTACAAGATTTCCATCGCAGTTGTCTCGACCGGTATTCAGTATGATACTTTTGTGCTAGCGGCTGATGAAGATATTAGGGTTCTGTTCCATTGTGTTAGGAGTTTTCCAGAGATCCAAATTCACGAGTTGTTTGCGAAGTTGGAGGTCGGCGTCGATAATTCTAGGGCATCAGCTCCAGTTCATAGCTCGACTGCTGCGGGAGGTGCGTCTAGTTCGATGCCTGCGGTAAGACCGTATCTTCCGCCGGTCGGATCCCCTACGTTCGCGGCTGATTTAGACCGAACGGAAGTTGTTGGTTCTCTATAGTTGGAGAATGCACCAGTCATTGAGCAGGCTTACGTCGTGGGCACGGGTGGTGGCCAGTTACCTTATATGCAAGGCTTTGGTGAACCTGATCGAGTAGAGAATGTAATGTGTGACGACGACTCTGACCAGGAGCCTGTTGATATCATTGGGGACAGCGACGATGACACAGGTGCCAATCCACCGCAGCAGCATGGGCCTTCAAGTTCTGCTTCTCAGCAGTACCCTCCACACTTCTCCATACTAAACTTGGACGTTCTGGGTCAACAGGAGGACGGTGGTTATACGATCGGGGGCTCCTCTACAGAATTTAAGATTGTGCAATCTTTCCAGAATAAAGATGCACTCATAATAACAATAAAAATATTAAATATAAAAAAATATTTTACTAACAATAACCAAAATAAAATCAATATTTATAATAATAATAATAATAATAATAATAATAATAATAATAATAATAACAACTAACCTCTGCGTCGATATATCCAGCCACGTGAGCGATGCCATTTAGTCGGTACAAGCGATTCTCATCCTCCATGCTCCACCACCTAAACCTCTCAAACCTTCAAAGCTTTCCACAAATTCTCTCAAACCAACAACCCTCAAAATTTTGTTTGTGACACAAATGATCCGTGAGGAGCTTCAGCGGATTATGTATTTATAGCCCCTAACACGTAAACCGTGGTAACCTACAGGGTTTTACGTTTAAACTGCCCTCTTCATAAACCGTGGTAGCCTCCCACGATTTATGCATTGATTTTTTCCTTCGTAATCCGTTGCAACCTGCCACAGTTTACATTCACAAAATCACCTTTCATAATCCGTTGCTAGCTATTACGGTTTATGATCAAATGTGAAATCGTGGTTGCTTCCCACGGATTACATATAAATGACAAAATGCACATGCACATAACAGAATTCTGTTTTATGTATTTAGATAAAGCTTTCACCCATTTAATTTTTTGAGTAAATTGCCCTAAATTTTATATTTGATATTTATTTTCTTCTCTCAACCTTTTTCTGTTATGTGCATTTTTTACCTTAGTTTAGTTACACGAATTTCAACAGTAAGGTTGGCCTCCCATTACAAAGCTGAAAGACGAGATCCTTTGGCTTTAGCTTTTCCTGGTGTTGCTTTTTTTTTTTGAAGTGCTAAAGAATGTGCTCTAAGTAATTCGTTTCAAATCAAAAATAAATAAACCCTAAGAACACAATGCATTTAATACGAGAACATCTTAGAACATGATTTGAGTCGCGCTTATTCTGACAAGATTTGAAATAATAATATCTGCTAGTTCTTAGATCAGTTGTGATCTGACTCTAATACAATCTAAAAAATTTTAAAACAATAATATGTAATAGTTTATTATAATTTGGATCATATTAATCTGAAACGATGACTTAAAAAAAAGAATACCTTGTAAATATTTATTTAAATAGTAAAATTCTCAAGTTAGTTGAAGGTAGAATTATTAAGGATTGTTAGTTTAACCAATATGCAATTTTTATGTGTATCTTCTCAACTATATCTCCTTTCTTCTTTATTCAATTTGAGTAGAGATATATATAAAAAATTATTTCAAAATCAATTTAAGAATATTACATATTTTAAAAAAATACTTTAACTGATATTATATTTTTATTTTTAAATTTATATTAAAATATAATTATATTTTTTATATTTATATGATTTATATATTATTTTAATTAAACTACAGTTGAATGAATTTGATGGTTCTAGTTGAACTTGAGAAGGGGGGTTGAATCAAGTTAGTTTAAAACTTAAAGTTTCAAACTCTATTTTGCTGTTACTCGAGTTGCAGGAGATTATTTAAAATTGTCTCACACGCAGAACATTAAAAGAGCAGAGAAGAGAAGAAAGAGGCTAGCATGTATCCTGGTTCAGATTCTCAGTGTCATGAATCCTACATCCAATCTCCACCACAAACCATGGTGGAATTTCCATTATAATTCTCAGATTACATACACCAATACTATTGAATTAATTCCTAATCCAACTAGTATCTACCCCTAAGCTTTCTTCACTAAAGCTTAGCAACCCCAAAGTGCTATCCCAACTTGAAAGGAGAATCTACACAGATTCAATTCTCACCAAGTGCTAACCCAACTTGACAAGGGGAACTAATCCTAGTTCATAAACCCAGATTACATCAGAAATCAGTGGCTATTTTGCATCACTCTTGCCTTTTCTCTCTTGGCTTTTGATCCTCACATATTTGCCTTTTCTCAAAACAGAAAATAACGCAAGACAGCCATAGCATAAAATCAGAATTAAGCTTGAGTAGAAGAAAGAGATTCCAGCTCTGTGTTAGAGAAGGTGCTCTGATTGTGTGTGCTCTCTTCCTTTTTTCGAAACGGTGGAGTGAAGCTCGTTATATATCTTCATTTTGGTTTCATTGTAGCTTCATCCTTTTTGTTTGTCCCAGCTACCCGTTGGGGCTTTCTCTGCGGGCATGCAGTCCTTGCTCATCTGCTCCACTAACGCTGCTTGTTGGAGGGTCTGATCCACCAACCTCTGTTGTCCTTGGAGCTGTTGTCTTCCTCGGCATGCAAAGCACTTCCATTTTTGAGCCATTTCAACTGCTGTCCATAGCTCTGCGTTTTTGTTTTGCTCTTCCAAACTTGCTAATGATCTTCTGCATTTTGATTTGTTGATGTCCTTTGTGTAGTGGCATTGTCCTTGTGTGTTGTTCTTTTCCTAGAGCTACAGTTGTCCTTCATGTTGACAGATGTCTTTGTCTTTCTTTTTTTTTTTTGCCAAATGCATAATCTTTTATTCTTTGTTGAACGGTGCAATGAGCTTTGGCTCTTTTACAATGCTGAGGCACTAGCTGGTCTTAGACTGAATTGATGTGGACTTGATCATATGGACCTACCACAATAAAATACACATTAAACAATATTAGACTTTTAACTCAAAACAATGTTTATCGTCATAATATAACCCAAAATCAAACTAGGCTCAACAGAATTGATCTATTAAACCGATAAATCAATACTCAGATCACTTCAATGAGCGGTTGGATTTCAAAATCTTGCTCTCCACATGGGAGAAAAAGGTGTTTTGACGCATGAGAATGCCAAGTGTGTGCACGATGTGAAAGGAGAGGAAGGCGCTAGAACGTTACTTGGGGCCAAGTACTGAGAGTGATCCGTGAGTGCAGAAAATTTGGTGACTTTCTCTATTACTAATTTACTATGCTCCAACGCTGCAACATATAGCACGTGAGTTGCACGTTGAAAACTTGTTGGTTCTGTATGGTTTAACAAGTGTCCCTCAATGACACGTGACAAGACTTGAGAGAGTGTGTGAAGCTGCTGACATGTCTAAAGGAATGAGGAGGAGAATACCAACTAGGAGTGTAGGACCTCCAACATGGGCCACTTTTTTGTACATGTTGGCTCTTGTCGTTAGAAGCTTTTTTGAAGATTGATATATAACGTTTTATTTGTTTATATTTATTAGGAAAATTATAAATTTTATTATATAAGTGATAGATTAGGAGAATGAACTTTTTTAATTAATCTTATAAGTTATAAAGTATAATCTTATTTTATATAATAGTTTTTTTATATATTTTATATTTAAATATATATTTTATATAAATGAATGATTTAATAATTATTTTTTTATAAATATATATAATATAGTTGATTATTTTTATCCTACTAAAATCTTATTCAGTGTGAAACACTTTACAAAATCAATTGAAATAATTTATTTTCATGAGATTCAAAACAAAACATCCTCGAGCCAAAATCAATTGAAATCATCTTTTTTTATATACATCTTTTTTTTCGTTAATTAATTTTTATTGTTTATTGAATCAATTTAGTTAAATTTAATTATTGAAATAATTTAGTTATATAAAATTACTAATATATTATATATAACATAAATGTTATATAAATATATACATTTAATTATTAAATTAATTACTATGTATTTATATATATTACTTTATATATTTTTCAATAAATTTTATTGTTTTATTATTAAAACAATAAAATTATTTATAGTAACATAATTAAACTTTTTGAAAGTAACATAATCATACTTATTCATAAATAGTATTTTTGTTAGAATTTAGTATTTATATAGTATGATTTGTTGTGATAAGCATGGACGTGGATGCCCATTTCTCCATGTGAAGTTCACATTTTCAAGAGAGAATGTATTTAATAAAGGTTGAAAAAGGGTGATATTTTTGTGTATAAATAGGGGATGCATTGCATCCATCTGGACAACAATAACAATATAACAAAATATTATTCTTCCTTCCTTTTCATACAAATAAATCAATCATCTTTTATGCAATCAAATACCCTTCTCCTTATATTACTATTACAATTTTTCCTCTTCTTTTATTTTATAAGTATTTTAAATTCTATTTTCTATTACTCTTTACATATAATATTAATAGCAATATTGACCATCTTTATTATATTAAGATAGTATCAAATGCAAATATCTCTCTCTTTATTTTTAATACTTTTCTTATCTTTGTATATATATACACAATACAACATATAATATTATTATATATATAATAATTATTGAGCTAATTATATTAATAATAGAGTCTTCTATTTATACATCTCTATTTTATATCTTTTATTTATTTTACAACACGTTATCAGCACGAGACTCTGATCAAATTTTTAGGAAGACTCAGGTAATATTTTCATTATGTCGAAGCTCTCTCATCTTGAATTCAATGCTCTTGATATATCTGGAAACAATTATTTATCATGGATATTAGATGCTGAAATCCATCTTGATTCAATGGATCTTGGAGATACCATTAAAGCTGATAATAATGCATCCCAGAAGGATAAAGCTAAAGCCATGACTTTTCTCCGTCGTCATCTTGACGAAGGATTGAAAAATGAATATCTCACATTAAAAGATCCTGCAGATCTTTGGAAAGACCTTGAAGAAAGGTACAATCATCAGAAAACGGTGATACTTCCTCAAGCCCGGTATGAATGGACGCATTTGCGTTTACAAGATTTTAAATCTATAAATGAATATAATTCTGCAATGTTTCGAATCACCTCACGAATGAAATTGTGTGGGGAAAAAATAACTGATCATGATATGTTGGAGAAAACTTTCTCAACCTTCCATGCCTCGAATGTGCTCCTGCAGCAGCAGTATCGAGAGAAAGGGTTTAAAAAATATTCTGAGTTAATTTCTTGCCTTCTTGTTGCCGAACGCAACAATGAGTTGTTATTAAAAAATCATGAAGCGCGCCCAGCTGGCGCCGCCCCATTTCCTGAAGTAAATGCGGCAAATCATTACCCCAGAAGAGGTAAATGGCAAGCTTTTAATAACAAGAAAAATTATGGAAGGAAAAAGAATTATGTTCAAAAGAGAGGATCTCACCAGAAGTGGGACAAAGAAAGGAATATCGGGCAGAATAAATCAACCGAGGAGAAGTGTTTCCGCTGTGGTGGAAAGGGCCATTGGTCACGTACCTGTCGTACCCCAAGGCACCTAGTCGATCTTTACCAGGCATCTTTGAAAAAGAACGACAAAGGAAAGGAAACAAATTTTGTTTCAAATGATGTTGAGAACTCCACCACTCATTATGATGTATCTGATTTCTTTGAGGACCCTGAAGGAAATATTGGTCATTTGATTAATGATGGAATAGTTTAATATGTGGATTGTGAAGTATCTATGTAAATAAATAATGTAAAGAACTTATAGTTAAGTTTTATTTTCTATGTATTTAAATTTCAAATGTGATGTACATAAATAATGAAATATTAATGTTTATGAATTTTGAAATTATTAAATGTGTCAAATTTTAAAATAAAATTTTGGTATATGACATTATTTTATGTACAGTATTTCTTAAAAAAATAATTCTGATCAAGTATTCAATTTAACTGTGCATGCTACTCATTTTATTATTATTTGTTTTTGAAGAATGGCAAGGATATGTAATGAAGATGTATGCCTTGCGGATAGTGCAAGTTCGCACACTATTCTCAAAAGTGATATATATTTTACCCATCTTGTGCCAAAAGAGGAATATGTTAATACTATTATTGGCTCAGGCAATGTGATAGAAGGCTCCGGAAGAGCTATAATTTTGTTTCCTGGAGGAACAAAATTTATAATAAATAATGCACTATTATCTACCAAGTCTCTGAGGAACTTGTTGAGTTTCAAAGATATTCGCCGAAATGGATATCATGTTGAGACGATGAATGAGGAAAATCATGAGTATTTATGTATCACAACTCATGATTCAAATAAGAAAGTTATATTAGAAAAATTACCCTCTCTTTCATCTGGGTTGTATTATACCAAGATTAGTGCAATTGAATCACATGCCATTGTAAACCAGAAGTTTACTAACTCAAATGAGTTCATAACTTGGCACGACCGTTTGGGTCATCCGGGAACAACCATGATGAGGAGAATTGTTGAAAATTCTCATGGACATTCACTAAAGAACCAGAAGATTCTTAAAACTAGTGAATTTTGTTGTGCTGCATGTTCTCAGGGAAAGTTAATTTTAAGGCCATCACCAGTAAAGATTGGATTTGAGTCCCCTGGATTCCTAGAAAGGATTCAAGGTGATATATGTGGACCTATTCATCCACCATGTGGATCATTTAGATATTTTATGGTCCTGATAGACGCATCCTCGAGATGGTCACATATGTGCTTATTATCTTCTCGCAACCTGGCGTTTGCGAGATTACTGGCTCAAATTATTCGATTAAAAGCACAATTTCCAGAAAATCCAATTAAAGCAATTCGTCTTGATAATGCTGGTGAATTTACTTCCCAAGCTTTTGATGCTTATTGTATGGCTAATGGAATAAGTGTTGAACATCCAGTAGCTTATGTTCACACACAAAATGGGTTAGCAGAATCACTTATTAAGCTCCTCCAATTAATTGCTAGACCCTTGCTTATGAGAACAAATCTCCCAACCTCGGTTTGGGGGCATGCTATTTTACATGCTGCAGCACTTATTCGTTTGAGGCCAACGAGTTATCATCAATTCTCTCCTATACAATTAGCTTTTGGCCAGCAGCCAAATGTTTCCCATTTAAGAATATTTGGGTGTGCAATATATGTTCCCATTGCACCACCTAATCGCACCAAAATGGGACCCCAAAGAAAATTGGGGATATATGTTGGATATGATTCTCCCTCTATAGTGAGGTATCTTGAGATACAAACTGGTGATGTGTTTAAAGCCCGGTTTGCGGATTGTCATTTTGATGAATCAAAATTTCCAACATTAGGGGGAGAGAATAAGCTTCCTGAAAAGGAACTTAATTGGAATGCATCATCGTTGATGCATTTAGATCCTCGATCAGGGCAATGTGAACTAGAAGTTCAAAAGATTATACATTTGCAAAGAATAGCAAATGAATTGCCTGATGCATTTTCCGATACAAAGAGGATAACCAAATCTTATATACCAGCGGAAAATGCCTCAATTCGAATTGACGTCCCAGTAGGACAAGTAGCCACTGAAGCAAATTCACGCCAGAAGCGTGGCAGGGCAGAAAATGCCCCAATTCGAATTGATGTCCCAGTAGGACAAATAGCCACAGAAGCAAATACACGCCAGAAGCGTGGCAGGCCTATCGGTTCCAAAGATAAAAATCCTCGAAAGAGAAAAGAGGTAAATACGATTCCTGTTGAAAAAGACATAGTAAAGACACCGGCAGTTGTCCAAAATTCTGATATAACGCCAGAAGACGTTCAGGTACCTGAAAATTGTGAAAATGATGAGATCTCAATAAATTATGTCTTTACAGGAGAAAAATGGGACCGAAATAAGACAATTGTCAATGAAATATTTGCATATAATGTGGCATTAGATATCATGCATGAAAGTAAGGATCTTGAGCCAAGATCAGTTGAAGAATGTCGACAAAGAAATGATTGGCCAAAATGGGAAGCAGCCATGAAGGCTGAATTAGACTCACTTGCAAAACGTGAAGTCTTTGGACCTGTAGTCCGTACACCTGAAGATGTAAAACCTGTTGGATATAAGTGGGTATTTGTGAGAAAACGAAATGAGAAAAATGAAGTTGTGCGCTATAAAGCCCGACTTGTGGCACAAGGTTTTTCACAAAGGCCTGGTATAGATTACGAAGAAACGTATTCCCCCGTAGTGGATGCGATAACATTACGTTATTTGGTCAGTTTATCTGCATATCATAAACTGCATATGCATTTAATGGATGTGGTAACAGCCTATTTGTACGGCTTATTAGATCGGGATATCTATATGAAAGTCCCTGAAGGACTAAAGATATCTAAACCATCCAATGAATATTCGCAAGGGTTGTACTCAGTCAAATTGCAAAGATCTTTATATGGTCTAAAGCAATCTGGACGAATGTGGTATAATCGTCTTACTGAGTATCTGGCCAAAAACGGATTCAAGAATGATGATATCTGCCCATGTGTTTTCATAAAGAAATCTGCATCTGGGTTCATTATAATTGCTGTGTACGTTGATGATTTAAATATCAATGGGACTCCTGAAGAGATTCCAACAATTATAAAAACTCTAAAAGAAGAGTTTGAGATGAAAGATCTTGGAAAAACTAAGTTTTGTCTCGGCTTGCAGATCGAGCACATAAAAGGTGGGATCTTTATTCATCAAACAACATACACAGAAAGGATCTTGAAAAGATTTTATATGGATAAGTCACATCCATTAAGTACACCAATGATCGTAAGATCTTTGGATGTGAAAAAGGATCAATTCCGTCCTAAAGAAGAAAATGAAGATATCCTTGGTCCTGAAGTACCATATCTTAGTGCCATTGGAGCGCTAATGTATCTTGCTAATAATACGCGACCTGACATATTATTCGCGGTGAATTTATTAGCAAGGTATAGTTCCTCTCCAACCAGAAGACATTGGAGTGGAATCAAACAAATTTTTCGATATCTTCATGGAACGGTTGATATGGGATTGTTTTATCCCTATGGATCCAAGTCACAACTAGTTGGCTATGCAGATGCCGGATACTTGTCTGATCCACATAAAGGGAGATCTCAAACAGGATACCTGTTCACATATGGTGGTACAGCTATATCTTGGAGATCCACGAAACAGACAATTGCTGCAACATCCTCTAATCATGCTGAAATACTGGCGATTCATGAAGCTAGTCGCGAGTGTTTTTGGCTGAGGAGTCTGATTCAATATATTATGTCATCATGTGGACTGATTGATCATAAGATAGCTCCAACTGTACTGTTTGAAGATAATACAGCATGCATTGCTCAACTTAAAGGCGGATACATTAAAGGCGATAGAACAAAGCATATTTCTCCCAAATTCTTCTTCACTCATGATCTTCAAAATCAAGGGACAATTGATGTCCAACAGATCCGCTCAAGTGACAATCTGGCAGATTTGTTCACAAAGTCACTCCCAAAATCTTCCTTTGAAAGATTGGTACATGAAATTGGGATGCGCCGATTTCGAGACATCAACTGATGTCGACAAGAGGGGGAGACTGTACTCTTTTTTCCTTGGTCAGGTTTTTTCCCATTGGGTTTTTCTTGACAAGGTTTTTAATGAGGCAGCCCCATCATTAAAGGATATTGTACTCTTTTTCCTTCACTAAGGTTTTTTCCCAATGGGTTTTTCTTTAGTAAGGTTTTAACGAGGCAATAATCCTAAAATGGTCATCCAAGGGGGAGTGTTGTGATAAGCATGGACGTGGATGCCCATTTCTCCATGTGAAGCTCACATTCTCAAGAGAGAATGTATTTAATAAAGGTTGAAAAAGGGTGATATTTTTGTGTATAAATAGGGGATGCATTGCATCCATCTGGACAACAATAACAATATAACAAAATATTATTCTTCCTTCCTTTTCATACAAATAAATCAATCATCTTTTATGCAATCAAATACCCTTCTCCTTATATTACTATTACAATTTTTCCTCTTCTTTTATTTTATAAGTATTTTAAATTCTATTTTCTATTACTCTTTACATATAATATTAATAGCAATATTGACCATCTTTATTATATTGAGATAGTATCAAATGCAAATATCTCTCTCTTTATTTTTAATACTTTTCTTATCTTTGTATATATATACACAATACAATATATAATATTATTATATATATATAATAATTATTGAGTTAATTATATTAATAATAGAGTCTTCTATTTATACATCTCTATTTTATATCTTTTATTTATTTTACAACATGATTGTATATATAACCATCACTATTTGAATTCGTTATTTTTTTAAAATAAAAAATTGCTAATAGCTAGAGTCGATTCTATCTGACGTGTGAGATTTCATTCTCAACATAATATGTTAAAATGGGAAGATATTCTACTCCAAATACATGTCTTAATTATTGTCGTGATAGAGCAATATAACCTATTTATTATGGGTGAGTGCGAGAAATAGATTATTTCATTTCTAAATTAGATAATATATTGGTTAGTAATAAATACATAATCCAAGTGGATTTAAGGGAACCCATGTGAGAGTAAGAAAATTTCGGATAGAGTTACCATTTTACGTATGCATGACGCCAAAAATAGTGTCAGAATCATGTGATTTCCAAAGGACGAAGTAGCAGTAACTTTGGAAAATGGGTGCCATGGGCCCATGGCCCTGACTGCATTCTATGAATAATGTGGTTTGTACTTTTGCGTTTGTCTACAAGTACGAGATTACACATAAGATATAAAGATATAAAATTATATTTAATAAATAAAATAAAAATAAAATATTTAGTATTTTAATAAAAATATAAAAATATTAATAAAAAATATAATTTATATTTTATTTTTATTATTTTTATTAATTTTTTTATTTTAATATATTTATTTTAAATTTTTTATATAAAAAAAGAGTAAATTAAATTTTTATAATATATTTTAATTTATTATCAAATAAAATATAAAAATATTAATTTTTATATTTTTATTTTTTATATTTTATTTTTAGTGTTTTATTATATCTTTTTTTAAAAATTAAATGTAGTCTTATAAATTAAAAAAATTATAAAAAATTAGGAGTTAAGCATTTATAAATTAGTTATTTTATTGAGAATTTTTTCTGTTAAATAAAAATTACAAATTTAAAGGTAAAAAGCATCTTTCCTTCTCAATCTATTGATTGTGTTTTTTGTTGCGGATTTCGAATACCACAAACTAGTAAGTGCACTGGGTCGTACTAAGTAATAATTCAGGTGAGTGAGTGTCGATCCCACAAGAATTAATAGATCAAGCAACAATAGTTGAGTGATTAAACTAGTTTAGACAAATAAATAAGAGTGTTTTGAGTTCTAAATTGCATAAAACAGAAATTTAGAGAATTCAAGTAAGCAAACAGTGAATGTGTTGTGAATTTAATATGAGAAAATAGTTAATGCTTTGGAAATGTTAAATTTTCGGATTAATGGTTCTTATCAGTTACTTTAATTATGCAAAGGTTCAATTCATGACAAACTTTAATTGATTAAACTCCAATTCCTTAGTAATTTAATCTCTTCTAACCAAACCAACTGCCAATTTCTTAGTCACTTAATTTAAATTAGAAGTTTAAATCCAATTCTAGTTTATGAGCCACACAAATCCTAAATACCCAAAGACAAGATGATTATATGTCACGTATCACGTTAAGTCCAAGTAATTAGAAAATTGTGAGGAGTTGATTTCAAGCTATTATTCAAGTGATTTAACTTTTCCAAAATTTAACAAGAATTCAAGTAGAAGAAGGGTTATATTCCAATATACGTTAATTCCTAAGATGAAGAACAAAACCAATCCTTGAAAATAAAACAGTGCATTGATTAAGAGAAAAGTGATAATAGTATTAATCCATTAAAATAAAAGAGCTCATAATCTTAATAGAAAAGATTTAGTTGCTCACGGCTAAAAAAAAATCTAGAATTGTCAAAAGTTTGAAAATACGGAATGAAGAAGAGAGCAGAGAAGAGAGCCTGAATGGCTGAATCTTTTCTCCTTTTATATCTGATACTAATTGATTTGAAATTAAAATTTTAAACCCTAAAAATTATCTTTTCTTAATTTAAAAATTAATTAAAAACCTAAAACTAAGCCTTCTGAGAAGCACCAAAAATATGCTACTGGAGCTAAATGTCAGTTTCGGCGTTTAGCACCGCTGGAATAGAAAGCATTTTTGGAGTCACTGGCCTCCTAGCGTTAAACGTTAGGTAGCGGCATTTAGCGCTACTAGCATACATTCTGGACACACATTACGAAGTTCTTGGCACTAAATATTGGGTTGTGGCGTTTGGCGTTAGGTGACAGTATTCAAATTTTTTCTTTTTCTTCTATACAAATTCTGTCAACTTGTCTAAACTTTACCTGAAATTATCAGAACAACAACGCGAATTAAAGTAGTATCTAAACTGGTCTAAAACACCAAAATCAAATAAAAAACTCTAAAAATCTACAGCTAAATTACTAAAAAAATATAAAAAAATGTTACGCATCAGTTTCATGACCAAAAATAATGTTTAGGACAATCTAATAATCCTCTTCTACCCAAAAGAATAAGTAGAATTAATTAAAGTTAAATTTTACAAAATAAAAATATTTCTGAAACCTATTGGGCTAAAACATCAGTTAATTTTCTATTATAACAAATTTAGCTAGTTTTAAAAAAGTTTTAAATTATAATTTGACAAAGAAAAGAAAAGCTCTAAAAAATTAGTGTCATATATTTAAACTATCCTTTGGAATCCTAATTAAGAAAAAGAGTAAACAGCCAATTATAATAATAAAAATTTTGAACGTTAACAAAAAATTATTTGGAGCGATCTAATGACCCTCCTCCACCGAAAAGAATAAGTAGAATTAATTAAAGCTAAATTTTACAAAATAGAAATTTTTCTGAAACCTATTGAGTTGATAAAAAGTTAATTGATTTTCTATTATAACAAATTTAGTTGGTTTTGAAAAGATTTTAAATTATAATTTGACAAAGGAAAGAAAAATTCTAAAAATTTAGTGCTATATATTTAAAGTAACCGTTGGAACTCTAATTAAGAAAATGAGTAAATAGTCATTTATAATAATAAAAGACAAAATTGACAAAAAAAAAAATAGTTAAACTAATGTTATACTCATAAAAGATTAATATTATTTAACATAAATATCCAATCATAAAATTTTGAGTTAATTTTGTTAAAAAAGCATGTTAAATTTTTAAATTATTCCAATCTTCATCTTCAACCTCTTAAAACACTCATCAATAATCAAAATCACCACCTTTCTTCTCCAAAATCTAAATCTCCCAAACCTTCTTCTATCACCACCTTTACTACTAACATTACCAATAACAACAACATCAAAATAACATAACACAACAAAAGAATTACCCCACTCTTGCTAACACCACCAGTACCACCAAATTAAATTTAAACAAAAATGGTGATTCTTGACTCTTTAAAACAAAAGAAATATCCTTTTGTTTGGCTCTCTAGAATATCCCCTTCATCTTCACTCTTAATTTCTATCTTATCGTGATCTCTACACATCTATTTCTGCTTCTCCTTCATCTTCTTAGGCTCCATATATTCATCAAATTCAGATTCATATTAAAAAAATTAGAAATTATTACAGATATAGTGATTATTATTGTCATGAGAGTGGTGTCATGGTAGTGGAGATTGGACTTGTGCTCGAAATTAGAGGTGGCACTCCTCCTCCTTCTGGCAATGACGAGGCGTACGGTGAGAAGGAGTTGTTCGCAGCAAGAGTAGCTATTAAGCAGTTGTGCGTGAGTATATTATACCATTTTTCTAGTTGTTTTTATAGTGTTTTTAGTTAGATTTTATTAAGTTTTATTATATTTTAGTACAAAATTTACCTTTGAATGCTACTTTGAGTTTTTTTTTTTTAGTTTTTATGGTTTTAAGTGAAATTTGGAACAATTTGAAGAAGCCTGAAAGTAAGAAAGGAAAATGTTGATAACTCCCCCCTAGGCGCTGAACGCCCAACCTGGCGCTCAACGCTAGCAGGGGGGCATAAAAACAGAATTCACTCTCCCTCTCTGGCGTTCAACGCCCAGATTGGCGCTAAACGGCAGAAAGCAGCTCGGTTCACATGCTATTGGGCCTCCAAAGTGGATTTTAGCACCTCTTAGGCTTATCTTATTTTATTTTTGTAATTTTTATTTTAAAATAATATCTTTTAGGTTTAGCATTTATTACTAGGTTAGTATTTAAGGAGGAGATCACTTAGGTTTAAAAATACATCAGATCTTCTTCTTCCACATCTTTTTTGAAAACCTATTTTCTTTGTAAAGTTATGAGCAACTAAACCTCCTGCTTAAGGTTAGGAGCTCTGTTTATTTCTATGGATTAATATGATTACTTTTCTATTTTAATATATGTTTGATTCATTTCTAAGGTGTGTCTCGTTCTTACTCTAATGAAACTGGGTGGAACGGAAGTATGATCCTTTTTCTACATGGGAACATTTGTTCAGCCGGGATCTAGGGTGATTAGGGTCTTTGTGGTATAAACTAGTTTTTTGAACTTCACCCTCCAATTCGAATTGAATGACCACTGACCATGGCGTTTGATGAGGATCAGAGGAGATTAAATTGCTAAGGAATTAAGGTTTAATCACTTATAGATAGTTTGCCATAGAATGAATCATTCATTATGAAAATAGTTAGTAAGAAGTTTTCATCCGAAAAGATAAACATCTCCGAGACCTTAACTGTTTTTCTTATATTGATTTCATAACAAATCTTTACTACTTTTTTTCATTATCTTGTTTTATGCATTTTCAACAACTCTCTTTACTGTTTGCCTGACTAAGCCCAGCAAGATAACTATTTCTTGCTCAATCCAACAATTCTCGTGGGATCGACCCTCACTCACATGAGGTATTACTTGGATGACCCGGTGCACTTGTCAGTAAAGTTGTATGAGTTCTAATTTCGCGCACTAGCAGTCCAGTGGTAAAGACGAGACAAAGAGGTTGGCGACAAGGAGCAGATCTAACGGCGAAGAGGTTGGCGGAGAGGAGCTATCAGCGGCGCACAATAGCAGACAATCTAGTGGTTACAACAAGACGATAATGCTGGTGAGACAGTAGATTTAGAGGTGACAATCTAAAAAAATTAAGGTGAAAGAAGATGAATTTGTCTTTATAATTGAGTGAATGAGGTTGAACTGGGGTGAGAGTATCGATGAATGAAGGAAGATGAGGGAAGTGATTCGATTAGTAATGGAGAATGAGAGTGTGAGAATGAAGGTTTGAGTTAGGTGAGTGATCAAGGAAAATGAGAAAGGTGAACGAGGGATATTGAAGATGAGGGACTGAGGGTTATTAAAGTTGATTTTAGTTTTGAAGAGGCTAGGTTTAAGGGATTGGGTGGAGAAGACGATAAAAAGGTGAATTTGAGAATTTTTTAAAAAAAATAATGGGATCAATTTAAAATTTAACGGTCAAATATTTTTGTCAAATAATTCTAATTTTTTATGGGTATAATATTAGTTTAATTTTTTTCCGTAGTAAATTTTGTCAGTACTACTCAAATTTTTTATGGTTAAAAATATTATTTACTCAATAATTTGTAATCCATGCATAGATATATTGTTACTATATATAATACTTTTGGTAAATAGTATAATCTTAGTTCACTTTTTAGATTTAGTGGGAAGCCTTCTAGAGTGACCCATGAACAGATTATAATAGGCAAAGAATAAGAAAACTCTTTTGAAATAAAAGATATTTTATATGAATATTGTAATAAAAAAAATGTTAAAATTAAATGTTATTTGAGAAAGACAATATTTTATTTGAAGAAATTTTTTTATAAATAAAATAAAAATACAAAATTGCAAAGATCTCTTAAAATAAATTTAATTATATGCATGCCCTTTTTACTATATGAAAATTGTGGTAGTAAACCACGATTTAGGATAAAGCATATAAACCGTAGAACAAAACTATGAATTTGGTTCAATTTTCTCAAATATAAATCTTAGAATACATCAATGAATTTCTACCCTAAACTGTGAAAACAATCACGAATGATGACACAATATTGTTGACTATAAATCGTGGATCACAATCACAATTTACACATGCGAATTATCTCCTAAATCGTGGTTTAACCACGATTTTTTGTTTGAACGGTATCCACTTAAATCATGGATATAAATCATGATTTTTGCACTCTTAACCATCCCTATAAAAACAACAATCGTGAGTTGTTCTTGATGAAATTGATTTATATATTGATGATAATTAAATCAAGAAATTTTAAGAGACTTTTTCAGTTAGGTTGTTTGGTTATTAAGCTAGAATGATAAAATTTGAAAAGTCAAACATGTAAAATTTGGCTTTTATCATTTCACCATTCCTACCTAAGAATTTAAGATGATCGAAAATTCAAGTTGATCAAGTTGTACTTTTTCTCATCGAAAGTTAGCATCAGTAACTTAGTCGAAGATAATATTTGAATAAATCTACCAATTACTATAAGCTTCTCAACACCATCCTTATTTTGAGTCTTAGTTGTTAAGAAAAATTTGCCTATAAATATGTTTCAAAGAAAGCTTATTGCCTTCTCTATTTTATTCTTTATAAGCAATAATGAGTTTAGATAAAAAAAATGTGATAGTGCTACGTATGAAGTGAGTGATCTTGGGTCACTTAATTGTAGGTATCAATCTTATATTTGATATCAGAACTGTTTTAATCCAATGTTAAGTATTTAAGAATTTATAAGGTGTAACAAAATTTTTACATAATTATTTGTTTATAGAGTTAGTATGTTAAACACTTTTAGTATTGTGTGGTCTGGTTTTAAATTAGATAAAAAAATTTGATTATAGTTACTAGAAGACTTTGATGTTTACGCATTTGAAAGTTCGGAATTTGTGAAACTTCATTGGAACAGGATTGGAAAAAGGAACCAATGCTGTCCAATAAAAGAGAGGTCAGTTGGCCTTATTTCAAATTCATCAAGTTGTAAATTATAGGGTGTTTTGCAAAATAGTAAGTAAGAAAAAATCGAAATAAACATGCAACATGTTGAATCTATAATACAAAGGTATAAATAAGGCCTAGAAAAAAAAACGACAACCTTCAAGAAGAGAATATAAAAGGTATGAGATGTCTAGTTTAAAAATCGATGAGAAAAATTTTACTCGTGTTACTAACCTTGTCAATAAAATGAGAGTTTATAAAAAAGATATGTTTGATAGCAAAATGATGAAAAAAAAAATCTTTAGACATTGTTGATGAACATACCATGAAGACTGCAGAAGTGCAAGAAACCATGAAAAGTCATATCAGTAAAATATTGGAGAAGTCATAAAAATCAAATAAAGAAGCACTAAAAAGTCAAGTGAATCTATATAATATTGCATAATCAAATTGTACACAAGAAGGACGAAAACATGGTTTCAATTATTAAGGCAGAAGTAGAGGAAATTTCAAAGGAAAATGTCGTAAAAATTAAAATCAAAGAGTACTAATAATTTTGCTCTACCTAATCAAAGAAGAGACGGAACAAATTTCAAGACTGCCAACTAAGGAAGAGATCAAGACAATGTCTATCAAGAGAAAACCAATTTCAATTGCTTTGATTGTGAAAAGTAAGGACACAAAGTCGAGAATTGTATCTTTAATGGTTATAGCATATATTCAAAAACATACAAGCTATATAATTCAGAATCAAAGAAGGTATTAATCAACAGAGATATGACATTTGATAAGAATGGTATGTGGGACTGAAATGCAAAAATAGAAAAGCAGCCAATAGTTATTCTAAATACTTATATTGATGAAAAAGAAAGATAACTAGACAATGTCAATCAACTAGAACTATCTGTAAAACCTCAAAGAGAGCAGAGACTACTGGTGCACGAAATTGCAATAACACTTTTGCAATCCCGCACAACTAACCAGCAAGTGCACTGGGTCGTCCAAGTAATACCTTGCGTGAGCAAGGGTCGATCCCACGGAGATTGTCGGCTTGAAGCAAGCTATGGTTATCTTGTAAATCTTAGTCAGGATATCAGAAATTATCAGGATTGATTGTAAGAAGCAAAAGAACATGTAATGGTTACTTGTACTGCAGTAATGGAGAATGGGTTGAGGTTTGGAGATGCTCCATCTTCCGAATCTCTGCTTTCCTACTGTCTTCTTCATCAAACACGCATGTCTCCTTCCATGGCAAGCTCGTGTAGGGTCTCACTGTTGTCAGCAGCTACCTCCCATCCGCGCAGTGAAAGCTAATGCACACACTCTGTCACAGTGCTGCCAATCACCGGTTTGGTTCCCTCCCCTACCGGAATAGAATCACTCTTTTGCGTCTGTCACTAATGCCCAGTAGGTTACAGGTTTGAAGCACGTCACAGTCATTCAATCATTGAATCCTACTCAGAATACCACAGACAAGGTTTAGACCTTCCGGATTCTCTTGAATGCTGCCATCAGGTCCTGCCTATACCACGAAGATTCCGATGAAAGAATCCAAGAGATAACTACTCAATCTAAGATAGAACAGAGGTGGTTGTCAGGCACGTGTTCATGGTTGAGAATGATGATGATTGTCACGGATCATCACATTCATCCGGATTAAGAACAAGTGTTATCTTAGAATGGAAGCAAGCATGATTGAATAAGAAACAGTAGTAATTGCATTAATCCATCAAGACACAGCAGAGCTCCTCACCCCCAACCATGGGGTTTAGAAACTCATGCTGTGGAAGAAAATGTGTACAATGTCATAAGGTCACATCCGGTACTGATTACAATGTAAAAAGGTCCTATAAGTAGTAAACTAGTATCCTAAGGATTACAGAAATGAGTAAATGACAGAAAAATCCACTTCCTGGCCCACTTGGTGTGTGCTTGGGCTGAGCAATGAAGGAAATTCGTGTAGAGACCTTTTCTGGAGTTAAACGCCAGTTCTCATGCCAGTTTGGGCGTTTAACTCCAACTTTTATTCCAGTTCCGGCGTTTAACGCTGGAATTTCTGAGGCCGGATTGCTACGCGGGTTTGGGCCATCAAATCTTAGACAAAGTATGGACTATTATATATTGCTGGAAAGCCCAGGATGTCTACTTTCCAATGCCGTTGAGAGCGCGCCAATTGGGCTTCTGTAGCTCCAGAAAATCCACTTCGAGTGCAGGGAGGTCAGAATCCAACAGCATCTGCAGTCCTTTTCAGTCTCTGGATCAGATTTTTGCTCAGAACCCTCAATTTCAGTCAGAAAATACCTGAAATCACAGAAAAACACACAAACTCATAGTAAAGTCCAGAAAAGTGAATTTTAATTAAAAACTAATAAAAATATACTAAAAACTAACTAAAAGATACTAAAAACATACTAAAAACAATGCCAAAAAGCATACAAATTATCCGCTCATCACAACACCAAACTTAAATTGTTGCTTGTCCCCAAGCAACTGAAAATCAAAATAGGATAAAAGAAGAGAATATACTATAGACTCCAAAATATCAAATAAACATAGTTCCAATTAGATGAGCGGGACTAGTAGCTTTTTGCCTCCGAACAGT
Organism: Arachis stenosperma; assembly: GCF_014773155.1. Taxonomy (NCBI): domain Eukaryota; kingdom Viridiplantae; phylum Streptophyta; class Magnoliopsida; order Fabales; family Fabaceae; genus Arachis; species Arachis stenosperma. The sequence goes on along the minus strand of NC_080386.1, from coordinate 15,204,523 downwards.
TTTGGCATCTCACTCTATCCTTTGAAGTTCAGAATGATTGGCATCTATAAGAACTCAGAACTCAGATAGTGTTATTGATTCTCCTAGTTAAGTATATTGATTCTTGAACATAGCTAGTGTATGAGTCTTGGCTGTGGCCCAAAGCACTCTGTCTTCCAGTATTACCACAGGATACATACATGCCACAGACACATAATTGGGTGAACCTTCTTAGATTGTGACTCAGCTTTGCTAAAGTCCCCAATTAGAGGTGTCCAGGGTTCTTAAGCACACTCTTAATGCCTTGGATCACAACTTTATTTCCTTCTCTCTTTTTTTTTTTCGAATATTTATTTTTTATTTTATTTTATTTTTTTTTGATTATTGCTTTTTCTTGCTTCAAGAATCAATTTGATGATTTTTCAGATCCTCAATAACAGTTCTCTTTCTCCTCATTCTTTCAAGAGCCAACAATTTTAACATTCTTAAAACAACAAATTCAAAAGACATATGCACTGTTCAAGCATTCATTCAGAAAACAAAAAGTATTGTCACCACATCAAGCTAATTCAACTAGTTTCAGAGATAAATTTCGAAACCCTGTACTTCTTGTTCTTTTGTGATTAAAGCATTTTTTCCTTTAAGAGAGGTGATGGATTCATAGGACATTCATAGCTTTAAGGCATAAACTTTATTAATTTTATTAATTAAGAACAAGACTCAAATATAGATATAAGATGAGACTAAAAATAAAGGAAAAAAAAACGAAAAACAGAGGCTCCTAATGATAGAGGTTTTCACAGAGTTAGGACTCAACAACCTTGATTTTGAGAAGTGGATGCTCCCCCAGCTTGAGAGGAGAGCTTTTGGCGCTTCAGTTCTTTGATTTCACGCCCTTGCTTCTCTTGTTCCTTCAGCAATTTGCAGATCATGCAGTTCTGATTCTGCTGTTCTTCCTTCAGTTGCTCCATAGTCTCTTGCAGCTTGTTGATGGATGCTTCTAGGCTGGCCCAGTAGCCAATTTCATGGAATTCAGGGAGGAACTCACGCGCCCTCCTCTTGATAGAGTTGTCTTGCACTTGTCCTTCCATTGACTTCTTGGTGATTGGATGTTCAATGGGTATGAACTCATCTACTCCCATCTTTACCCCAGCCTCTTTACAGAGCAAGGAGATCAAGCTTGGGTAGGCCAATTTGGCTTCAGTGGAATTCTTATTTGCAATTGTGTAGATCTCACAAGAAATCACATGATGCACCTCCACTGCTTTTCCAAGCATAATGCAGTGAATCATCACTGCTCTCTTGATGGTGACCTCAGAACGGTTGCTAGTGGGCAATATGGAACGCCCAATAAAGTCTAGCCAACCTCTTGCAATTGGTTTGAGGTCTCCCCTCTTGAGTTGGTTTGGGACACCCTTAGAATTGGTTATCCACTTAGTTCCAGGGAGGCATATGTCCTCTAGAACTTGATCCAACCCCTTATCTACTCTCACCATCCTCCTATTAAAGGAATCAGGATCATCTTGTAGTTGAGGTAGTTTGAAGATTTCTCTTATTTTGTCCAGATGGAAGTACATAACTTTCCCTCTGACCATGGTTCTGTGGGTATGGTAAGCGGTTCCAGTCATTCTTTGCTTATCTGTTAGCCACAGATTTGAATAGAATTCCTGAACCATGTTCCTTCCAACCTTTGTCTCAGGATTGGTCAGAACTTCCCAACCTCTGTTTCGAATTTGCTCTTGGATCTCCGGATATTCATCTTCTTTCAGATCAAATTTAACTTCCGGGATCACTGACCTCAGACCCATTATTTTGTGATAATGGTCTTCATGTTCTTTGGTTAAGAACTTCTCTTCATTCCAAAGATTCTTTGGATTAGTCTCTTTCTTTCCTCTTGAGTTGGTTTGTTTTCCCTTGGGAGCCATGATATTGATGAATCTTGGCTTAGTGATCACGGAAAAGCACACCAAACTTAGAGTTTTTGCTTGTCCTCAAGCAAAAAGAAAAGAAAGAAGATGAGAGAGAGAGAGAGAGGGGGAGAAAATTCGAATGGTGTGAGGAAGGAGGGGTGAGGAACGTTCATTTATAGAGTGGGGGGGAGGAGAATTTCGAAAACAAAAGAGAAATTTGAAAGGAAATTTGAAAAGATATGAGAAATATTTGAGAAAATGGTGAGTTTTTGAAGAAGATTTGAGATTATTTTGAAATAGATTTGAAGAATGGTTTTGATTTTTGAAGATTTGAAAGTGAATGATGAATGATTGAAGTGTGATTTTGTAGAAAAGTATGGGTGAGAAAAGGAAAGTTTGAAAAAAATCTGATTTGAAAACAAAATTGTGGTCCCCCCACCAAGCTGGCGTTAAACGCCCAGAATGGCACCCATTCTGGCGTTTAACGCCCATTTGTTGCCCCTTTTGGGCGTTTAACGCCCAGCCAGGTACCCTGGCTGGCGTTAAACGCCAGAAATCCTTCCTCACTGGGCGTTTTTCCAAAACGCCCAGGATGCTGCACACCTGGCGTTAAACGCCCAGAATGGTGCCCATTCTGGCGTTTAACGCCCAAAATGGCACCATTCCTGGCGTTAAACGCCCAGAATGGTACCCATTCTGGCGTTTAACGCCCAAAATGCCCCTTACTGGCGTTTTTTCGCCAGTAAGCTCATTTTCTCTGCTTTTTGAGCTGAATCCTTCTGTAACTCTGTGAATTCCTTCATTTTTGATACTTGCCTCTGTAAGAACTAATCGTACACCTTCCTAATGACTGGGTTGCCTCCCAGTAAGCGCTTCTTTACTGTCTTTAGCTGGACTTCTGCTGAGAATCACTCAAGCCTCAGTTTTGAGCATTCCTGCTCAAAATTTCCTTCAAGATAGTGCTTGATTCTCTGTCCATTAACAATGAACTTCCTGTCAGAATCAATATCCTGAAGCTCAACATATCCATATGGTGACACCCCTGTAATCACATATGGACCCCTCCAACGGGATTTGAGTTTTCCTGGAAACAGTCTGAGCCTAGAGTTGAAGAGCAGAACTTTTTGTCCTGGCTCAAAGACTCTGGTTGACAATCTCTTGTCATGCCACTTCTTTGCCTTTTCCTTATAGATCTTAGCATTTTCAAAGGCATTGAGTCTGAACTCCTCTAGCTCATTTAGCTGGAGCAATCTTTTTTCACCAGCTAACTGTGCATCCATGTTTAGGAATCTGGTTGCCCAGTAGGCTTTATGTTCCAGTTCCACTGGCAAATGACAGGCCTTCCCATACACCAGTTGGTATGGGGAGGTCCCTATAGGAGTCTTGAATGCTGTTCTGTATGCCCACAGAGCATCATCCAAGCTCTTTGCCCAATCCTTTCTTCGGGACATTACAGTCCGTTCTAGGATTCTTTTTAGCTCTCTGTTAGAGACTTCTGCTTGCCCATTTGTCTGTGGATGATACGGAGTTGCCACTTTATGGCTGATTCCATATCTAACCATAGCAGAGTATAGCTGTTTATTGCAGAAATGAGTGCCCCCATCACTGATTAGCACTCTGGGGACGCCAAACCTGCTGAAAATGTTTTTCTGGAGGAATTTCAGCACGGTCTTGGTATCATTAGTGGGTGTAGCAATTGCTTCTACCCATTTAGATACATAGTCCACTGCTACCAGAATGTAAGTGTTTGAGTATGATGGTGGGAATGGTCCCATGAAATCAATTCCCCATACATCAAACAATTCTATCTCTAATATTCCTTGTTGAGGCATGGCATATCCGTGAGGCAGGTTACCAGCTCTTTGGCAACTGTCACAGTTACGCACAAACTCTCGGGAATCTTTATAGAGAGTAGGCCAGTAGAAGCCGCACTGGAGAACTTTAGTGGCTGTTCGCTCACTTCCAAAGTGTCCTCCATACTGTGATCCATGGCAGTGCCATAGGATCCTTCGTGCTTCCTCTCTGGGTACACACCTGCGGATCACTCCGTCAGCACATCTCTTAAAGAGATATGGTTCATCCCAAAGGTAGTACTTGGCATCTGAAATTAGTTTCTTTCTCTGCACATAACTGTACTCTTTGGGTATGAACCTCACAGCTTTATAGTTTGCAATATCTGCAAACCATGGAGCTTCCTGAATGGCAAAGAGTTGCTCATCTGGGAAAGTCTCAGAGATCTCAGTAGAAGGGAGGGACGCCCCAGCTACTGGTTCTATTCTGGACAGATGATCAGCTACTTGGTTCTCTGTCCCCTTTCTGTCTCTTATTTCTATATCAAACTCTTGCAGAAGCAACACCCATCTTATAAGCCTGGGTTTTGAATCCTGCTTTGTGAGTAAGTATTTAAGAGCAGCATGGTCAGTGTACACAATCACCTTTGATCCCACTAGGTAGGATCTAAACTTGTCAATGGCATAGACCACTGCAAGTAATTCTTTTTCTGTGGTTGTGTAATTCTTCTGTGCATCATTTAGAACACGGCTAGCATAATAAATGACATGCAGAAGTTTGTTATGCCTCTGTCCCAACACTGCACCAATGGCATGATCACTGGCATCACACATTAATTCAAATGGTAGTGCCCAATCTGGTGCAGAGATGACTGGTGCTGTGACCAATTTAGCTTTCAGGGTCTCAAATGCCTGCAAACACTGTGTGTCAAACACAAATAGTGTGTCAGCAGCTAACAGGTTACTCAGAGGTTTAGCAATTTTCGAAAAGTCCTTAATAAACCTTCTGTAGAATCCTGCATGCCCCAGAAAGCTTCTGATTGCCTTAACATTGGCAGGTGGTGGTAATTTTTCAATTACCTCCACCTTTGCCTTATCCACCTCTATTCCCCTGCTTGAAATTTTGTGCCCAAGGACAATTCTTTCAGTCACCATAAAGTGACATTTCTCCCAGTTTAAAACCAGGTTAGTCTCTTGGCATCTTTTCAGGACAAGTGATAGGTGGTTAAGACAGGAGCTGAATGAGTCTCCATACACTGAGAAGTCATCCATGAAGACTTCCAGAAATTTCTCTACCATATCTGAGAAGATAGAGAGCATGCACCTCTGAAAGGTTGCAGGTGCATTGCACAGACCAAAAGGCATTCTCCTATAGGCAAACACGCCAGAAGGGCATGTGAATGCTGTTTTCTCTTGGTCTTGAGGATCTACTGCAATTTGGTTGTAGCCTGAGTAGCCATCCAAAAAGCAGTAATAGTCATGGCCAGCTAGTCTTTCTAGCATTTGGTCTATGAATGGTAAAGGAAAATGATCCTTTCTGGTGGCTGTATTGAGTCTTCTGTAGTCAATACACATGCGCCACCCTGTGACTGTTCTCGTAGGGACCAGTTCATTTTTTTCATTATGAACCACTGTCATGCCTCCCTTTTTGGGAACAACTTGGACAGGGCTCACCCAGGGGCTATCAGAAATAGGATAAATAATCCCAGCCTCCAGTAATTTAGTGACCTCTTTCTGCACCACCTCCTTCATGGCAGGATTTAGCCTCCTCTGTGGTTGGACCACTGGTTTGGCATTATCCTCCAACAGGATCTTGTGCATGCATCTAGCTGGGCTAATACCCTTGAGATCACTTATGGACCACCCAAGAGCTGTCTTGTGTGTCCTTAGCACTTTAATCAGTGCTTCCTCTTCCTGTGGATTTAAAGCAGAGCTTATAATCACTGAAAAAGTGTCACCCTCTCCCAGAAATGCATATTTCAGGGATGATGGTAGTGGTTTGAGTTCAGGCTTAGGAGGCTTATCCTCCTCCTGAGGAATTTTCGAAAATTCCTTTGCCTCCTCTGGCTCTTCCTGATCAGTTTGAGCATCTTTGAAGATGTCCTCAAGCTCTGATTCTAGGCTTTCAGCCATATTGATCTCTTCTACCAGAGAGTCAATAATGTCAGCGTCCATGCAGTCCTCTGGTGTGCCTGGATGCTGCATAGCTTTTACAGCATTCAACTTGAACTCATCCTCATTGACTCTCAAGGTTACTTCCCCCTTTTGTACATCAATGAGAGTTCGTCTAGTTGCTAGGAAAGGTCTTCCTAGAATGAGAGTTGCATTCTTATGCTCCTCCATTTCCAGCACCACAAAGTCAGTTGGAAAGGCAAACGGCCCAACCTTGACAATCATGTCCTCTATTATGCCTGATGGGTGTTTAATGGAGCCATCAGCAAGTTGGAGGCATATCCTGGTTGGTTTGACCTCTCCAATCAACCCAAGCTTTCTGATAGTGGATGCAGGTATTAAATTGATACTTGCTCCAAGATCACATAAGGCTACCTTGGTATAAGTGCCTTCCAATGTGCATGGTATCAGAAAGCTTCCAGGATCTTGAAGCTTTTCTGGTAAGCTTTTTAGAATGACTGCACTGCATTCTTCAGTGAGAAACACTTTTTCAGTTTCTCTCCAATCCTTCTTATGACTTAAGATCTCTTTCATAAACTTAGCATAAGAAGGTATTTGCTCAAGTGCCTCTGCAAAAGGAATCTTTATTTCAAGAGTCCTTAAATAGTCTGCAAAGCGGGCAAATTGCTTATCCTGTTCCGCTTTGCGAAGTTTCTGAGGATAAGGCATCTTGGCTTGATATTCTTCAACCTTAGATGCTGCAGGTTTATTCCTTACAGAAGTGGTTGAAGAAGCCTTGTTAGAGGGATTACTGTCAGCACTCTCAGGTGTCTGATCCTCCCTTGGCGTTTGAACGCCAGGAATGGGTGAAGTTTGGGCGTTAAACGCCAACTTCCCTTCCTTTTCTGGCGTTTGAACGCCAGAACTGGGCAAGGAATGGGCGTTTAACGCCAGCTTTCCTTCCCTTTCTGGCGTTTGAACGCCAATATTCCTCTCTGGGCTCTTACTGTCCTCAGAGGGATTTTGAACAGTGGTTTGGTTGTCCTCTGTCATTTGTTCCTTATTTGGCTTTTTGCTCTTTTGAACAGTATTATTCAAGGTCTTTCCACTCCTCAATTGAACTGCTTGACACTCCTCTGTTATCTGTTTAGATATTTGCTATTTTGCTTGATTCAACTGTAGTTCTATGCTTTTATTAGCAACTTTAGTTTCATTGAGCATCTCTTTAAATTCTGCTAACTGTTCTGTCATCAGGAGTAGTTGTTGATTAAGCTCCATTACCTGTTCTTGAGGATTAGAGTCAGTGACTACTGTCATGACTTCCTCTTCTGGAGAGAACTCATTGCTAGAGTACAGATATTGGTTTCTAGCAACAGTGTCTATAAGCTCTTGAGCTTCTTCAATTGTCTTCCTCATGTGTATAGATCCACCAGCTGAGTGGTCTAAAGACATCTGAGCTTTTTCTGTAAGCCCATAGTAGAAAATGTCTAACTGTACCCACTCTGAAAACATTTCAGAGGGACATTTTCTTAGCATACCTCTATACCTCTCCCAGGCATTATAAAGGGATTCATGATCCTCTTGTTTAAAGCCTTGGATGTCCAGCCTTAGCTGTGTCATCCTTTTTGGAGGGTAAAAATGATTCAGGAATTTGTCTGATAACTGTTTCCATGTCTTTATGCTTGCTGTAGGTTGGTTATTCAACCACCTTTTAGCTTGATCTTTTACAGCAAATGGAAACAGTAATAGTCTGTAGACATCCTGATCCACCTCTTTATCATGTACTGTGTCAGCAATTTGTAAGAACTGTGCCAGAAACTCAGTAGGTTCTTCCTGTGGAAGACCGGAATACTGGCAATTTTGCTGCACTATGATAATGAGTTGAGGATTTAGCTCAAAGCTGCTTGCTTTGATGGGAGGTATACAGATGCTACTCCCATATGCAGCTGTAATGGGGTTAGCATAAGACCCCAGAGTCCTTCTGGACTGATTAATTCCACTTAAGTCCATGATGGACAAAAGGGAAATGATAATAATTGCAAAGAGATAAATTTTGTTTATTTTTATTTTATTTTTTTTTGAAATATCCGAAAAAAAATAAAATTCAATAAAAAGAAATTTAAATAAAAAAAAATTCGAAAATCAAGAGGGAAAATGAGATCAAAGCAAATTGAGAACTGAATCAATTAGTAAAAAAAAAGATTTTGAAAACAGCAATTAAGAAGATATGATTGAAAAATTTTTATGAAAAAGATTTGATTTTTAAAAAGAGGAAAGAGAAAAACAGCAAAAAGACACCAAACTTAAAATTTTTAGAAATCAAACACTAATTTTTTTCGAAAATTTTAAGAGAAAAACACAAAGAGGACACCAAACTTAGAACTTTTATGAATCAAAAAGGGACTAAGAACATGCAAAAATCGAAAGAAAAACAAAAGCATGCAATTGACACCAAACTTAGAATATGAAACTAGACTCAACTAAAAGACTCTAAACCAACAAAAATAAAACAGTCCTAATCTAAGCAACAAAATAAACCGTCAGTTGTCCAAACTCGAACAATCCCCGGCAACGGCGCCAAAAACTTGGTGCACGAAATTGCAATAACACTTTTGCAATCCCGCACAACTAACCAGCAAGTGCACTGGGTCGTCCAAGTAATACCTTGCGTGAGCAAGGGTCGATCCCACGGAGATTGTCGGCTTGAAGCAAGCTATGGTTATCTTGTAAATCTTAGTTAGGATATCAGAAATTATCAGGATTGATTGTAAGAAGCAAAAGAACATGTAATGGTTACTTGTACTGCAGTAATGGAGAATGGGTTGAGGTTTGGAGATGCTCCATCTTCCGAATCTCTGCTTTCCTACTGTCTTCTTCATCAAACACGCATGTCTCCTTCCATGGCAAGCTCGTGTAGGGTCTCACTGTTGTCAGCAGCTACCTCCCATCCGCGCAGTGAAAGCTAATGCACACACTCTGTCACAGTGCTGCCAATCACCGGTTTGGTTCCCTCCCCTACCGGAATAGAATCACTCTTTTGCGTCTGTCACTAACGCCCAGTAGGTTACAGGTTTGAAGCACGTCACAGTCATTCAATCATTGAATCCTACTCAGAATACCACAGACAAGGTTTAGACCTTCCGGATTCTCTTGAATGCTGCCATCAGGTCCTGCCTATACCACGAAGATTCCGATGAAAGAATCCAAGAGATAACTACTCAATCTAAGATAGAACAGAGGTGGTTGTCAGGCACGTGTTCATGGTTGAGAATGATGATGATTGTCACGGATCATCACATTCATCCGGATTAAGAACAAGTGTTATCTTAGAATGGAAGCAAGCATGATTGAATAAGAAACAGTAGTAATTGCATTAATCCATCAAGACACAGCAGAGCTCCTCACCCCCAACCATGGGGTTTAGAAACTCATGCTGTGGAAGAAAATGTGTACAATGTCATAAGGTCACATCCGGTACTGATTACAATGTAAAAAGGTCCTATAAGTAGTAAACTAGTATCCTAAGGATTACAGAAATGAGTAAATGACAGAAAAATCCACTTCCTGGCCCACTTGGTGTGTGCTTGGGCTGAGCAATGAAGGAAATTCGTGTAGAGACCTTTTCTGGAGTTAAACGCCAGTTCTCATGCCAGTTTGGGCGTTTAACTCCAACTTTTATTCCAGTTCCGGCGTTTAACGCTGGAATTTCTGAGGCCGGATTGCTACGCGGGTTTGGGCCATCAAATCTTAGACAAAGTATGGACTATTATATATTGCTGGAAAGCCCAGGATGTCTACTTTCCAATGCCGTTGAGAGCGCGCCAATTGGGCTTCTGTAGCTCCAGAAAATCCACTTCGAGTGCAGGGAGGTCAGAATCCAACAGCATCTGCAGTCCTTTTCAGTCTCTGGATCAGATTTTTGCTCAGAACCCTCAATTTCAGTCAGAAAATACCTGAAATCATAGAAAAACACACAAACTCATAGTAAAGTCCAGAAAAGTGAATTTTAATTAAAAACTAATAAAAATATACTAAAAACTAACTAAAAGATACTAAAAACATACTAAAAACAATGCCAAAAAGCATACAAATTATCCGCTCATCAACTACCTGCTAGATCGGAAGATTATGAAATTGACAATGATAATGATTCGTCTAATTAGGGCTACAAGTGAGTTGAGCTGATTTGAACTCACAAGCTGGCTTAAATAACATAAATATATTCTATAATCCTATATAAATAAAACTTAGATCTCTATCCCAATTATAATTTATGTCATCTATCATAATTATATATAAAAATTATATATGTATATATGTCTATAAAATACAAAATATATATTAATATAAATAATTATACTAAGTCATATATATATAATTGAGCTATCTCATGAGCTAATGACTTAAACTTATCCAAACTCAAGTTCGGATCTTTTAATATATGAGCCCAAACTCAGGCTCAAAATTAGCTTACAAGTTCATGAGCTCAACTTATTGAGTATTTAATGTGTCAAATTAGCTCATGAGCTGACTTGACTCACTTCCAACCGATGTCTGATGAAGAACTCATTAATTTTGTATTACTTTTATATTGTTAGCCACTTCAACTTTGAAGAAGCCTTTAGAAACAATAATTGGAGGAAAGAAATGAATGAGGATATTCGTTCCATTAAGAAAAATAACTCATCTAATAGATTTACCTGTAAATAAGAAGTCGATTGGAGTAAAGTGGGTTTACAAGACAAAGAATAAGCCTAATAGTGAAGTTGATCATTTCAAAAGATTAGTTGCTAAGGAATACAAACAAATATCGGATATTGATTACTTTGATGTATTTGGTCTTGCTGCTAGATTAGAAACTATTTGAATATTTATTTTTTTCTCAACTCAAAATAAGTGAAAGGTACATCAAATGAATGTTAAGCTAGTATTTTTTAAATGGTACTTTAGAAAAAGATGTGTATCTTGAGTAACCTATAGGATATGAAATTCTTAGAGAAAAAGACAAAGTTTATAGGTTAAAGAAAGCTTTGTATGGGTTGAAATAAGTACCAAAAACATGATACAAGCAGATTGATTCTTATTTCATTGAGAATGGTTTCAAAAGGTGTCCACTTGATCATAGTCTTTACATCAAGTAGTTCATCAAATCTAGTGATTGCTTAATCGTGTGTCTTTATGTTGATGACTTGATTTTCACCAACAGTAATTTGAAGATAATTGTAAAATTTAGGGGAGGGTTATGATAAAGCATTTTAAAAAGGTAGATATGAGATTGATGCCCTATTTTCTCGACATTGAAATTTTTTAGAAATATGATGGAATTTTTATTTCTCAGAAGAAATATGCAATAGATCCCACTTATTACAAGATCTTGATTAGAAGTCTAAGATACTTAATTATAACCAGACCATATATTGTATTTGGAGTTTGATTGCTATCTAGATTTATGGAAGAGCCCTATTCCAACATTTACAAGCAAAAAAATGATTCTTCGATATATCAAAAGTACTTTCGATGATGATATTTATTATGAAAATAGCACTAAAATAAATCTTGTGTGCTACAATAATAATGACTTGACTAGAGATATAGAAACAAAAAAAGTACTTTAGAATCTGTATTTCATCTTGGCTTAAGTGTAATTTTATGACCATAAAAAATAACCAGTAATAGCACCCTCTAAAGCAGAAGTAGAATATATAACTATAGCAAGGTATGCTACATAAGTAATATGATTAAGAAGAATTCTTGAAGAATTGTAGGAAAAACAAAATACTCCACAATGATATTTTGTGATAATAAGGCAGCTATTGTGTAAGAATTGCGATTAATTAACCGCCTAATTAGTTAATTAATATTGCTCAAATTAGGTTCCAGAAAAATTAGAATGAGAATTTAAGATTTAGATATGATTTTTGGACTCAATAGATTAAGTCTGCCTGGTCAAACCGATAGCCGAATCAACAGCTGAACCGGTCAAACCGGTTTAAGTCTGTCCGGTACTGCGTGAGAAAAAGTGAAAACAGTCAAAAACCTTAGAAAATATTAGAAGTCGAAAATCAGGCGTTAATTTTAAGTTTTGGCCCAAAGTTGGACCAAACGGGCTAAAAACGCTAACGGGTTGGACCTAGGGGTGGCAAAACGGGTCGAGCACGTGGGGCCAATCCGCTAAAAAAGGCGGGTCGGGCTAGGATTTGGAGCCCACCAAATTAAAAAAATCCGCCAAACCCGCACCGCCAAATTGGCGGGCGGGGCAGGCCAATCCGCCATAAAGCAGGACGAGCTAGCATTTTGAACCCATTTTAGTTGGTGGGGCAAGCCGATCCGCCTTATTTATGGGGCGGGCCTAGGCGAGGCGGGGTAGGTTGGAGCGGGCCGGCCTGCTTTGCCAACCCTAGTTAGACCGGGCCCAAGTTGGGTCCAAGCCCAACATATAAATAGATTCATTAATGAACCCATTTCAGCATAACACTCCCACAAACACAACACCCACACAGCTGAGAAGAGAAGAAGAAGAAACCCCCATGAACACTATTCATCAGCAACTTCTCAAGCTCATAACTTGAGCTACGGAGCTCCGATCGCCACACCATTTGCGGCCATGCATTCCTCGTGAAGAGCTCTACAAAACCCATCCAAGAAAATGGTGAGGTAACCACAAAATCTTCTCAATTCTTTCCTTCAAAATTTCGAAAATTTAGGGCTTTCGATTAAGTAGAATTTTGTGACTTTGGATGTTTAGGTGCACTCTAGCCTTTGATTGATATTAGATTTGGCATTCAAAACTGTTGGGTAAGGTGAGTTGCTCTTGAAACCTTGTAAAATTTTGATTATGTTGAGCCCTAGGTTGAATTATTGTAAATTATGTGTCTTATAGCTTGAAGTTGTGATTATTGAAAATTGTTGGTGCTTGATTGGAGTTGATTGGTGGCTTGTATGTGGTGGGAAGCTCATTTTACACTCAATTTGGGGTTTTGGCACATATTAGGAATCGGCCAAGGTATGGTTTCGGTTTTCTCTGTGTAATATATAATATTCATGGACACTTAGGCTAGTGACCCATATGATAGATTTGAATTAAAATGGTTGTTGAGTTGTTGAATGATGATGTATGATGATTTATGATAGGTTAATGATTTTGAGTTTAATTATGATGATTGATAATGATATGATAATGATGAATGATTGTGTGGATTGAAAAGTGGTTTGATATGATATATGTGATGTTGAGGCTGATGAAATGGAAAATTTGAATGAGGATTGAAAAGTGGTTTGATATGATACATTTGATGTTGAGGTTGAGAATAATGCAATGAGAAGGAAAATTTGGTAAGAATGGTGAAATGTGACCTAAAGGGGTGAGTTATAATGTAACTTGGAATTTGGAAGCGCTTTGGTTTGATTTTGGTTGAGGATTGAGGAAAATTAAACTTTGTGAGCTTTTGGTAAAATGAAAATTTTGGTGAACTTCCATGAATCATATCTTGAGCTACATTGTTTGAAATTCAATGCTTTTTATACCAAATGAAAGATGATTGAATAAGTTTTAAAATGGTTTAAGTTTTGTGGAAATCTGATTTTGGTAGAGGAATATATGATTGTGGGAAGTTTGGTGTCAAAATCTGAAATTCTACAAAGTTGCTAAATTTTGTGATTTCTGGTATGTGCGCACGCACACCCCTGTGAAAATTTTAACCTGTGCGCATGCAGAGCCTTGTGCGTACGCACATGCAGGGGAAGGCTTTCTGTTTAGAGCACTAGCACAACCTGTGCACGCACATGACCAATGGAGTTTTACAACCTATGCGCACGCACACGTTGGGAAGAAAAATCTATTGAGGTTGCTAGCACACCTTGTGCGAGCGAACAAAATTCTGAAATTTAGTACCGTGCATACGCACACCTCTATGCATATGCACACGTTTTGAAAATTTCTCTGGGCGTGCGCACGCACACCCCTGTGAGTACTCACATGTCCTGTTTTTCAAACTCAAACTTTGTTTTCAACCATTTCACCTTCCTAACAAGCTTGTAAGCTTCTATGACACCATTTTGAGACTCTTGGACTTATTTTTGGGCATTGAAACATGGGAAAGGTCTTAGGAGAAATTATGTGGTATTTCTTTGAAAAGTTAGAGAATGGAGGCTAGGTTTCTGGTGTACTGATGATGGGTTTGATGGCGTGTGAAGGTAAATTGGTATGTGAATTGAGAACTAATGAACTGCTGAGTTCAGAATAGAAATGTGAATTGACAGTAGTTGAGATGAGTCGAGGACTCGGAATGGAAATGTTGATTTGACAGTGGTTGAGATGAGTCGAGAACTTGGAATGGAATGATGGATCCATATATATTGAAAATGTTTTTTTGAAAAATCACTGAACTACTGTTTTATACTGAGAAATGATGAGACGCTATGCGCCTGGCTGGGACGGTGGTTAATCCCGCTTGTCGAGGTAGCAGCGGCGGCGTAAGGACGGTGGTTAATCCCGCTTACGTTGAGATGTGAGGTCTGTGGCGAGAGTATCCTGCTCGCATCCCTTCGGATCAATAGAGTGTGCAGGCACAAAATCTTGGACGGTGATCCGAGCACCATATCTCGGGAGTTCCCAATGATGATTCCGAAGGGCGACATCTCCATGGAGATGTGTCGGGTTGGCAGTTGAATCGACAATGTGATATCACAGCTAGTAGGATAGGTATTCATCATGTGCATTTTCTATCTGTTTGTTTGCTTTGCCGACTTGTAATTGCTTGCCTATTTGTATAACATGCCTAATTTCTACTTGAATTATATATATATATATATACTTGTTATTTACTTGCATTGTATATAATTGTGCTTTCTACTGGGATTGAGGAGGTTCGGAAGGCGGTGGCGATGGAATCGCATGGAGGATAGGTTGGTGAAGGCTGTGGGACAGCGGAGACTGTTAGACTAGAAAATCCTTTAAGTTAGATTACCCATTTTATACTGCTAAGGTTTTAAGTTATGTTGAGGTTTAAATTATGCTTTAATGTTTTATATATACCTTAGGATGAATCTTGTGATGGATATGAAGTTCTAGGATTGCCTTTGGCGTCCCGGGGTCTTATATCTTACATCACTGGGCACTGTTACTATACTGAGAACCGCCGGTTCTCATACCATATTTGTGTTGTGTTTTTCAGATGCAGGTCGTAACCCACCTCGGTGAGTTATTTGGATAGTGACAGAAGCGGAGGATCATGAAACTTTTTGGAGTCTTTTGATTTATTTTATATATGTCTCTCATCTTTTGTATTTCGGATTTGCCTAGAGGCTTGTATTGAGAGAGAAACACTTGTATAAGCTATTTTAACCTTCAGAATCTGTTTTGTCGATATATATGGCTAGCCGGCTTAAACTCCGCGAGCTGTGGCTAGATTCCTATACTATTATACTCTTATCCTTTGTTATATTATATCTGTTTCTTGTGCTTTAAGCTAGAAGCTTCGTTAGTACGTTTTGCACTTTTTAAATCCTGTTTTGAGCTATATTCTTTATCAGGCTTCTAGATTATATTCATTTTTTCTATATATTATATGTATGAGTTTAGAACTGTCGTAACCTTTGATTAACCTTTGCTTTACGATGCGAGGTAAAGCTTAGGCTAATTAGGGTGTTACATATTGCAGCTTACAAAACACTACAAGAAACAATAAAAATCGTCGAATTTAGCATCAGACATTAGCGACAAGTTTTTTTTGTCAGATTTATCGTCAGAATTGACAATAAATTCGTCACCCTACTGTCGGAGTTGATGTTCCGACTGTAATGTCGACGATAAAAATTAGAGGGAAAAAAATAAATTTTGGCGAGCTAGCTATCGTTGGATTTACCAGCGAGTAAATCCGATATTGAGCCTTGTTTAGTCAAATGCTGCATTTTGGTTACGCGCACCATGTTACCGTCGGATTAACCACTGGTAAATTTGACG
Organism: Arachis stenosperma; assembly: GCF_014773155.1. Taxonomy (NCBI): domain Eukaryota; kingdom Viridiplantae; phylum Streptophyta; class Magnoliopsida; order Fabales; family Fabaceae; genus Arachis; species Arachis stenosperma. The sequence goes on along the minus strand of NC_080386.1, from coordinate 15,188,771 downwards.
AAAATTGTGTCCTAAATTCGAATCGTGAACCCTTTTCCCCTTCATTTCAAAATTGGTTTCTCTCTCTAATCTCTCACCTTCCTCTCCCTCTCTCTAACTTCTCAGTCTCTCTCTAGCCACTGCCGCACTGCTGCTCGAAACACCCTATTTTCTGTTCTCTATTCCTGCCGCCACTGGAAAAGCCGCCACCACTGCTGCTCGAATCGCCCTTTTCCGTTCCATGATTTCTCTCTCTCTCTTCTTATTAATTTATTTATATTAATTTCTATTTTAGTTAATTTTAAGTGGTTAGGAATTTTCATTGAATCTATTTTTTACACTATTTAATTTCTGTTTAGTTAGTTAATTTTTAGTAATTAGTATAAGTAGATTAATTTCTAATGTAAATTGATTTTAGGTGGTTAGGTTAGGATAATTTAGTTAGATTGATAGGTTTTGATCTCTACTGAATGTGTTTGGAATTGTCATCTGATATTGCTGATTCTTGTTGCTGGGATTATTTGAATTAGTCTGAATCATTAATTCTACGTTTTATGTTAATTTGGATAAAGAATTATTGCTGAATTTATTTTAGCAATGCTTAACTATTTTGATGATTCACTGGTTTTTGCTGATTTATATTGCTGTTGGAACTACTGGTTGATGTTGATTAATTAGAATGCTTTGAAAGTTAGAATGTTTTAAAAAATTGTTAATAAAGTTAGAATGCTTTGAGAGTTAGAATGATTTGTTATAATGCTATGAAAGTTAGAATACTTTGAAAAGAAAATAAGATAGAATAAAGTTAGAATGGTTTGAAAGTCTAATTTAAGTATTTTCAAACTAAAACATTATGTAATTCTCTTTTTTTTTTATTTACTAAACTTGAGCACTTTTTGAATTATTTGTGATTTCTTAAGTTTCTTCTTATGTTATTATTTGTTGGTAACTCCGTTTATGCTGCACCTACGGTACATAGCTGGTCCCAAGTTTGGATAAAGGAGGAGGGTTGTGTTAGGCTTTCGACAGTCAACATAATAGTCAAATCTTCATGACATGGATCAGATAAAGCTAGGTCGTTGTCCGAAAGCAACGCGCTGTATTCCTCGCGTACAGTGTCAAATGAGCAAGAGTCCATACATCAGTTCCCAGGTGTAGTGTTAAATGAGCAAGGGTTCCCGCATTTTGGTGAACAAACGAGGGTAAGTAAGTTAGTTCACAAAAAAAAAGGCAAATATAAAGGCCGGAGCGATAGAAGGTTGAGATTTGGGACATGGAGCATAGACACTCTAATAAGAAAATACATGGCAGTGGTTGATACCATGACAAGGAGGAAGATTAACATCATATGCCTACAAGAAACAAAATAGGTCGACACAAAGGCTAGGGAGTTGGATACCTCTGGGTTCAAACTTTGGTATACAAGAAAGGTGAAGAATAGGAATTGGGTAGGTATTATCTTGGATAAACAGTGGAAGAAGGACGTAGTGGATGTTAAGAGGGTGGGTGATCAGATCATCTCTATCAAACTTGTGGTGGAATGAGTTATTTTTCATGTGATTAATGCCTATGCACCACATATGAGTTTGAATGAGCAACACAAGATAAGATTTTGGAAGGATCTAGAGAATTTGGTCCAAGACAAACCTTCAGGAGATAAGATTTTCTTAGGAGGAGATTTAAATGTCCCTGTTGGAAGAAAAGTGATTGGGCATGGAAGTATTCACAAAGGCCATGGTTTCGGGGTGGTCAACACCGAGGGTAAAACTATTTTCGACTTTTGCTCAACCTTTAACCATCTCACTGCAAATACATATTTTAAAAAGAGAGACGAATATCTTATAATCTATAGGTGTCATGACAAGCTCTCAAATCGACTTCTTCTTGTTGAGGAGAGTCGATCGAAAATTTTGTATTAATTATAAAATTATTTCGGGAGAGAGATGTTCGTCATGGAATTTTGCATTGAGGAAAAGACATCATACAAAGAACCCAAGGACGAGGTGGTGATGGATGAAAGGTGAGGAACAAAGAAGCTTCCTAAGACTGATAGGAGAAGAGATAAAGTGGGAAGGCGATGAAAGCATGGAGGAGATGTGGAAGGAGATGGTAGAAGTTATTAGAAGAACAACAAAAGAAAGTTTTGGTGAATTTAGACGGATAGGGCCAAGAGACAAGGAGTCCTGGTGGTGAAATGTGAGTGTACAAGAAAATATTAAGGCAAAAAGAGAATGCTTTAACGAGTGACCTTTGTGCCGTAATGCAGATAATTAGAAAAAATATAAGGTGGCTAAGAAAGAGACAAAAGTGGCTGTAAGTGAAGCAAAAACATGAGCATATGAGGGTCTTTACTAGTCTTTAGGCACAAAGAAAAGAAAAAAGTATATGTAGAATCGCAAAGAGTCACGAAAGAAGAACGAGAGACTTGGATCAGGTTAATTGCATAAAGGATAAAGACGGAGAGGTTTTGGCTCAAGATGAGAAGATTAGTGAAAGGTGGAAGAGCTACTTCTATGATTTATTTAATGAAGGATAGAGGACTCTTTCGAGTCTTGGTCAGTTATGCATGAGGGAAGAAGATGAAAACTTCGACTACTATAAAATAATTTGAGACTTTAAGGTAAAAGAGGCTCTAAAGCAAATGAAAAATGGTAGGGTAGTAGGACCCGATTATATTCCGATTGAAGTTTGGAAGGGCCTTGGAGAGAAAGACATCAGTGGGCTAACCAAGCTTCGTAATGAGATTTTATGGTCAAAGAAGATTCTAGACGAATGGAGACAGAGAACCTTCGTACCTATCTACAAGAATAAGGGGGATATACAGAGTTGCAAAAACTATAGAGGGATCAAGCTCATGAGCCATACCATGAAGTTATGGGAAAAGGTGATAGAATGGAGGCTGAGATAAGAAACACAAGTAATAGAGAACCAATTTGGTTTAATGCTAGGAAGATCCACCATTGAAGTTACATACCTGTTAATTGATTTGGAAAAAGCATATAATAAGGTGTCAAGGCAGGTCTTATGGAAGGTTTTGAAAAAGAAGAGAGTAAGGATCGCATATATTGTATACTCTACCACACAGAGCTTTACACCTAGGTCGTAAATCGAAGGTGGTGAGGTGCTACGACCTCTAAAAATAAAATACATACATGTATATATAGTAAAGATAATGTATCTAGGAGCCTTGAAAGAAAAAGATGAATAAAGCAAGACTGAAAATGCGTCACACTCGAAAGGTGTCAAGATAGAAGGCTTGTACAGAAAATCAAAGACACACACACACACACACACACACACACACACACACAACACACACACACACACACACATACACACACACACACACACACACACATATATATCTAAAACAGAGATACATAATCAAGCTCTAGACTCCAAAAATAAACCAAAAGATAAAGTACCAATCCTGATTCTCTGAGTCAACCTCTAGGAGGGACGACATAAGTTTTAATACAATAGTGGAGAATAGAGAAAATACATATATACATAAACTAAGTACATAATATGAAAACCCCAAAAAGTAGATCTTTGCTTCTAAAAGAGTCTCTAGCACGCTTCATGAGGTGCCTCACATCCTGCATCTGAAAAATAACAAATACATATGGAATGAGAACCGGAGGTTCTCAATATGGTAACAATGCCCAATAGATAAAATATAAGGATCCGGGAAGCCAAAGGCAATCCTAAACTTTTACAAGCCATATCAAAACCTAGAGTTCTCACTAACCAGAAATATGATAATTCTACCTAGGGTTTAATTCCAATCGTCAGTTTGGAACAACCCTCAGCATCACCTCTACCAGCATAAGGGATCTCTCAAAGCAGACACATATAAGGCATACAAGTAATGCACAATTAAGAAAACAGATAAGGCATTTTAACTCACATATAGATATAAATAAACAATTAGGCAAGCCAAAATACAAAGTGCATACTCAAACAAATCATACAAATGTACATGATGTATGTTTGTCCTATGGTTGATGAGCTCATCTGTCAGTTATACAGCCAAGCCCGACATGTCTGGTAGCGAACCATGGATAGTCCATGCGTGCGCACAAACCCAAGAGTCTATGCATATATATTTATTCATTTATCGTCACATTGGGAGAAATCATCCAGAAAAGTATAAGTGTCTGACCACACTTACGACGCGTGGTAAAGGGAATCTCAAATCTCAAACTGGAGCAAGTGGGGGTGAGTCATTGTGTCTACCCAGTGAGATGTAGATAAATTATAATTACCAATCTGGAGCAAGTGGGGCGAACCACACCCTTGCATCTACCCAAGAAGCTCAAAACATCTGAATCTGGCGCAAGTGGTACGAACCACACCTTTGCATTAACCTGGGGAGCCTTAACAACCAACTTGGAGCAATTGGGACAAAACTACAATCCTTGCATCTACTCAGGAAGTAGATTCTCATATATCCAGGAGGAACAAAGGAGGGGATCCTATCCTCCCACCATCTCGTTGGAGGCGATTTTACAATACTAAGAGGAACAAAAAAAAATGGATCCTCACTTTTTACCATCTCACTAGGGTCGCACTTTCGAGAAGGAGAGCTCAAGATGAACAATCATGCCCAATTCAGTTTCATAATAAAAATATATTTCTTCAAACTTATCTCCACTATACTCTGATATGATATCTTTAATCCACTCAGTACACTCCACAAAGCACTCTAATTAACCCACTAACAGTAATCTATAATCTTAAGTCACCGGTTCTAAATTCATAACCAAAAATACCCTTTTTAGTTCACCCATTATACTCTCGCTCATCCCAAAGTCTAAAAATATTTATCAGAACTTAAACAGGAGTTACAGAGGTGAAAAAGCAGGCTGGATAGGCAAAAACAATTGAAATCAACATTTCTTGAAAAACAGAATAATCATGCGATACGTACGCATGAACCCCTTGGCCGATTTTTCCCAAACTTAAAACACCATAATTCAAGCTTCCAAGACTTTAAATCAAATCCAATAAGTTTCATCTGCCAAAGCTTTATTCCAAGTACTCCAATTCACCAATTTAACTATAATTCACATGTAATAATTCTAATTTCATACAATTTCACCATAATCAATACTAGAGTTTATTAATTTAATAATTCACAAAGGTTTAGTGATTTCTCATCTTATCCATTGATAATTGGGGTGAGACCCAACAATAACTCAATGCTAGATATCGCCTAAATAATCAAAATCACAATTTTTTCAATAACTATACCCAAAATGCAAAAATATATAGATGGAAGAATGGGTAAGAAATTCAGAGATCCTTACCATTTTATTCAAATAGAATTTAAGAGAATTCTGATACAAACATGTGTCCATGAACGGCTCATCAATTGGAGTTACGGATTGAAAGATATGAGCAATTGAAGAGGAGAATGAATAGTGACATTAGGTTTTTGCTCTCTTCTCTCTTCTTCACCATTTTTCACTCTCTCTATGAAAGGGGGGCTTCCATTTATGCTTAAGGCTTAATTAGGTGAGGGTTAAATGATTGGACTTGGGCCCAACTTGGCCCGGTTCAATCGTTTTAGCCCGTTAGTCCAATTTTGGGCCAAAATCTTTAAGATTAGTATTTTTAATCGTATCCTAAAACTAAATGATTTTGTTTGTAATTGAAAATAACTAAAATAAAATAAAATAGAATAATTAAAAGCTAAATCTAACTAAAGATGCTTCATTACTGAGAATGTGATCCAGATCATTGGCGTTAAATGCCAGATCCAGCATTTAGCGCCCTTGTGGGCAGGAAGCTCTCATTCGTCTCTGGCTTGCTGGTGCTAAACACCAGGCTTGGCGTTTAGCGCCCTAGTGGGCAGAAAGCTCCTTAGCACTGCTGAGTTGCTAGTGCTAAACACCTATGTCCGTATTTAGCGCAAGCTTGGCAGATTTGAATTCTGTTCTTTTCTTGCACACAAACTCTGCCAAACTGATCTGAACTTCACCTGAAATAATTAAAACACCAAAGCAACTCAAAGTAGCATCCAAAGGGGTTTCAAACACTAAAATTTAATTAAAACTCAATGAATTCTAACTTAAAATAAACAGAAAATGAAGGAAAGATGCTCGCACATCACTTGCACACAGGAGATATCCGAGGTCATTAAGTCCATGTATGACCACCCGTGGCCAACCTACATGCAGATTTCGGCTGAGACCAAAGAGTGCTAGTTTCAGAAGTGGGCGGTAAGAACCCAATTTGGTTAGAATTAATTTACTATATTTGAACTGTATTTTATTCCAACTAAATAATGTTGGTGAATCACTTTGTGCAGTTGAAATATATATGGGATGCGGAGCATAACCTCATGATCCAGAAGATCTATGACCACTGAGCAGCCAAACATTTTCAGCAGATGATGAGCAATGTTCATCAGGAGAAAGACCACCCAACCTCGTGGATCGGTCCAAATATCAAGCGTGATCTAGAGGCTCATTTTAGAGAAAACAAGGGGTTCAAGCGTCACCGGCTGACAAACATCGCCAACTAGAGCTTCGCCCAGGTCGTCGAGGTATACGGGTGGATCGGCGACATTCATGAAGACGAAGACGAAGACGAGACTGGTAAGAATTTTGGCATTGTTTTATGTTATAGTAGTTACTTGAATTAGTTAATAGAGTTTAGGGTGTTTAATTTCCTTTTTCATTATCAAGTTACTTAAGTAGTTAATAGAGTTTAGGGTATTTAATTTTCAGTTTTAGTAGATTTAGGTGGTTAAGAAAGGTTAAATTAGGCTTTGAGATTGCTGAAAAATGTTGGATAATTTAACTGTTTGCTGATTCTTACTACTGAAATTGTTTGAAAAATTCTTAACTGTATAAATAATGGCGTTAATTTGGTTTGGATGGAACCCTTCAAAGGTGGCTAAATCCGAATTTCAGGAAAAAGTCTGTCGAAAGTTTTATAAGATTTTCAGTGAAATCGAAAAAATTAAAATTATGGTTTCGAAATTAGAATTAAGATTTCCTGCTTCATATATATTTGCCTGTCATTATTTAGTTTGTTCGTTTATTTTATTGTTTGGTTGATATATAAATTTATAGTCAAAGTTGTTGGATCATGAGACGACATTGGCGGAGACCTTCAGGTATACCCATACCTTGAAGAAAAACAAGTAGAGATTTGCTAACGAGTGGTCAGTGATGAGTCCATATTTGACGATAATTTTTGGCTTGAATTGGACGGATTCCATCACATAAACTCACACTTATCCACTAAAATAGCATACTTTTGTGTTTTATCCCTAAATGTGAAAACATGCATTTTTTAGCTTAAATTAAGCAATTTAATTTCACTTTTATCCCATTTGATATCGTGATACGTTTTGTGAGTGATTTCAAGTCCAATAGGCAAGAATGGCTAGGCAAAGTGGAAGGAAGCATGCAAGAAGGGATAACACATGAGAAAACAAAGGAGAAGCACACATTGAAGTGTGCGTATGCACAACCTTCGTGCGTACGCACAAGTGGAAAAATCAGCAAGTGTGCGTATGCACAGATCCCAGCGCGTGACTTTATTAATAAAGCAGGTGGCTCACAGTTTTTGGGGCTCTTTGGCCCAATTTTGGAAGGCTAGAGGCTCAATTGAAGTGTTATATCAAGGGAACTTCATACATAGATAATTTAGGAGTAGGAGTAGTGTAGATTAGATAATTCTCTCTTAGGGTTTTCTTAAATTTTCATTGTAGCATTTTATAGTTATGTCTTGGTCTTGGATTTTGCTCATCACTTTTGTAAGTACTCTTTAATTTCCTCTTTAATTACACTAATCTTGTTACGTTTTCCTATGGTTCTAGTTACCTTGTTAATATATACAATTTTTATTTCTTGAAGTTTTGGTTGATGAATTTAATGTTTTATGATTTCTATTTGCTTGCTTGAATGTTTATTGTTGATATTGTGAATAGTTTGGTTATAGTTTTCACTTTCCTTTGTAATTTTACATGTTTTACTTTTATACCCACAAGGTGTTTGTGAAAATGCCAATGATGGATTTTGAGTAGATTTTCACACCTTGGCTTGGAAATGAGTTTCTAGGATACTAGAGTCATAATATCCGACATTTAGTGGTAATTCTTGGGTAGCTATTTGGCTCTTGTTTCCATTGACGCTAACTTTTTACTACGAAATTAGTAAGTTTACTAGGACTTATGGATTAAGGTCAATTATGCTTGTTGTACTTACTCCTCGATGTTAGGGGTTGACAAAGCGAGATTGACTCATCATAGTTTTCATAATTGTGGTTTTGACGATGATAGGATTCTTTAATTCTCATTCTCAAGTCAAGGCTCTTTTATGCTTTTATCGCATTTTCACTAAGTTTTGATCTTATTTCCTTTTCACTTGCATAAATTTCCTTTTGATAATTTCTTAGTTCTTTTATTTCTTAGTTATTTTAATCTTTCCATTCTAAACTTCAGAACCCCCATGATTTCACAACTAAAAGTGGACACCTAATTTGCATTGTCCGAGAGAAGACGACCCGGGACTTCAAACTCCCAGTTTTTATTTGTTTTGGATTGTGAAATATTTTGAATTTAAACTTTGATTGTGGGAGTTGTTTGTCGGTTTGGTCTATACTCGCAACGGAAGTTATTTTGTCGAGAAAATCCGAATCGGCATAATTACCACGTACCAAGTTTTTGGCACTGTTGCCGCGGATGATGCAATCGGTGTTACATTTTTTTTGTTGTTGTAAATATGTCAATAGTGTAAATAGCTTACTTTTTGGTTATTTGGTTGTTTTTGTCAATACTTAGGTGTTTGTTTTTCTTGTTTATTAATGTCTTTTACTTTTATTTTCTACTTTCTCGATGAGATATCACCCTTGTTTCTTGGAGTTTGGTTGTGATTATTTTGTAGGGTATGATGACTTCAAATTGAGATTGCATCATGGAGTGAGAGAATCAATTGAGGGAGGAACCGTGTGTGTATGAGCAACACTCATGGCAACCACATCCCCCATGTTACAATGAGACAAACCCTCCCCAATGTGCATACTGATGAGCGGATAATTTATACGCTTTTTGGCATTGTTTTTAGTATGTTTTTAATATCTTTTAGTTAGTTTTTAGTATATTTTTATTAGTTTTTAGTTAAAATTCACTTTTCTGGACTTTACTATGAGTTTGTGTGTTTTTCTGTGATTTCAGGTATTTTCTGGCTGAAATTGAAGGTTCTGAGCAAAAATCTGATCCAGAGACTGAAAAGGACTGCAGATGCTGTTGGATTCTGACCTCCCTGCACTCGAAGTGGATTTTCTGGAGCTACAGAAGCCCAATTGGCGCGCTCTCAACGGCATTGGAAAGTAGACATCCTGGGCTTTCCAGCAATATATGATAGTCCATACTTTGCCCAAGATTTGATGGCCCAAACCGGCGTAGCAAATCAGCATCAGAAATTCCAGCGTTAAACGCCGGAACTGGCATAAAACTTGGAGTTAAACGCCCAAACTGGCATGAAAGCTGGCGTTTAACTCCAGAAAAGGTCTCTACACGAAATTGCTTCATTGCTCAGCCCAAGCACACACCAAGTGGGCCCGGAAGTGGATTTTTCTGTCATTTACTCATTTCTGTAAACCTTAGGATACTAGTTTTACTATTTATAGGATCTTTTGACATTGTATCCGTACCTTATGACCTCATGACATTTTTTACACGTTTCCTTTGTGTACATTCTACAGCATGAGTCTCTAAACCCCATGGTTGGGGGTGAGGAGCTCTGCTGTGTCTTGATGGATTAATGCAATTACTACTGTTTCCTATTCAATCATGCTTGCGTCCATTCCAAGATATCACTTGCTCTTAACCCGGATGAATGTGATGATCCGTGACACTCATCATGCTCTCAACCATGAACGTGTGCTTGACAACCACCTCCGTTCTATTTTAGATTAAGTAGATATCTCTTGGGTTCTTTAATCGGAATCTTCGTGGTATAAGCTAGAACTGATGGCGGCATTCAAGAGAATCCGGAAGGTCTAAACCTTGTCTGTGGTATTCTGAGTAGGATTCAATGACTGGATGACTGTGACGTGCTTCAAACTCCTGAGGGCGGGGCGTTAGTGACAGACGCAAAAGAATCACTGGATTCTATTCCGGCCTGATTGAGAACCGACAGATGGATAGCCGATGCTGTGACAGAGCATCAGGGACGTATTTCCAATGAGAGGATGGGAGGTAGCCACTGACAACGGTGAAACCCTACATACAGCTTGCCATGGAAGGAGCCTTGCGTGTTTGATGAAGATGACAGTAGGAAAGCAGAGATTCGGAAGATGGAGCATCTCCAAAGCCTCAGCCTATTCTCCATTACTGCAAAACAAGTACCTTTTTCATGTTCTTTTGCTTTTTACAATCAATCCTGATAATTTCTGATATCCTGACTAAGATTTACAAGATAACCATAGCTTGCTTCAAGCCGACAATCTCCGTGGGATCGACCCTTGCTCACGCAAGGTATTACTTGGACGACCCAGTGCACTTGCTGGTTAGTTGTGCGGGATTGCAAAAGTGTGATTGCAATTTCGTGCACCAAGTTTTTGGCGCCGTTGCCGGGGATTGTTCGAGTTTGGACAACTGACGGCTTATCTTGTTGCTTAGATTAGGACTGTTTTATTTTTGTTGGTTTAGAGTCTTTTAGTTGAGTCTAGTTTCATATTTTAAGTTTGGTGTCCATTGCATGCTTTTGTTTTTCTTCTAGTTTTTCGAAATTGCATGTTCTTAGTCCCTTTTTGATTCATAAAAATTCTAAGTTTGGTGTCCTCTTTGTGTTTTTCCTTTAAAATTTTCGAAAATTAGTGTTTGATTTTCTAAAAATTTTAAGTTTGGTGTCTTTTTGTTGTTTTTCTCTTTCCTCTTTTTAAAAATCAAATCTTTTTCATAAAAACTTTTCAATCATATCTTTTTAATTGCTGTTTTCAAAATCTTTTTAATTAACTAATTGATTCAGTTCTCAATTTGCTTTGATCTTATTTTTCTTTTTGGTTTTCGAATTTTTTTTTTATTTTCCTTTTGTTTTATTTTATTTTTATTTTTTCGGTTAATTAAAAAAAAAAACAAAATTTATCTCTTTGCAATCATTATCATTTCCCTTTTGTCCATTATGGACTCAAGTGGAATTAATCAGTCCAAGAGGACTCTGGGGTCATATGCTAACCCCATTACAGCTGCATATGGGAGTAGCATCTGTATACCTCCCATCAAAGCAAGCAGCTTTGAGCTAAATCCTCAACTCATTATCATAGTGCAGCAAAATTGCCAGTATTCCGGTCTTCCACAGGAAGAACCTACTGAGTTTCTGGCACAGTTCTTACAAATTGCTGACACAGTACATGATAAAGAGGTAGATCAGGATGTCTACAGACTATTACTGTTTCCATTTGCTGTAAAAGATCAAGCTAAAAGGTGGTTGAATAACCAACCTACAGCAAGCATAAAGACATGGAAACAGTTATCAGACAAATTCCTGAATCATTTTTACCCTCCAAGGAGGATGACACAGCTAAGGCTGGACATCCAAGGCTTTAAACAAGAGGATAATGAATCCCTTTATAATGCCTGGGAGAGGTATAGAGGTATGCTTAGAAAATGCCCCTCTGAAATGTTTTCAGAGTGGGTACAGTTAGATATCTTCTACTATGGGCTCACAGAGAAAGCTCAGATGTCTTTAGATCACTCAGCTGGTGGATCTATACACATGAGGAAGACAATTGAAGAAGCTCAAGAGCTTATAGACACTGTTGCTAGCAACCAATACTTATATTCTAGCAATGAGTTCGTTCCAAAGGAGGAAGTCATGGCATTAGTCACTGACCCTAATCCTCAAGAACAGATGAATGAGCTTAATCAACAATTGCTCCTGATGACTGAACAGTTAGCAGAATTTAAAGAAATGCTCCATGATACTAAGGTTGCTAACAAGAGCATAGAACTGCAGTTGAATCAAGCAAAACAGCAAATATCTAAACAGATAACAGAGGAATGTCAAGCAGTTCAACTGAGGAGTGGGAAGTTACTGAATACCTCTGCTCAAAAGAGCAGAAAACCAAACAAGGAACAATTGACAGAGGATAACCAAACCACTGTTCAAAATCCCTCTGAGGACAGTAAGAGCCTAGAGAGGAATATTGTTGGCGTTCAAACGCCAGAAAGGGAAGGAAAGCTGGCGTTAAACGCCCATTCCTTGCCCAGTTCTGGCGTTCAAACGCCAGAAAGGGAAGGAAAGCTGGCGTTAAACGCCCATTCCCTGCCCAGTTCTGGCGTTCAAACGCCAGAAAAGGGGGAAAAGCTGGCGTTTAACGCCCATTTTCCACCCAATCCTGGCGTTCATACGCCAAGGGAGGATCAGACACCTGAGAGTGCTGACAGTAATCCCTCTAAAAAGGCTTCTTCAACCACTTCTGTAAGGAATAAACCTGCAGCATCTAAGGTTGAAGAATATCAAGGCAAGATGCCTTATCCTCAGAAACTCCGCAAAGCGGAACAGGATAAGCAATTTGCCCGCTTTGCAGACTATCTGAGGACTCTTGAAATAAAGATTCCGTTTGCAGAGGCACTTGAGCAAATACCTTCTTATGCTAAGTTCATGAAAGAGAGCTTAAGTCATAAGAAGGATTGGAGAGAAACTGAAAAAGTGTTTCTCACTGAAGAATGCAGTGCAGTCATACTAAAAAGCTTACCAGAAAAGCTTCAAGATCCTGGAAGCTTTATAATACCATGCACATTAGAAGGCGCTTGCACCAAGACAGCCCTATGTGATCTTGGAGCAAGCATCAATTTAATACCTGCATCCACTATCAGAAAGTTTGGGTTGGCTGGAGAAGTCAAACCAACCAGGATATGCCTCCAACTTGCTGATGGCTCCATTAAACACCCATCAGGCATAATAGAGGACATGATTGTCAAGGTTGGGCCATTTGCCTTTCCCACTGACTTTGTGGTGCTGGAAATGGAGGAGCACAAGAGTGCAACTCTCATTCTAGGAAGACCTTTCCTAGCAACTGGACGAACTCTCATTGATGTACAAAGAGGGGAAGTAACCCTGAGAGTCAATGAGGATGAGTTCAAGTTAAATGCTGTAAAAGTTATGCAGCATCCAGACACACCAGATGACTGCATGGGCGCTGACATTATTGACTCTCTGGTAGAAGAGATCAATATGACTGAAAGCCTAGAATCAGAGCTTGAGGACATCTTCAAAGATGCTCAACCTGATCAAGAAGAACTAGAGGAAGTAAAGGAATTTTCGAAAATTCCTCAGGAGGAGGATAAACCTCCCAAACCTGAACTCAAACCTCTACCACCATCTCTGAAATATGCATTTCTAGGAGAGGGTGACATTTTTCCAGTGATTATAAGCTCTGCTTTAGACCCACAGGAAGAGGAAGCACTGATTCAAGTGCTAAGGACGCAGAAGACAGCTCTTGGGTGGTCCATAAGTGATCTTAAGGGCATTAGCCCAGCTAGATGCATGCACAAGATCCTATTGGAGGATAATGCCAAACCAGTGGTCCAACCACAGAGGCGGCTAAATCCAGCCATGAAGGAGGTGGTGCAGAAAGAGGTCACTAAATTACTAGAGGCTGGGATTATTTATCCTATTTCTGATAGCCCCTGGGTGAGCCATGTCCAAGTTGTTCCCAAAAAGGGAGGCATGACAGTGGTTCATAATGAAAAAAATGAACTGGTTCCTACAAGGACAGTCACAGGGTGGCGTATGTGTATTGACTACAGAAGACTCAATACAGCCACCAGAAAGGATCATTTTCCTTTACCATTCATAGACTAAATGCTAGAAAGACTAGCTGGTCATGACTATTACTGCTTTTTGGATGGCTATTCAGGCTACAACCAAATTGCAGTAGATCCCCAGGACCAAGAGAAAACAGCATTTACCTGCCCTTCTGGCGTGTTTGCCTATAGGAGAATGCCTTTTGGTCTGTGCAATGCACCTGCAACCTTTCAGAGGTGCATGCTCTCTATCTTCTCAGACATGGTAGAGAAATTTCTGGAAGTCTTCATGGATGACTTTTCAGTATATGGAGACTCATTCAGCTCCTGTCTTAACCACCTATCACTTGTCCTGAAAAGATGCCAAGAGACTAACCTGGTTTTAAACTGGGAGAAATGTCACTTTATGGTGACTGAAGGAATTGTCCTTGGGCACAAAATTTCAAGCAAGGGAATAGAGGTGGATAAGGCAAAGGTAGAGGTAATTGAAAAATTACCACCACCTGCCAATGTTAAGGCAATCAGAAGCTTTCTTGGGCATGCAGGATTCTACAGAAGGTTTATAAAGGATTTTTCAAAAATTGCCAAACCTCTAAGTAATCTGCTAGCTGCTGACACTCCATTTATTTTTGATAATGAGTGTCTGCAGGCATTTGAGACACTGAAAGCTAAGCTGGTCACAGCACCAGTTATCTCTGCACCAGATTGGACATTGCCATTTGAATTAATGTGTGATGCCAGTGATCATGCCATTGGTGCAGTGTTGGGACAGAGGCATAACAAGCTTTTGCACGTCATTTATTATGCCAGCCGTGTTCTAAATGACGCACAAAAGAACTACACAACCACAGAGAAAGAGTTACTTGCAGTGGTTTATGCCATTGACAAGTTTAGATCCTACCTAGTGGGATCAAAGGTGATTGTGTACACTGACCATGCTGCTCTTAAATACTTACTCACAAAGCAGGATTCAAAACCCAGGCTTATCAGATGGGTGTTGCTTCTACAAGAGTTTGATATAGAAATAAGAGACAGAAAAGGGACAGAGAACCAAGTGGCTGATCATCTGTCCCGAATAGAACCAGTAGCTGGGGCGTCCCTCCCTTCTACTGAGATCTCTGAGACTTTCCCAGATGAGCAACTCTTTGCCATTCAGGAAGCTCCATGGTTTGCAGATATGACAAACTATAAAGCTGTAAGGTTCATACCCAAGGAGTACAGCAGAGTGCAAAGAAAGAAATTAATTTCAGATGCCAAGTACTACCTCTGGGATGAACCATATCTCTTTAAGAGATGTGCTGACGGAGTGATCCGCAGGTGTGTACCCAGAGAAGAAGCACAAAGGATCCTATGGCACTGCCATGGATCACAATATGGAGGACATTTTGGAAGTGAGCGAACAGCCACTAAAGTCCTCCAGTGTGGCTTCTACTGGCCTACTCTCTATAAAGATTCCCGAGAGTTTGTGCGAAACTGTGACAGTTGCCAAAGAGCTGGTAACCTGCCTCACGGATATGCCATGCCTCAACAAGGGATATTAGAGATAGAATTGTTTGATGTATGGGGAATTGACTTCATGGGGCCATTCCCACCATCATACTCAAACACTTACATTCTGGTGGCGGTGGACTATGTATCTAAGTGGGTAGAAGCAATTGCTACACCCACTAATGATACCAAGACCGTGCTAAAGTTCCTCCAGAAAAACATTTTCAGCAGATTTGGTGTTCCCAGAGTACTAATCAGTGATGGGGCTCTCATTTCTGCAACAAACAGCTATACTCTGCTATGGTTAGATATGGAATCAGCCATAAAGTGGCAACTCCGTATCATCCACAGAGAAATGGGCAAGCTGAAGTCTCTAACAGAGAGCTAAAAAGAATCCTAGAACGGACTGTGATGGCCCGAAGAAAGGATTGGGCAAAGAGCTTGGATGATGCTCTGTGGGCATACAGAACAGCATTCAAGACTCCTATAGGAACCTCTCCATACCAACTGGTGTATGGGAAGGCCTGTCATTTGCCTGTGGAACTGGAACATAAAGCCTATTGGGCAACCAGATTCCTAAACATGGATGCTCAGTTAGCTGGTGAGAAAAGACTGCTCCAGCTAAATGAGCTAGAGGAGTTTAGACTCAATGCCTTTGAAAATGCTAAAATTTATAAGGAAAAGGCAAAGAAGTGGCATGACAAGAGATTGTCAACCAGAGTCTTTGAGCCAGGACAAAAAGTGCTGCTCTTCAACTCCAGGCTCAAATTGTTTCCAGGAAAACTCAAATCCCGGTGGAGGGGTCCGTATGTGATTACAGGAGTGTCACCATATGGATATGTTGAGCTTCAGGATATTGATTCAGACAGAAAGTTCATTGTTAATGGACAGAGAATCAAGCATTATCTTGAAGGCAATTTTGAGTAGGAATGCTCAAGATTGAGACTTGAGTGATTCTTAGCAGAAGTCCAGCTAAAGACAGTAAAGAAGCGCTTGCTGGGAGGCAACCCAGTCATTAGGAGGGTATATGATTAGTTCTTACAAAGGCAAGTATCAAAAATGAAGGAATTCACAGAGTTACAGAAGGATTCAGCTCAAAAAGCAGAGAAAATGAGCTTACTGGCGAAAAAAACGCCAGTAAGGGGCATTTTGGGCGTTAAACGCCAGAATGGGTACCATTCTGGGCGTTTAACGCCAGGAATGGTGCCATTTTGGGCGTTAAACGCCAGAATGGGCACCATTCTGGGCGTTTAACGCCAGGTGTGCAGCATCCTGGGCGTTCTGAAAAACGCCCAGTGACAAAGGATTTCTGGCGTTTAACGCCAGCCAGGGCACCTGGCTGGGCGTTAAACGCCCAAAAGGGGTAGCAAATGGGCGTTAAACGCCAGAATGGGTGCCATTCTGGGCGTTTAACGCCAGTTTGGTGGGGGGACCACAATTTTGTTTTCAATTCAATTTTTTTCAAACTTTCCTTTTCTCACCCATACTTTTCTACAAAATCACACTTCAATCATTCATCATTCACTTTCAAATCTTCAAAAATCAAAACCATTCTTCAAATTTATTTCAAATCAATTACAAACATTGTTCAAAAATTTCACCCTTTTCTCAATTTCTTTCCATATCTTCTCAAATCTCCTTTCAAATTTCTCTCTTCTTTTTCGAAAACTCCCCTCCCCACCTTATAAATACACGTTTGGCTCCCTCATTCCATCACACCATTCGAATTTTCTCTTCCTCCCCCTCTCTTCTCTCTTTTCTTTTGCTTGAGGACAAGCAAACCTCTAAGTTTGGTGTGCTTTTCCGTGATCACTAAGCCAAGATTCATCAAGATCATGGCTCCTAAGGGAAAACAAACCAATTTAAGAGGAAAGAAAGAGACTAATCCAAAGAATCTTTGGAATCAAGAGAAGTTCTTAACCAAAGAACATGAAGACCATTATCACAAAATAATGGGTCTGAGGTCAGTGATCCCGGAAGTGAAATTTGATCTGAAAGAAGATGAATATCCGGGGATCCAAGAGCAAATTCGAAACAGAGGTTGGGAAGTTCTAACCAATCCTGAGACAAAGGTTGGAAGGAACATGGTTCAGGAATTCTACTCAAATCTGTGGCTGACAGATAAGCAGAGAATGACTGGAACCGCTTACCATACCTATAGAACCATGGTCAGAGGGAAAGTTATGTACTTCCATCTGGACAAAATAAGAGAAATCTTCAAGTTGCCTCAACTGCAAGATGATCCTGACTCCTTTAATAGGAGGATGGTGAGAGTAGACAAAGGGTTGGATCAAGTTCTAGAGGACATATGCCTCCCTGGAACTAAATGGATAACCAATTCTAAAGGTGTCCCAAACCAACTCAAGAGAGGAGACCTCAAACCAATTGCAAGAGGGTGGCTAGACTTCATTGGGCGTTCCATATTGCCCACTAGCAACCGTTCTGAGGTTACCATCAAGAGAGCAGTGATGATTCATTGCATTATGCTTGGAAAAGAAGTGGAGGTTCATCATGTGATTGCTTGTGAGATCTACACAATTGCAAATAAAAATTCCACTGAAGCCAAATTGGCTTACCCAAGCTTGATCTCCTTGCTCTGTAAAGAGGCTGGGGTGAAGATGGGAGTAGATGAATTCATACCCATTGAACATCCAATCACCAAGAAGTCAATGGAAGGACAAGTGCAAGACAACTCTATCAAAAGGAGGGCGCATGAGTTCCTCCCTGAATTCCCTGAAATTGGCTATTGGGCCAACCTAGAAGCATCTATTAACAAGTTGCAAGAGACTATGGAGCAACTGAAGGAAGAACAGCAGAATCAAAACTGCATGCTCTGCAAATTGCTGAAGGAACAAGAGAAGCAGGGGCGTGAAATTCAAGAGATGAAACGCCAAAAGCTCTCCTCCCAAGCTGAGGGAGCATCCACTTCTCAAAATCAAGGTTGTTGAGTCCTAACTCTGTGAAAACCTCTATCATTAGGAGCCTATTTTATTTTTTCGTTTTTCTTATTTTATTTTGTTTTTCTATTTCTAGTTTCATCTTATATTTATTTTCTGAGTCTTGTTCTTAATTCATAATTAATAAAATTAAAGTTTATGCCTTAAAGTTATGAATGTCCTATGAATCCATCATCTCTCTTAAATGAAAAATGCTTTAATCACAAAAGAACAAGAAGTACAGGATTTCGAAATTTATCTCTGAAACTAGTTGAATTAGTTTGATGTGGTGACAATACTTTTTGTTTTCTGAATGAATGCTTGAACAGTGCATATGTCTTTTGAATTTGTTGTTTTGAGAATGTTAAAAAATTGTTGGCTCTTGAAAGAATGAGGAGAAAGAGAACTGTTATTGAGGATCTGAAAAATCATCAAAATTGATTCTTGAAGCAAGAAAAAGCAGTGAAAAAAAAAATTTCGAAAAAAAAAGGAGAGAAATAAAGTTGTGAACCAAGGCAAAAAGAGTGTGCTTAAGAACCCTGGACACCTCTAATTGGGGACTTTAGCAAAGCTGAGTCACAATCTAAAAAGGTTCACCCAATTATGTGTCTGTGGCATGTATGTATCCGGTGGTAATACTGGAAGACAGAGTGCTTTGGGCCACAGCCAAGACTCATACACTAGCTATGTTCAAGAATCATTATACTTAACTAGGAGAATCAATAACACTATCTGAGTTCTGAGTTCTCATAGATGCCAATCATTCTGAACTTCAAAGGATAGAGTGAGATGCCAAAACTGTTCGGAGGCAAAAAGCTACTAGTCCCGCTCATCTAATTGGAGCTATGTTTCCTTGATATTTTGGAGTCTATAGTATATTCTCTTCTTTTTATCCTATTTTGATTTTCAGTTGCTTGGGGACAAGCAACAATTTAAGTTTGGTGTTGTGATGAGCGGATAATTTATACGCTTTTTGGCATTGTTTTTAGTATATTTTTAATATCTTTTAGTTAGTTTTTAGTATATTTTTATTAGTTTTTAGTTAAAATTCACTTTTCTGGACTTTACTATGAGTTTGTGTGTTTTTCTGTGATTTCAGGTATTTTCTGGCTGAAATTGAAGGTTCTGAGCAAAAATCTGATCCAGAGACTGAAAAGGACTGCAGATGCTGTTGGATTCTGACCTCCCTGCACTCGAAGTAGATTTTCTGGAGCTACAGAAGCCCAATTGGCGCGCTCTCAACGGCATTGGAAAGTAGACATCTTGGGCTTTCCAGCAATATCTGATAGTCCATACTTTACCCAAGATTTGATGGCCCAAACCGGCGTAGCAAATTAGCATCAGAAATTCCAGCGTTAAACGCCGGAACTGGCATAAAACTTGGAGTTAAACGCCCAAACTGGCATGAAAGCTGGCGTTTAACTCCAGAAAAGGTCTCTACACGAAATTGCTTCATTGCTCAGCCCAAGCACACGCCAAGTGGGCCCGGAAGTGGATTTTTCTGTCATTTACTCATTTCTGTAAACCTTAGGATACTAGTTTTACTATTTATAGGATCTTTTGACATTGTATCCGTACCTTATGACCTCATGACATTTTTTACACGTTTCCTTTGTGTACATTCTACAGCATGAGTCTCTAAACCCCATGGTTGGGGGTGAGGAGCTCTGCTGTGTCTTGATGGATTAATGCAATTACTACTGTTTCCTATTCAATCATGCTTGCGTCCATTCCAAGATATCACTTGCTCTTAACCCGGATGAATGTGATGATCCGTGACACTCATCATGCTCTCAACCATGAACGTGTGCTTGACAACCACCTCCGTTCTATTTTAGATTAAGTAGATATCTCTTGGGTTCTTTAATCGGAATCTTCGTGGTATAAGCTAGAACTGATGGCGGCATTCAAGAGAATCCGGAAGGTCTAAACCTTGTCTGTGGTATTCTGAGTAGGATTCAATGACTGGATGACTGTGACGTGCTTCAAACTCCTGAGGGCGGGGCGTTAGTGACAGACGCAAAAGAATCACTGGATTCTATTCCGGCCTGATTGAGAACTGACAGATGGATAGCCGATGCTGTGACAGAGCATCAGGGACGTATTTCCAATGAGAGGATGGGAGGTAGCCACTGACAACGGTGAAACCCTACATACAGCTTGCCATGGAAGGAGCCTTGCGTGTTTGATGAAGATGACAGTAGGAAAGCAGAGATTCGGAAGATGGAGCATCTCCAAAGCCTCAGCCTATTCTCCATTACTGCAAAACAAGTACCTTTTTCATGTTCTTTTGCTTTTTACAATCAATCCTGATAATTTCTGATATCTTGACTAAGATTTACAAGATAACCATAGCTTGCTTCAAGCCGACAATCTCCGTGGGATCGACCCTTGCTCACGCAAGGTATTACTTGGACGACCCAGTGCACTTGCTGGTTAGTTGTGCGGGATTGCAAAAGTGTGATTGCAATTTCGTGCACCACATACCAAACCCAAAGATATGAACGATACACCTTACACAACCCTCATCCACCAAACCTTCAAGCACCACACCATCCACCTCCATGGAATTCAAATGTTTATATACCTTGCCACCAACCATATGAACCATCACCTTTTTATACACCACCTCAATACACTCACCTACATAACATACCTCCCAACTATACAACATTTCTCCCAACCATTGAACCTTCTTTTTTACCTGAATGTGAAGTTTTCCAACCCTTATCCCAAGAACAACATGACCTTCAAGCTTTTCTCCAAGAGCAAGAAGAATTTCGGAAGAAGCAAGGGAAGTTCATGGCCACCATAGCCGAAGCGGTGAACTGCTTAGCCTTACTAAACTCAAGCAATCAAGACATTCCCCTTGAGGAATGTGGAGGGTCAACTAAGGAGCCGGTAAAGGAGGAGAACATGTAAGTATAAATTAATCCTAAATTTTAGCTTTATTTGGTTTAAATTCAATTATTTAACTAACGTGTGTGTCACAGGAGGAGTATCGGCAGAGGTTAGAGGCCGTGACCTAATAATCTCAGCCGCCTAGTGGAGCTGATTAAACTGGATCCGAGACGTCAGTCGTGGATTCAACAAGATTTGGTGTGAGACCGCCTCTAAATCCCATAATAATCTCCACTTCGGGCTAGGCTCGTTCTTCACTAGTGTTTTTCTTAGTGTTTTTAGTTATATATACCCTTTTCGGTACTATTTTCTTAGTGTTTATAGTTATATTTTGTTGAGTTTTATTATGTTTTAGTAGGTTTTAGTGCAAAATTTATATTTTTGGATTTTACTTTGAGTTTTTGTATTTTTCTTACGATTTTAGGTCATTTGTGGGTAAATTTGGCAAGTTTTTGCAAAGTCTGATTCAGAGGCAAAGAAAGAAGAGTAGATGTTGTCAAATCTTGACCTCCATGCATTCAAACGAGCATTTCTAGAGTTACACAGGTCCAACTGACATACTCTTAATGGCGTTAAAAAGCAAACTTCTAGGGTTTTCCAGCAATATATAATAGTTTATATTTTTCTTTGGATATAATTGCCCAAAACGGGCGTTGAACGCTCAACTTACCCCCTTTTTGGTGTTCAACTCCCAAGAAGGATCAAGGCCAGCATTGAATGCCCCAAACTGGTGTTCAACACCACCAAGGGAGCACAAGGCAGCACATTTAACCCCCTAGTGGGCGTTCAACACCCACTCACCCAAGTTGGACGGCAAGCTCAACCTAAACACTCACCAAGTGGGCCCAGAAATGGATTTTTGCACCTTTAGCTTAGTCTATTTCACTTTTGTAATTTCTAATTATTATTAATATCTTTTTAGGTCTAGTTATTAGTATAAATAGAAGGAAGATCAGTCTTGTTAAGCATCTTCATCTTCTTCTAACTTATCATACACTATTTTCTGTATAGTATGAGCGGCTGAACCTCCTAGATTAAGGATAGGAGCTCTACTCATTCCAACGAATTAATATTATTACTTTTCTACTTTAATACATGTTTGATTCTATTCTATGATGTATTGTCGTTCTTCATCTTTATAAATCTGAGGTGGAACGAGAGTATGGCCCCTCATTCTACATGAGCTCTTGTGAAGCCTTAGCCGAATAGTATTGAGCTACTGCTTAAGAATACATCATAGGTTTCAACAAGTTATCTGAGCTAATTGAGATACATGACATAAAATCCCGTTAGTCATGGGTAATTGAGGTCTTTGTGGCGTTAAGGCTAGAGTACTGAGCATCATTCTCTGATTCGAAATATCTGACCTTGTCTATGGCATTTTGAATAGGATCACCAGAGATTGAATTGTGTGAGCTTCACCCTCATCCCGATTGAATGACCACTGCTGGTCTTTGGTTTGGATCAGAGGAGATTAATGACCCCTAGCCCTGGCTTAATCACTTACAGCCTTGCCATTGAATGAATTACTCATTGTTAAAGTAGTCAGTAAGAAGTATTACTCCGAAAGAATAAGCATCTCCGAGGCCTTAACTAATTTCTCACTATTGTTTCTACGTCTTTTCTTAATTGTTTTTGTTTTATGAAGGTCGATCACACAAGTATTGTTGGATTGAGCAAACTGTGGTTATCTTGCAAATCTTAGTCAGGAAAATAGAAAGATAATTGTTGTTGTTTTAGGCACATAAACAACACAATAAAGAAAAGACATAGAAATAATAGTGAGAAATCAGTTAAGGCCTCGGAGATGCTTATTCTTCCGAAGTAATACTTCTTATTGACTACTTTAGCAATGAGTGATTCATTCAATGGCAAGGCTGTAAGTGATTAAGCCAGGGCTAGTGGTCATTAATCTCCTCTGATCCAAACCAAAGACCAACAGTGGTCATTCAATTGGGACAAGGGTGAAGCTCACGTAATTCAATCTCTAGTCATCCTACTAAAAATACCACAGATAAGGTCAGATCTTCCAGATCAGAGAATGATGCTTAGTATTCTAGCCTTAACGCCACAGAGACCTCAATTACCCATGACTAACGGGATTTTATGTCACGTATCTTAATTAGCCTAGATAACTTATTAAAACCTGTGATGTATTCTCAAGCAGTAGCTCAATACTATCCGGCTAAGGCTTCGCAAGAGCTCATGTAGAATGAGGGGTCATACTCTCGTTCCACCCCAGATTCATAAAGATGAAGAACGACAATACATCATAGAATAGAATCAAACATGTATTAAAGTAGAAAAGTAATAATATTAATCCGTTGGAATGAGCAGAGCTACTATCCTTAACCTAGGAGGTTCAGCCGCTCATACTGTACAGAAAATAGTGTATGATAAGTTGGAAGAAGATGAAGATTCTTAACGAGGGTGATATTCCTTCTATTTATACTAATAACTAGACCTAAAAGATATTAATAATAATTAGAAATTACAAAAATAAAATAGACTAAGCTAAAGGTGCGAAAATCTACTTCTGGGCTCACTTGGTGAGTGTTTGGGTTGAGCTTGGTGTCCAAATTTAGTGAGTGGGCATTGAACGCCTACTAGGGGGATAAATGCGCTGCCTTGTGCTCCCTTGGTAGGGGCGTTCAATGCTGGCCATGATCCTTCGTGGGCGTTGAATGCCAGAAAGTGGGTAAGTTGAGCATTCAACACCCATTTTGGGCAATTGTATCCAAAGAAAAGTATAGACCATTAGATATTGCTGGAAAGCCCTGGAAGTTAGCTTTTCAACGCTATTGAGAGCGCGTCAATTGGACCTTTGTAGCTCCAGAAATTCTCGTTTAAATGCATGGAGGTCAGGATTTTACAGCATTTGCTATCCTTTCTTTGCCTTTGAATCAGACTTTGCCAAAACTTTCGAAATTCACCCAAAATCACCTAAAATCTTAAGAAAAATACAAAAACTCAAAGTTGCATCCAAAATATGAATTTTTCACTAAAACCTACTAAAACATAATAAAACTCAATAAAATATAACTAAAAACACTAAGAAAATAGTACCAAAAAGGGTATAAAATATCCACTCATCACTCTGCTCCTCTATGTCGGTGGCTTCCCCTACCTTTGACTCTGCCACCAGCCCTACTGATCTCTGGAAAGTTATCGACCTGAGGGAGGAGGTACAGAAACTAACATAGGAGCTTCACCAGCAACAGGAGCAATTTAAGCAGATGTATCGAGAGATTCTTGCACCCGTTGTTGCCAGCTTGGACCTGACAGAGAAGTTGGAGCATCTCGATCGGTTGCGACGGCAGATAGAGGAGTATAGCCAGCAGATGTGCGCTGGAGGCAGCGGTGCTGCTAGTGGGACATGTAATACCCGGTCTAACCGAAATTAATTAAATAATGAGTTAAGTAGGAGCGAATATGGTTGGAAGATTTGGCGATTGGAATTTGATGATTTAAATATGATATTTGGATTCAGTGAGTTTTTCCGAGTCGGAAGACATAGTTTTCTGCGTAAAAGCGCACAGTGGAATTTTGACCGGCAGTACTGGCTGAGACCTGTCTGGTACTGCAGCTGAGAAAATTGATTATGAGTAAATAAGATTAAGAAATGAGGAATTATAATTAGGGGAGGTAGAAATATTTGAAATGCGATTTAAAGCGCTAATCTTAAAGGTTTTGGTCCAAAATTAGGCCAACGGACAAAAATAAGTGAACTGGGCCTAAGTGGGCCCAAGACCCAACATATATAAACATTAGTTATGAGTATTTCAGCTCATTTTTACCCTAAAAGAGGAGTGTGGGGGCGCTGAATTGAGAAGAGAGAAGAGAAGAGAGAAAACCTAACTCTCTTTGATCTTCAAACCACCATAACTTGAGCTACGGAGCTCCGATTGACGAGCCGTTTGCGGTCACGCATCGCTCTTTTCATCCTCTACAATTCTATCTAAGTTTTGTGGTGAGTATTCCATTCATCTCTGCCCAGTTTTTGAATTTCCCCACTGTTACACATTTTTGGGAAGTTAGTGTTGAAATCTTGTGATTTTGGGTGTTTAGGGATACTCCAACATAGATTCTAAGTGAGTTCTATCCCTACTTCATATGGACTGAGGTAAGAAGTGCTCAAACCCTTGTGATTTGTCATTTTTATGAGCCCTAGGTTGATGTATGTATGTCATATTGGTTATGTTAGTGCATTTGATGGTTTTGGTGCACAATTGGGAGATTGGTGTTGCTTGAGGAGCTTTGGTGAGGCTTGGGGCTAAGGTTGGTGGAGACTTCCCAAGAAGAGGCTCAATTGATTTGGCTACAAGAGGTATGGTTTAAGTTTCATTTAAGTACCGTGTGGTGTGATGAGAATTCCTAGGCTAGATGCCCCTAGGATTAAGTTTGGATTGTGTAAATGGTTGATGCTAATATGCATAGTTGGTATGTAATGTGAATTGATGATTGGGTTGAGAATTGTGTGGCCTTGTATGCTTGGTGTATTGAAAATTTGATGTATTGGGTAATGAGTATTAATTTGTGGTTTATGCATATTTAAATTGTGAAATTGGGCCGGAGGCCGTAAATTTTGGGCCAGAGGCCGGAAAGAGGTAAGGGAGGTAAGTTGATGTGTGCATTGTATGATGACACAAGTGATTGGATGAATTTCATATAATGAATATATGAATGATTGGGTTGGTTATTGAATAATGAGGTTTGAGGAGTTGAAGTGTGGAAATTGGTAATTTTGGGTGAAATAGTATAGATGAGGTATGTTTGATTTTGGTTGAGATATATTATGTGGTCATATATGTGAGTATGATTATTGATGCCTTGATGGTATGATAATGCATGAGAGATATGTATGTTGTGATATATGCTTGAGAAATGATTAAGGTTGATTTGGGGGTGAAACCACGTGATAGTGAGTATGATATTGGTTATGTATAATGATGGTTGATTGGAAATAGTATAGTTGGAAATTGGGATGAGGAAGGATGTATGACATGTTGATATGTTTGTAATTTAGCCATTTGTTTGAAATAGGTAAAGATGGTTATATGGCGGTTTTGTGAATCGTGGTAAGGTGTTAATGTATGAGTTGAGGAGGCTTGATGTTGATTTTGGTATATTTTGATTGGTTTCAAAAAGGGTTGAAATTGGCATGTTTTGGTTGATTTTGAAAAAGAGTTGAAAATGGCTTGTTTTGAAAATGGCACTTTGTGGTTTTATATGAAAACATGATTTTTGGGCATACTTTGACGGGACATAACTTGGATTACGGATCTCTGTTTTGTGCCAAATCTGTTTAGAAATGAAATTGGATCCGGGATGTCCATGCCGTTCGAAGAACGGGTGAAAAATGATTTAAAATGAGGAAGTTATGTCCGTCGGAAGATTGGGGGTTGAATCTGTGAATTCTGCAACTTTTAACTTAGAAATTCTTTTAGCAGAATGACCCTCCACGCGTAGGCGCACTTGGCGCGTACGCGTCGTTCTTCGAGAAGGCACCATCCACGCGAGCGCGTGGTGTGCGCGTGCGCGTCGATGCGCTGCACCCAATGCCCAGCCTTTTTCCCGAGAGTTGTGCCAAAGTTGTGCCAGTTTTGTGCCTGGGGCGCAAATGCACCCACGCGTACGCGTGGCTGACGCTTACGCGTCGTCTGGCTGTGTTTCAATCCGCGCGTCCGCGTGTATGACGCATACGCGTCGATGAGCTTTGTGGGCATCCACGCGTGCGCGTGGAGTACGCGTACGCGTGGCCCTGCTTTCATGCCAAAGTTGATTTTTGAGTTCTAAGAGCCAAATCTCATACTTCTAAGCCTCCGATCTCACCCCTCATGTATTAAATCATTATGATATGCTTAGTAATGAGAAAGGAACTAGGGGATGTAGTAACTTGCGAGTGAAGCAAGGGGAAAAGTTATGATCAATGGTGATCAACGATGATTATGTGAGATATGGAGGATGACGGTAGGAGTACCGTGTATGCCATGAGCCGAAGGGCTATATCTATTGATAAATGGCTGGTTCTTGATTGAACCATGAGCCGGATGGCTGAGTTATTGCCGGGTCACGGCAAAGCCATTATTGATTATGGCTGAGTATAAATGCATATATGATTAATGAATGAATGTGTTGAATGGATAATAATGGAAAATGTTGAAATGTGATGTGTAACCCCGGGTAGTAGGCAGTGGCGTTGTCCACTTGCTCCGGGTATGAGACGGAAAAGGATGTTTATGATAAATGAGTTAATTATGGAGTTTTGAATGAATGTAACTCTGATACCTGGGTAGTAGTAAGGGTTGGGGTTCGTCCCACTTGCTCCAGGTTAATGTTTGAGATTTGATAACAATGAGGATTGATAATTTGAATTGAGATTGAATGAATATATGCTTAAGATACCTGGGCAGTAGCAAGGGTTGTGGTTCGTCCCGCTTGCTCCGGGTCGATGCTTAAGATACCTGGGCAGTAGCAAGGGTTGTGGTTCGTCCCGTTTGCTCCGGGTTAATGCTTGAGATACCTGGACAGTAGCAAGGGTTGTGGTTCGTCCCACTTGCTCCAGGTCAGAGATTGTGACGCCTGGGTAGTAGCGGTAGTAGTGGTGAATCCACTCGCTCCAGGTTGAGCTGTTAAACACCCGCCTGGGTAGTAGCCGTAGTAGTGGTTGTTCCACTGGCTCTGGGCTGAGCGGGTAGTAGCAAGGGGGTTGTAGCTCAAACCTACTTGCTCCGCAAGGGGTGTTTCTATCCATGGTTAGCTACCAGGACGTGTCGGGTTGGCTATATAACCGACAGATGATATCATCAGCCATAGGGCAGGCATACATCATTTGCATATGTTTGAATTGTTTGGGTTTGCCTATTTGTTTTGGATTTCTATATCGTATATGCTATGTTACCTGATTACATGCTACTTGTTCTACTTGTACCTTATTTGTGTATTTACTTGTCTGTATTGCTTGTGTTTGTACAACTGAGAGATCCCTCATGATGGTGTTGGTGGATGTTGGGGGCTGTTCTTGATGAGATGAATTGATAATGCGATTGCATAATGATGATGATTTTTGAATGAGATCATTTGAGCCCCCTGGGTAGACGCAGTGATGTGATTTCACTAGCTCCAGGCGAGGGTATGATGTATTGATATAGAGTTGCTGAAGCAGAACAACTGGTAATGGTTTTGCTTATGATTCTGAGTCTGATTCGTGAAAGAATCAGCGAATTGGGAAAACATGTGTAATATGAACTAGACTTAGTATCCCCTTTCGTCAGATGCCTATTTATGGATTAGTGAGAATCTAGGCTGGATATTTGGTGAAAAGGAGTTTAGGATGCTTAGTGAGTTTTTATTGCAGTGCATTGTATTTATTTGGCACTTTTACCGTACTGGGAACCCATGGGCCCGGGGTTCTCATTCCGTATATATCTCTTGTTTTTCAGATACAGGTTCAGGTGCTCAGAAGTGAGCTGCAGTTCGTCTGAGAGACGGCGAAGATATTTATTTTCTCTACTTGTATTTTGCTTAGAATCTCTCCACCTTTGTTTTGAAAGGATTATATTATGTGTTGAACTCTTTTGGAACTTGCCTATAGAGGCTCTTATGTTTCCTTTGGGAGAGATTAGGATGTACTGTTGTCAACTACTTTCATACTGTACCCTAGCCGGCCTAAACTTCGCGGGTCGCGACTAGTGGCTATTACTTATGTTATATATATCTATCCGTTATCTATCTCTTAATCTCCTTTATGCCTTGTCCGTTTATCGCTTTCGGCTTCACAGTTTAACTTTTCGTTGTCGAAACGTGAGTGATACATCTTCGCGATTTTATTTCTACTCTTTTCAGGCTTCTCGATTAATACTCCTTTCGAAATTAACTATACTTATATATTAAAAATCCACCTGAGAGTCGTACCACCGTAATATCATTGACTTATGACTCGAGCATAAGGATTTGAATATTAGGGTGTTACATTATGGTATCAGAGCAGTTCGTCCTCGTGAGCCTGAGGGATGGAACTGCTTATGCTTCAATGCATACTCTGAGTCTGTGTCTGTGCTAGTTAGGGTATCTAACCGATACATCTAGCATGAAGTCCATGAGTGTACCTTTGGTACTTTGAAGCACTATACTACCGATATTGAGACTGATCAACTCGATATCGATTGTTTGGTGTGTATAGGAACCAGATGGCGCCTCGTGGACCCGGTCGGGGATGTGAGAGAGATCGTGCTAGTACACAGGAACCGGAAATCAACTCGAATAACCCGGTAAACCTTATAGCGACGTTGGAGAATATGGCTGCTGCTATGCAAGCCACTGCGGAGGCTCTTGGGCAACAAATAAACAATAATGGCAATGGCAGAAGGGAAGCTCAGGGCCCGATGACACTGGCAACTTTCTTAAAGGTTAATCCACCTAAGTTCAAGGGAACCACCAATCCGACTGAAGCTGATACTTGGTTTCAGGCCATGGAGCGAGCACTGCAAGTGCAGTTGGTGCCTGAAGAGCAACGTGTTGAATTTGCTACCTATCTGCTCACGGGGGAAGCATCACATTGGTGGCAAGGGGCTCGACGTCTCCTACAACAGGGGAATGATCCTATCACTTGGGATGCCTTCCAGGTGGAATTCTATAAGAAGTACTTTCCAAATTCCGCCAGGACAGCCAAGGAATTGGAGTTACTACAGCTGAAGCAAGGTGCTATGTCCGTATCTGAGTATACAGACAAATTTGAGGAGCTATTTAGGTTTTCCCGCATGTGTCAGGGAGCTCCAGGAGACTTCGAGGAATGGAAATGCATTAAGTATGAGGGAGGACTTCGAAGTGAAATCCTGAGCTCCGTTGGACCGATGGAGATTAGGGTCTTCTCTGAACTTGTGAACAAGAGCCGTATTGTTGAAGAATGTGTGAGGAAGGCTGTTGAGGCAAAGAATGACCGTCGGGAGTCCCACCGCAGGGAGCACAATCAAGAATACCCAACAAGGGGTCAAGAGTTTAAGAGAAGAGGATACCCACAACGTTTTCCTCAAAGGCGAAATGACCTTGCGACGAGTGAGGAGTCCCAAAGAAATGGTAAGCGAACACGGGCAGCGGTTGCTTCTAATGTTTTGAGCTGTCAGAGGTGTGGAAGTCATCACCCAAATAGGCCATGCCGATTGGGGTTAGGCGTATGTTACAAGTGCGGGTTACCAGGGTATGTATCAAGAAATTGCCAACAAGGAGAGAGTCAGGATGCGGGCCGATTGCGACAGTAAGATTGAGGTAATTATTATCATCAAGCTTAAAGGACATTGCGTGATTTTATAATACCGCCTATACAGTAAAACTGGGAATGTCAAGCTTAATATTAGACTGAGAAGCAAACCGGATGGTCCGAGTAAGGATTTGCCTTAATACAAATGGATAAATACTTGTGATGTAAATGATTTTCTGTTGAGAATGATGTGTTGTGTTTGTTATATAGTTGGTTAATTTTTGGATTTTTGGCGAAACGGATTGAACCCGTGACTTTTAGTTCCTTTGATTTAAATAGATAAGCAATGGTCCTAAATGATGGATTTGGAAACGTTGATTTGAAATGCCAGTCATTCTAAGTTGTGGTTGGATACTTGAGGAAATAAGTGGTGGAGCTAATACTTGACGAGAAATCAAAGTGGCATAGTAGAAGCTTGCTAAAGCGTTAGCATAGTATGGTAATAATAAGGAAAAGTGGGGTATGATTAGAAATGCTTTATGCTTGGAGTACTTAAAAGTTTAGTGAGCTTATGCAGATAATGATTCTAGATAATTGGAATTAATTGCGGCTGTGAGCCTTAACGGTTCTGAAACGGGTGAGGAAATTATCATTGATGCGTAGTCGGATTTAGACGATGAGAGAGTGCAAGTTGTCGTGTTTGAGAGATGAGTACTATGATGTTTGGTCATAGTGACCTTGGATTTAGTTTGGGATTCGTAATGATTGGTTTTGAAAGAAGAATGTGAAAACCATTAAATTGAAAAGTTGATGCGGTACTGAGATTAGTTTGAGGGAACCCGTGACGGGTGGTAAACTCCAATTTTTGGGGAGGTACTGTTGAAAATTTTCCCAAGAATTTGAAAGAGTATTTGGTCATGTTTTTGAAAATGATTTTTGATCTGAGTAACTTCAACAAAAGAGATGTGTCTTGAAAGCTTTTATAGATTATTAGAGGAAAGCGGATTCTTAAGAATTTGTCAGCTTATTAGTCCAAACTCATTGAATTCTAAAAACGAAGAAAGCTTTGATTGATTATAGTGATGTGGGATGATGGCTATGATTAACGATGATGACAATATTATTGATGACATGATTTGAGATTTAATAGGGTGTGAGTTGATGAGACGATAAAAGTAAGGAACGAATGACCGAGATCCTCAGAGATAGAGAAATCAGAGCGCGGCAACAGAAGCGCGCAGAGTAAAAGGACCTTGGAACTGTTATGCGTTGGATATAACGGCAGACTACGCTCGCGTACTCGTGGTGATGGATGGAATTTTCGAGGGCGAAAATTTCTGTTAGGGGGGTAGAATGTAATACCCGGTCTAACCGAAATTAATTAAATAATGAGTTAAGTAGGAGCGAATATGGTTGGAAGATTTGGCGATTGGAATTTGATGATTTAAATATGATATTTGGATTCAGTGAGTTTTTCCGAG
The DNA here is from genome assembly GCF_014773155.1 of Arachis stenosperma. Taxonomy (NCBI): domain Eukaryota; kingdom Viridiplantae; phylum Streptophyta; class Magnoliopsida; order Fabales; family Fabaceae; genus Arachis; species Arachis stenosperma. The sequence goes on along the minus strand of NC_080386.1, from coordinate 15,157,019 downwards.
TCGGAAGACATAGTTTTCTGCGTAAAAGCGCACAGTGGAATTTTGACCGGCAGTACTGGCTGAGACCTGTCTGGTACTGCAGCTGAGAAAATTGATTATGAGTAAATAAGATTAAGAAATGAGGAATTATAATTAGGGGAGGTAGAAATATTTGAAGTGCGATTTAAAGCGCTAATCTTAAAGGTTTTAGTCCAAAATTAGGCCAACGGACAAAAATAAGTGAACTGGGCCTAAGTGGGCCCAAGACCCAACATATATAAACATTAGTTATGAGTATTTCAGCTCATTTTTACCCTAAAAGAGGAGTGTGGGGCGCTGAATTGAGAAGAGAGAAGAGAAGAGAGAAAACCTAACTCTCTTTGATCTTCAAACCACCATAACTTGAGCTACGGAGCTCCGATTGACGAGCCGTTTGCGGTCACGCGTCGCTCTTTTCATCCTCTACAATTCTATCTAAGTTTTGTGGTGAGTATTCCATTCATCTCTGCCCAGTTTTTGAATTTCCCCACTGTTACACATTTTTGGGAAGTTAGTGTTGAAATCTTGTGATTTTGGGTGTTTAGGGATACTCCAACATAAATTCTAAGTGAGTTCTATCCCTACTTCATATGGACTGAGGTAAGAAGTGCTCAAACCCTTGTGATTTGTCATTTTATGAGCCCTAGGTTGATGTATGTATGTCATATTGGTTATGTTAGTGCATTTGATGGTTTTGGTGCACAATTGGGAGATTGGTGTTGCTTGAGGAGCTTTGGTGAGGCTTGGGGCTAAGGTTGGTGGAGACTTCCAAAGAAGAGGCTCAATTGATTTGGCTACAAGAGGTACGGTTTAAGTTTCATTTAAGTACCGTGTGGTGTGATGAGAATTCCTAGGCTAGATGCCCCTAGGATTAAGTTTGGATTGTGTAAATGGTTGATGCTAATATGCATAGTTGGTATGTAATGTGAATTGATGATTGGGTTGAGAATTGTGTGGCCTTGTATGCTTGGTGTATTGAAAATTTGATGTATTGGGTAATGAGTATTAATTTGTGGTTTATGCATTTAAATTGTGAAATTGGGCCGGAGGCCGTAAATTTTGGGCCAGAGGCCGGAAAGAGGTAAGGGAGGTAAGTTGATGTGTGCATTGTATGATGACACAAGTGATTGGATGAATTTCATATAATGAATATATGAATGATTGGGTTGGTTATTGAATAATGAGGTTTGAGGAGTTGAAGTGTGGAAATTGGTAATTTTGGGTGAAATAGTATAGATGAGGTATGTTTGATTTTGGTTGAGACATATTATGTGGTCATATATGTGAGTATGATTATTGATGCCTTGATGGTATGATAATGCATGAGAGATATGTATGTTGTGATATATGCTTGAGAAATGATTAAGGTTGATTTGGGGGTGAAACCACGTGATAGTGAGTATGATATTGGTTATGTATAATGATGGTTGATTGGAAATAGTATAGTTGGAAATTGGGATGAGGAAGGATGTATGACATGTTGATATGTTTGTAATTTAGCCATTTGTTTGAAATGGGTAAAGATGGTTATATGGCGGTTTTGTGAATCGTGGTAAGGTGTTAATGTATGAGTTGAGGAGGCTTGATGTTGATTTTGGTATATTTTGATTGGTTTCAAAAAGGGTTGAAATTGGCATGTTTTGGTTGATTTTGAAAAAGAGTTGAAAATGGCTTGTTTTGAAAATGGCACTTTGTGGTTTTATATGAAAACATGATTTTTGGGCATACTTTGACGGGACATAACTTGGACTACGGATCTCTATTTTGTGCCAAATCTGTTTAGAAATGAAATTGGATCTGGGATGTCCATGCCGTTCGAAGAACGGGTGAAAAACGATTTAAAATGAGGAAGTTATGTCCGTCGGAAGATTGGGGGTTGAATCTGTGAATTCTGCAGCTTTTAACTTAGAAATTCTTTTAGCAGAATGACCCTCCACACGTGGGCGCACTTGGCGCGTACGCGTCGTTCTTCGAGAAGGCACCATCCACGCGAGCGCGTGGTGTGCGCGTGCGCGTCGATGCGCTGCACCCAATGCCCAGCCTTTTTCCCGAGAGTTGTGCCAAAGTTGTGCCAGTTTTATGCCTGGGGCGCAAATGCACCCACGCGTACGCGTGGCTGACGCTTACGCGTCGTCTGGCTGTGTTTCAATCCGCGCGTCCGCGTGTATGACGCATACGCGTCGATGAGCTTTGTGGGCATCCACGCGTGCGCGTGGAGTACGCGTACGCGTGGCCCTGCTTTCATGCCAAAGTTGATTTTTGAGTTCTAAGAGCCAAATCTCATACTTCTAAGCCTCCGATCTCACCCCTCATGTATTAAATCATTATGATATGCTTAGTAATGAGAAAGGAACTAGGGGATGTGGTAACTTGCGAGTGAAGCAAGGGGAAAAGTTATGATCAATGGTGATCAACGATGATTATATGAGATATGGAGGATGACGGTAGGAGTACCGTGTATGCCATGAGCCGAAGGGCTATATCTATTGATAAATGGCTGGTTCTTGATTGAACCATGAGCCGGATGGCTGAGTTATTGCCGGGTCACGGCAAAGCCATTATTGATTATGGCTGAGTATAAATGCATATATGATTAATGAATGAATGTGTTGAATGGATAATAATGGAAAATGTTGAAATGTGATGTGTAACCCCGGGTAGTAGGCAGTGGCGTTGTCCACTTGCTCCGGGTATGAGACGGAAAAGGATGTTTATGATAAATGAGTTAATTATGGAGTTTTGAATGAATGTAACTCTGATACCTGGGTAGTAGTAAGGGTTGGGGTTCGTCCCACTTGCTCCAGGTTAATGTTTGAGATTTGATAACAATGAGGATTGATAATTTGAATTGAGATTGAATGAATATATGCTTAAGATACCTGGGCAGTAGCAAGGGTTGTGGTTCGTCCCGCTTGCTCCGGGTCGATGCTTAAGATACCTGGGCAGTAGCAAGGGTTGTGGTTCGTCCCGTTTGCTCCGGGTTAATGCTTGAGATACCTGGGCAGTAGCAAGGGTTGTGGTTCGTCCCACTTGCTCCAGGTCAGAGATTGTGACGCCTGTGTAGTAGCGGTAGTAGTGGTGAATCCACTCGCTCCAGGTTGAGCTGTTAAACACCCGCCTGGGTAGTAGCCGTAGTAGTGGTTGTTCCACTGGCTCTGGGCTGAGCGGGTAGTAGCAAGGGGGTTGTAGCTCAAACCTACTTGCTCCGCAAGGGGTGTTTCTGTCCATGGTTAGCTACCAGGACGTGTCGGGTTGGCTATATAACCGACAGATGATATCATCAGCCATAGGGCAGGCATACATCATTTGCATATGTTTGAATTGTTTGGGTTTGCCTATTTGTTTTGGATTTCTATATCGTATATGCTATGTTACCTGATTACATGCTACTTGTTCTACTTGTACCTTATTTGTGTATTTACTTGTCTGTATTGCTTGTGTTTGTACAACTGAGAGATCCCTCATGATGGTGTTGGTGGATGTTGGGGGCTGTTCTTGATGAGATGAATTGATAATGCGATTGCATAATGATGATGATTTTTGAATGAGATCATTTGAGCACCCTGGGTAGACGCAGTGATGTGATTTCACTAGCTCCAGGCGAGGGTATGATGTATTGATATAGAGTTGCTGAGGCAGAACAACTGGTAATGGTTTTGCTTATGATTCTGAGTCTGATTCGTGAAAGAATCAGCGAATTGGGAAAACATGTGTAATATGAACTAGACTTAGTATCCCCTTTCGTCAGATGCCTATTTATGGATTAGTGAGAATCTAGGCTGGATATTTGGTGAAAAGGAGTTTAGGATGCTTAGTGAGTTTTTATTGCAGTGCATTGTATTTATTGGCACTTTTACCGTACTGGGAACCCATGGGCCCGGGGTTCTCATTCCGTATATATCTCTTGTTTTCAGATACAGGTTCAGGTGCTCAGAAGTGAGCTGCAGTTCGTCTGAGAGACGGCGAAGATATTTATCTTTTCTACCTTTGGGAGAGATTAGGATGTACTGTTGTCAACTACTTTCATACTGTACCCTAGCCGGCCTAAACTTCGCGGGTCGCGACTAGTGGCTACTTAGTTATATATCTATCCGTTATCTATCTCTTAATCTCCTTATGCCTTGTCCGTTTATCGCTTTCGGCTTCACAGAACTTTTCGTTGTCGAAACGTGAGTGTACGTCTCGCGATTTATTCTACTCTTTTCAGGTTCCGATTAATACTCATTACTTATGACTTTATGCATAAGGATTTGAATATTAGGGTGTTACAGGACACCGATGACGACGATTATCAGGATCTGTAGAGGTTAGGTTTTATGCATTTTTGTTTGTTTAGGGTACATTACTCTATTTCTGTGACATTTTATTATATTTATACCATTTATTTTTAATGAAATAATTTGCTGATTTCTGCTAATTTTAGATTTCTAATAATAATTTCGTTAACAAGAATTTTATTTTGATTTGACTGTTAGTTATGGCTAAACTGTGCCAAAAAATAAAAATAAAAAAACTACCGGCGGATGTATCGTCGGATTAATCTTATGGTAATCATCAACTCAGGCTCGATAATCTATTGAAAACACCAACAGAAAATCCACCGGTAATTAGCGTAAGATGAAAAAAATCCGCCAGTAAAGAGTTTTTGGTGTCGCTTATACTATTAACTATAGAACGACGGTAAATTCGACGGTAATTTATTTAGCGGCGAATTTATCTAATTAATCCAATGGTAAATCTGATGGTAATCAGTGTTTTTTGTAGTGAAATCTAGTATTTCATAAAAGGTCGAAGCATATTAATATTTGATTTCATAAAATTAGAGAATTGGTGAATAAAAAAAATTATTAAGTATATCTTAACTAAAGAACAAATAGTAGATATTTTTACAAAATTATTAAAGACTGAACTATTTTACAAATTAAAAATGTTTGGAATGATTAATATGCAAATTTGATTTAATGGAGATAATATTAATATTTAAATAAAAAAATTTTAAGAAATTTTGCCAAGATTGTTTTTGGTTATTTAGTTAGAATGATAAAGGTTGTAAAATCAAACATGTGCAATTCAACTTTATTATTTTACCGTCTTAATTTAAGAATTTAAGATTATCACATTTTTTATATGAAAGTATAAAAAATTATTTTTTAGTAGACTAATATTAGTCAATTTAAAATAAATAAAATAAATTTTAAAAAAATAAATAACATTGAACAAAAAAGTTAATTATTTAACCTTAAATATGGCTTCCAGCTCTTAAAGAAAATATTGCTGTATGTAGCAATTATGGCTCCCAACTCTTAAATATGTCTTAGCTGCCCCTTGAACATTAACAGAATTTCTTAGAGGAATATTAGTCATGTGGGTAAAGCTATAACGTCGATCCGAGCATAACATTCAAACTATTTTAGGTAATTAAACATGGGTTATGCTAGGTAACTAATGACTTTCTTGAACAAGATGAACAATGGGACCTAAAATAGGCCCAATTCAACTAAAACACGCTACACCCTAATTTTGTCCCCAAATCCTAATTTTAACCATCCTAATTTTTTACTATCCTAATCATCTACCCCTACCCCCTTTTTGATCTAACAGTCAAAATGCTTCCCCTAACCCCAAAACTGACCGAGGAGAGCACTCACTGCAGTAGCTCCATTACCAACCCCCACCAAGCCTGCTGCAACGTGAACAGCCATCGAAACCAACCATCTTCCCGCCGCGAGCTTCCATCTAACCGGTCTCTCCGCTGCTGCCGTCATCCGGAGCGCCTCCCTAGCCGTTGAGCGTCCCTCGTCGTGTAGGAAGGTCATCGTCCCCTGGTCGTTGCACAGCTGCACCCACACGTCACATGGTGTCGGCTCACAGTCGCCGCACCCACGCATTTTGACGGCCCGATCTTATCTACGCTGCATGCTCGTCTTCCGCCAACAACCCGGATGCTAGCGTTCTGTGTCCCTGTTCGCAGCCTTCAAAGGTCAGTTCCAAGCTAGCTTTTTTTTAATGATTAGATGTTCATAAAAGTCTTGAGGTGATGGTTTTTTTTGAACGGATGTGCTTTTTGTGCTCATTACTGAATCTGTTTGATTTCTGGGAGTGTTTATGAGCATAGTGATAGGTTAACGTTGTGAATAGCTTCTTTTTGTCGTCTTGTTTTTTAATGGTTGACTAAATTTAGTTATGTTCTGTCCCTAGGTAGTAGGATGTCACTGATTGGTTTCACGCACGTTTAAATTTGCTGCAATATGAGTTGTTTATGCATTGTAAAAGGGATGGTTATTTCAATATGTGAATGGATGGTTGAAATTTTTAACAAGAAAGTAAATTTTGTTTGAGTCTGGTGACCAAATTTTTGCTTCTGTTAGTTCACCTACCTTTGTGTCACATGTGAATTGTCATTCAATTTATCCGTTAGGTATGTTTGATTTTGTAAAAATATGGTTTAAGTGATTTCATTTGTTTAGCTTCAGAATAATCTGCAAGCCAAATTATAATGTGGCAACACCTATCTGTATATACAGTTTTTGAGCTGGATTAGGGTTGGTTGTTAGATTTTTAATCACAGTTGAAAGCGTAATATGCTTTTTCTACACATTATTACTTGCTTATTTTGTTACCTCTTGACATTGGATGTTCAATTTTGACTACTTTAGTTACAGGAAGATTATTATCCCTTGTTTTTGGTTGTTTGCCTGATTACTCACATTGCTCGCTACTGTTGTTATATCATTGTTGAGTTCCAATTTTTTTTCCCTTAGAACATGTATGGTAATATTACATGGTGCATGGATGCCTGTATTAAAGCTAACAGTATGAAATCTATTTGAGTTTAAGGTCCATTTTTTGGCATTCTTTAATTCATGTGTTTATGTTTCATGTGATTTACTTTGAAATTCTATCCATTTGAGATATTTGATTATGTAAGCCACTGTAAGACAAACATGAGAAGGTCTTTTGTGGTTGTTTATCTCGTGACGTATTGTTTCTGTTATTAATGCTATAGAAGCCTAGTTATAATTTCAGTAAAAATTATGCATATAAGATTATGGAATTCGGTTGGTAATATTTGTTTGTGTTTTTAAATAAAAAATAAAACTGTATTATGCTAATAATTCACACCTTTACGTTGTTAGTATGGTACATTTTGACTGTGGATGTTCGACCAGTACTACTTACTTAGCCAGATGATTATTTCACCTAGTGTTTAATTGATTGCCTGTTTGTTATAGTGGTTGATTGTGTCATTGGTTGACTTTTTACGTTGTGATTGATAGTTGATTTGTCTAACAATGCACAACATTACTTGCTCTGCTAAGCTAACAAGGCGTGCATAATTATTGATTACTCATGTTAGTGCCATGCTACTGTGTGTGTCGAACTCTTGGGGTGGTTAGGTAGGTTTGTACTTCTAGTAATATGATAACGTGTAGTACGTGGCAAGACTAATGATTCACTGGTTCCTAATAGGGGAGAACGTGTTCTGAGGTTGATTTGCTGAATACCATTCAGATGGGGAAAAAGGTAATCCGCGTTTCGTCGAAAATCAGTCTTGATTCTATTTGCTTATAACGTGTATTCTATTTGTTAATAGAAATTAGTCGAGATGCGTTGTTCTCCATGCTATATCAACGGGATGATCACCCACCTAGAAAACATTAATGCCGATGCCAAGCTAGCAGAGATCGACGCAATTGGATTCAGATTCATGAAGAGGATTCCAAAATAGGCAGTGAAGCAGAGTATAATGATACCACTAGCGAAGGCATACGATGTGGAGTCAAATACACTTATAGTTGATGTCAAAAACATCCGCATTAATTCTGAGTTGATAGGGAGGTTGCTAGGGATATGCTCCGGTGGTAAGCTATTGATGTTCCCTTTTCAGTTTTTGTTGTATATAATTTGATTGGTTTCTTTTTACGTTTCATATCAATTATTGTACATACTTGGGTGAATCCAAAATGTAGGTGTTGACATACCCGAGCTAGATAAGGAGAATCCTGCCTATGGGCCCTCAAAGAACAATTTAAAAAAAACAACCACCCTGTTGCATGACTTTGTGTATGCCTGCCCCATGGACACCAACGCGAAATGGGCAAATATTAGAAGGCACTTTATATTGGTGGTCCTGAAGATGTTCCTATACCCAACTCTAATTCTGGATGTCTCCGACCCTAGCAAATTTAATTGGGCACATAAGACATTCAAATGGTTGGAGCTAGCAATAGAAAAATTCAAAACTAAGAATCATGAAACTTGTGGGGGCTGTATGTTCACCCTGATGGTATCTTTAAATGTTTAACTGCTTATATATCCTAATTGCTTTTATGGTGCACCACTTAACCTTTCAACCTTGCCATCCAGTTGTTATACTTTCAGCGACTGAAGCATGGTCTGCTAGATCACTGTCTAGAATCAGAGCCATGGGTCACTACATGGACTCCTGTGGAACTTGACAAGAAGGCAACTAATGTCCTTGCCGAGGTACTAACTCGGACGATTTATTATTTGTTATATGCTAATCCACTTAACCGATGAGTAGTTTTTGAAACAGGAAGAATGTTCCAATAGGAGAATTTGGATGATTACTTTCTAACCTCAATTGACCTTTCCCTGTTATGGTTCCATTGGAGATAAGGCAAAAATGGTTGATGAACCCAAACTTCGAACCAAGAAGAACCGTGATGAATCCCCATCCAAAAAACAAAGTCGAAAGAGGGAATGCAAGACTAGAGCGGTGCACAAGGTAATGTGTCTGTTGGAATTTATAGTGCTTACAACAATAAAGCTATTGGTGGTTAGATAATATGGTAATTTGATGTGTTTATTTGTAATTGCAAAACTGGATGCATGCTCCTATATCCTTTGGATATTTTGTACGGTTAACATAAGTGTAATTGTATGTCCAACATAATAAGGTCGTTATATGAATTTATCGATGGATGTACACAGGAAAGCAAGGATGGATCCATTAAAAGTGGGCACCGTAAGTAATCAAAAAAACCGTCATCTAAGCCAGTTGAAACAAAACTACCTGAAAGCCATATAGCGGCACAAGAGGTGAGTGCATCTTGTTGTGGATATAGGTTGACTTCATAACATAGTTTCTCAAATTAAATACCAATTTTTCTGGGGTTGGATGTTGAATATGTTTTGGTGCCATGTTAGATTTATTAGATGTTCAAATCTCATTGTATGTGGGTGGATATTGACATAGTAATGTATATGTTCATCTTAGAACTTGGCTGGCCTATATTTTTAATTGAATTTCCTCTGGTAGTCCTTATTTTGTGTATGAAATTTGTAACATGCTCATTTACAACCTAGGAGACCAGAATAGGCACGCGCAAAAAGCTACCCGTCGTTAGAGGCGAATCTTGCAAGGGCAGCACAATAGCACCTGAAGCCCCAAAGCGCAAGGAGAAACCTGTAGTTGTTACGAACTCCAACGATGATGATAATGAGTCACTTGGTCGAAGAAGGCACCGCCTGTTTCAAGAGAACTAGAACCCACATGGTGAACAGCTAAATAAGGAGGAAAACCCGTCAGCTCAACAGAAAAAGGATCCAGTTACAGCATCTACAGCACCTGTGGAAGTTACTAAATACGATTTTGACTGGCAAGTTCTATGGGTTAACATCTGTTGTATATGTATGTAAATTGGTCATATCCTGTTTTTTCTGTGATTTTGATCCGCATACTGATTGTGTTATCTAATTATAGTTGCATTCGATGCAGAGACTTTGACTTGAACTTCGTGCGGTTTTCAGAAATTGAGAAAATATTAGTAAACGTTGAACAGGGTAGGAACATAAGGCCAATAAACATGGAACCCCTCCAGACCGTCATGCCTAAGAAGTCACGCTGTCACACATCTAGCCCTGAAAAGCCTAGCTTTTTCCTTGGATTGACACAGCTTGAGAAGTCACCAACCACGCCCCCTATCACAATAGTACATCTGAGGCTTAAGAATGTCAAGTTAGGAGAGGATAAGGAGAATAAGGTCCGGGGTTGAATTTTAAACTCTTCTTTCAACAAAGAGGTGCCATTAGAAATCTATGAAGGTAGGTCGCATCTTCAGCTGTTGGGGAGGGATCTTTGGACTTTAAAAGCATGTGGTTGGGTCACTAGCATCGTAAGTTATTGAACTCCATGTTGTAGTCACACTCATGTTGTTCTTCGTACACCAGATATCATGCTTCTTAATTTTAACACGAAGATCATTCAAGGGATGTGCTACACATTTAATGATGCACAAGCTATGCAATTCAAACGTGATTTCTACTGCATGTGTCCAGGAATATTGGTATGAACACTATAGTTTTTTCGTAATCTTACGATACATGTTGCATACCTGACTGCTACTTTGACAACAGGAAATAGTGACACGACAGCATAACTTGGATTCATTTCATAACGAGCCAGTTCCGGTGTATGAGGACTTGGGTCCAAATTTTGGAGAGGATACCAGATTCTTTGACAAAGTGGAGGTAGCCAAGAAAAAATGGGTGAGACATCAATCTATTATATGTAGTGCATGGTATACCATATTTAGATGAGAACATATTTGTCCGGGTTATATATTCTACCTAATTTGTTATGTGTGTGTTGAATATGTTACACATTGTCTCGTGTGTTTTCTTCATGGACTTATTGCATCGTACTCAAATCATTTGGAAAGGGATTTGTTTGTTCAATTCACCATGAATGGGGAAGATTGTTTCACTTGTGAAGGGTATGATCTACTTGTTGTGCATCTTACACCATGCAGTTAATAGTTAAACAAGTTGTGATGAGTGAGTTCTTGTTGCAGTGATTTATTCCAATGTGTTCGAAAGGACATTGGTGGCTATATGCATTTGACGTGGCAACGAAAAGGGTGTTGGTAATCGATAGTCTTCATAATGAGACACCCAATGATGAACGGAGGAAACTTGATGCATATGCGGTAAGGTAAGACACCCCCTAACCCCCGTGTGCGTTGTTTATGTATACACCAATACCAAAAAACAAAAATTGACAAAATATCGCTAAGTATTTTACAGGGGCGACTAATTGAAGACATGACCAAATTGGCCATCCCGACATATGAACACAGTACGAATGGCCTAAGTTTTGCATATGCCCAAGTCTCTATGAAACCGAACGGGTAAGTAGAACCAAGCAACACACCCAACAAATTTATCCATTCACAGTTGCTGTAACATTGATATCATCCTAATTGGACCATTCTTACCTAATTATGTATTTGAGATTGTGGCATCTATGTCATTAAATTCATGGAGACGTGGACTAAAGATTGTAAACTAGATGAATAGAATGATGTAAGTTACCCGGTCGCTTTGTTTTTCATTTGTTATTTGCGTTTCATGTAACTTTGACACTTCGAACATCGATCTCACAATGAAAATACCTTACAGGATATGCTTTGGGCAATGAGAGTGGAGCTCCTAGTGGATATTGTCAAGGAAACACACAATGAATCAATTCAATAGGTGTGAACTTTGTTGGAACAAAATGATGAACGTGTACACCACAACCATCCAAGAAACAAGAAAAAAGAGGTTAAATCACCATTCACAACACCAAGCACTAGGACATTAATGAAACAAGTCGGAAAATTACTGGAGAGGAAGAATTGGAAGGGGAGAAAGCAATAATTGTACTTAGTTTTAATACCACAAATACCTTTTTGACGACTATATTCCCATTTTGGTCCCTGAAATTTAAAATTATCTATGTTAGTCCTCCAGATTCTAGTCCGGGCAATAATATGGTCCCCCAATTCTTTCCAACGATGACTAGGCAAAACGAAGTGCTGAGATTGCACCCTCGCTGCCACGCTGGATGATGAGTAAACGACATCGTTTACCTTTGGCGTCCAAACAAGTTAGAAACGAAGAATAGTAGAGGTAGAGAAGAAGACGAATACTTTATTTTGGGTTTCCATCGTTTCTTCTCCCTTTATATACAAAACGGCGATATTTCTTACTTGTTTGGGTGCCAAGGATAAACGACGTTGTTTACCCATCATCCAACGTGGCAGGAAGGGTGTCATCTGAGCATTCCGTTTGCCTAATCATCATCGAAAAGAGTCGAGGGACCGCATTGGTGCCTAAACTTGAATCTAAAAGACCAGTATAGATAATTTTGAATTTCAGGGACCAAAATAAGTAATCGCGTGAATCTCTAGGACCAAAATGGGTATTTAGTCCCTTTTTGACATTGTTTACGTGTTTTCGCGGTGGAGTTTTGTTACAATAGATAGGATAACTTTTCATAGCGAATAACATCTTTAGTTCTTGAACTCCCCTAATTCTGTTCCAAGATATTAGCGACGCATAAAAGCTAAAAGTTAAGAATAACCATATGGGTAATCAAGAGAAATAACCATCCGCTACCCTATTGAATCGAACATCCAGCCCATACTACTTGTAACTAATCACACACACTACGAGACTATTACAAATAACCATCTGGGTACCAATAGAAATAACCATCTGCTAGCCTATGGAATTGAACATCCAGCCTCTACTACTTGTAACTGATCACACACTCTACACCAAGACTATTACGAATAACCATTTGGGTACCAATAGAAATAACCATTCGCTAGCCTTTTGAATCGAACATTGGTGCGCGAATTGGTGACTCGCACAACTGAACCGGCAAGTGCACAGGGTCGTCCAAGTAATACCTCAGGTGAGTGAGGGTCAAATCCCACGAGGATTACTAGATTAAGCAAGCTGTGATTATCCTACAGATTTTAGTATGGCGAATAGAAAGATAGTTGTTGTTTGTTGTAGGCGCAAAAACAAGCAATAACAATAAAAGGTAGAAACAATACGGAGAAATCAGTTAAGGCTTCGGAGATGCTTATTCTTCTGGATTAACGTGTCATACTAACTACTCAAACGATGAATGATTCCTTCAATGGCAAGGCTCTAAATGATTAAGCCATTGATCATGCCTCATGTCCAAACCAAACACCTGAACAGGCTAGATCAATCTAGGAAAGGGTGAAGTGCGCACAATTCAATTTCTTGATGATCCTACTCAAAACGTCACAGACAAGGTTGGATCTTCTGGATCAGAGAACGACGCTCTATAATTCTAGCCCTTAGAGCCACAGGAACCTCAATTACCCCTGACTAACAGAATTTCATGTTACATATCCCAATTAGCCTAAGTAACTTGTTGGAACCCATGATGCACTATCAAACTTTAGCTCAATACTATCCGGGCCAAGACTTGTAAAGAACTCATGTAGAACAGGGGGTCATATCCCAATTTCATAAGGATGAAGAACAACAATGCATCATAGAATAGAATCAAACATAGATTGAAGTAGAAAAGTAATTGCATTAATCCATAGGAATCAGCAGAGCTCCTAACCTTAACTTAATAGGTTTAGTTGCTCATGCTTTACAGAGAAAACAGAAAAAGTAATGTGTATATGCTTCTCCCCTCTTGGGAGGCATAATCCTCAGGAAGAAAGAAGTCCCTTATTTATAATAAAAACTCTAAGACTAAACCTAAAAGATATTGTTCTAAATTACAAAAAGGAAATAAAATAAGCTAAGAAGTGCTAAAATTCACTTGGGGGCCCACTTGGTGAGTGTTTAGACTGAGCTTGGCGTCCAACTTGGTTGACTGGGTGTTGAACGCCCACTAGAGAGTGTCCATGCTGCTTTCTTGCTCCCTTGGTGGTGTTGAACGCCAGTTTGGGCGTTCAACTTGGGAGGTTGGTCCTACGCCGAAAAAGGGGTAGTTTGGGCATTCAACGCGCATTTTGGGAAGTCCAATCCAAAGAAAAGTATAGATCATTATATATTTCTAGGAAGTCCTGGCAGTTAGATTTCCAACGCTGTTGAGAATGCATCAATTGGACCTCTGTAACTCCAGACATGCTCATTTGAATGTATGGAGATCAGGATTTGACAGCATCTACTGTCCTTTCTTCGCCTCTGAATTAGACTTTGCCAAAACTTGCCAATTTCACTCAAAAATCACCTAAAATTATAAGAAAAATACAAAAGCTCAAAGTAGTATCCAAAATATGAATTTTGCACTAAAACTTATCAAAACATAATAAAACTTAACAAATATACTAAAAACACTAAGAAAACAGTGCCAAAAAGCGTATAAAATATCCACTCATCAAACATCTAGATTGAAATACTTGTAACTGATCACACACACTGCCCATACTATTTAGAATAACCATCTGGGTACCAATAGAAATAAACAACCGCAAGCCTATTGAATCAAACATCCATATTAAAATACTTGTAACTGATCACACACACTACAGCATGACTATTCAAAATAACCATCTGGGTACCAATAGAAATAACCATCCGCTGGCCTATTGAATTGAACATCCAGCCAAGACTACTTGTAACTAATTATACACCCCACACTAAGGCCATTACAAAATAACCATCCGGGTACCTAGTGAATTCAACATTTAATGTCTCTCAAATGGTAATTAGTTAAACCAAAAGCAATCAAACAATTACCAAAGATAATATTACGGTAACCATGTGAACACATACAAAGATGAATATCCAGGTGTCTTCAGCCATTGTTAAATGTAGTCAAGTATTACTACAAAATAACCGTCCAATACAGAATCAAAATAACTATCTACAACCTTATTCCATTGAACATCCGGATTATGTATAAAGTAATTCCTTAATGAAGAAAGTACACACTATTGTATTCTTCCGATAACTCGAACACAACATGTATTCATTTAACATTAGCATATAACCAGTCAAACCACATAAAAATAAAAACACGCCAGCCGCGCGTACGTAGCAAGAAGCCAAACGCATAGAATACCAGTTTCATATACATCTGACCATCAACAACGCACACTACAAAATAACCATCAAACATACATATTGAGTTAGAAAAACTAACAAAAAGGACCTCTAATATAACATAGCGGATTCTGTGTCCAAAACAGTCTAAGTATTGCCGAAAGAGTTTAACAAGAACATGAATCCACCAAGTCTTTGCGGACGAATCTACCGAGCAGGAGCATCTAATCTATGTTTCTGCAAAATTCTACACAATTGTCCTAAAAGAAACAAACTCAAACGAAAACAAGTCATTATCTTATTAATCAACTATGTACTAAAGGTGAAGCTTTAAATTAATTACGATACCTACCTGGCCTGAACTCTTCCGCTTTTTCTGCATGAATTTCTTGATCGACTTTTCCAACTCATATCCAAGCCTTTTACCTTTTGGCCGACCCTTTGTGGTTACCTTCGATAGGCCTTGAATGTCCTCTGTAGCGATGTTAGTGTGTGCATCAGCGACAGTCTTATTCCGCAACTTGACACAATAATCAACTAGCTTGACCCTTACATCGTCCAGAGCAACATACAACATGTCTGCTTCATCGTCACCATTCATAAATTCCTGCGCAACGTTGTAGAAGTGTGCACACAATCCTCTGAATAAGTTGTGGCTCTCATCCGAACATCTCACGTCGTGGCTACTCTTAATGTAGGTGTGCTTGCACTTTATTTTCTTGCTCCAATGAGAAAGAACATAGAAGGAAGACACTTTATTCACTTTGTAAGAGGAAAGTACTACAAGACAATGGCAACATAATATACCTGTACTCTTGAACAAGTTGCATTCACATCGAACGTCGTGAGTCAAATGGTCAAGATAGACGTTACACATAACATACTGGGTCTTCTCATAGGCTAGTGTTTCCTCTTCCACTGTTTTCCAGGCCGAGTCACCCTATTCATAAACGGCACGAATATTGCAATCAGCCTTCTTGCCAAAGTCCGTTTGGACATCCCTAAACATGCCGTTGGTGTACCCTTGTTGAAATTGTCTCTCAATGGCTGAGCTAGTTGCACATGGGATTATTCCTCTCGAGTCTACAATATCGTCTTCCAGTTCCTTATGCTCCATGTTTCCAAGCACATTGTCAAACTCGTGGATGAACTGAACCAAGCTAATCTTGCAATATAAGTATCCACCAAAGAATGCGTGCATACTTTCACTCCTTTGCGTACTCCTCATAGTAGCCCAAAATTGACCATTGAAAAAGATCGGCACCCACATTCGTCGGTCCTCAAATAGGTCTACACAAAACAAACCACCCAAAAACAGAACCCCGTATAAGGAATAGAATTTCATAACAAAATACAACAACATTACAACATCTATGCAATTATGATACATGATTTAACTTAAAAGACACGAACCTGAAAGGCATGTATTGTGATGTATGTTGAACTCATCAATGAATTCAGCCCAACCATCCTCAAAAGCCTCAATCTACCGAGAGTTCCATATAATGTGATTCAACTCAACATTCAACTCTTTGAACCTAGCATAACCATCGAGCTTATACGGTATCTTTTTCGTTATATGCCAGATGCACCAACAGTGGCGTGTATTGGGTAAGACCTTCCTAATTGTACCAAACATGAACCTGCAATGGTCTGTGATGATTTCCTGCGGTGTAGTTTCCATGCACTTAAGCCATTGCGTTAACACCCACTTAAAACTCGGGATCTCCTCGCTGCCTCGTAGAGCACAGCCTAACAAAGTAGACTTTTCATGGTGGTTCACACCGACAAAAGAGGCAAACGGTAAACCATGCATAAAGTAAAAACAACCACATTTATTAACATCCAACTAATACAAAATAACAAAAAAGGTATAAAACGTCAATGTAAATAAATTTTACTGGTTCGTGCTGTATGTGGTATCAAATGACACCACGTCTCTATCGTATTCATAAGACTCCCCGCACCTCGCATCCACCCAGACTGCACTCCTAAATTTGTAATCGTCGTCCACATTCACTACATCGAAGAAGTTCGGATTTATCTCCTTCATTCGCATGAAGTAATTCAACATCTCCTTGACAACAGTGTTGACATTAGTGGATCGGAGTCATGATGAGATGTGATTCCTAACATCCTTCTCTAAGAAGCCCAGGTTCGACAGCCCACCAACCTTATTAGCCAATGCTAGAAATATCTTGTTGGGTCTAATGCTCGCCTCATCATTAACCTCAATCATGCATTTCGTATGCATGGTCAACTCTCTATTCTCATGGTAATGCACCACCTTTTTAGTTGAACATGGGTGCGAGTGCCTCTAATCAACATTCAACAAGACCCAATCTTGCTTCTCTCTGTCAAACTTTGCATATATCCTTGCTGTGCATCCCACAGTTGACAACCGTGTTCTTCCGTGTGGGTGCTTGGACATGATATCCACAAAAACCTTCCGATTATAATGAATAGATTGGTTAATTGGTTCTTTTGTCATCCTGTCAAAATTTGTGTTTTGTATTTTACTTACAAAACTAACTTTCTTTGCGTAGGTTGCATAAAAATCCTGGGCCAGCTTCAAATGCTCAAACCGCATGCCAACTCTTGGTATTTTGTCTTTGGCAAGGCAATTGTGATCCGGTAACTGCGAATCAGTTCAAAACAGACATCATTCGATGAACATGAGGATTAATAGTGAATTCAAACATGCGGTTCACAAAAAAATAGCAATATACTAGAGTCTAAATTTCATCAACAAGATCCGTGTCATCACTTTCAAATTCAATAATGTCCGTACACTTTATGTCCTACAATCAAAGATACATAAATAAACACAAACAAACTAACTAATTAGATACCGTACTATTAAACAAATTTCAACAAAAAAGATTTTATTAATACTTTTTCTAAGAATATCATTAAAAATTTATTACTATAAATGAATTAAAAGAAATCATAACAATGAGACGTGTACTTATAAAAAGTCCCACCTAACTAGTTAGCCTTATATTAATTATTTATATAGAGCATGCATGGGTCCACCACATCTGAAGCATACCTACACAACCCACAACCAAGTCCTCTTCTTTGCTTTGAAAAGCCAAAAAACTCATTATTAGCTGTTATATTTTTCTTACATATGTAACCATATTTGTTTGTGTATGCATGGCATGGGAGCATAGGGATGGAGATTCTAAACATTCTAATGGCAACCATGTGCAATGTTTTCTCAATTAACACTAAACATATACTGAACCAATTTCAGTATAACATTAAAAAGGTAACATAATAATTTATCGGATCAAGTAAATAAATGTTCATCATCATCTTCTTTAGAACTTGATCTATACTTTATTACCCTTTAACTAATTACTATATTGATGGACCAAAACAACATAAAAAAAATTGATTGCATATCATCAACGTTTAAGAATGTTGGGCTTAGAATAACCATCTCGTTCATATGAAAATAAACATATGTCCCATTGCACCAACATACATTACCTACCTTGTTAGACTTTTCACCTTCAACGTTGCAAGAATTGAGAAGATCGTCACTTGAATGCGTGGTATTGTCGTCGGTGAAGGAAGCTGAGGCATGACAAATCGGTTCATCAAAATTAGACTCCATTGAAGTGGCTATCAGAGGCTACGTACGTATGAAACGGCAGCCGCAACTCTCCCCTGTATTTGGGTGGATCAGTCGGAGACGAAGAAGCGGTGACAGTGGACGCGGTGGGCTGCATGGTGCGTGGGATTAGGAGTTGTGGGGGAAAAAATTCAGGGAACGGCGGGCTACTCGGAGGTCTGCGTAGAGGGAGGCGACATCAGCTACGGATGCGCGGCGATGGCTGGCGTCCAGCGGGGGGGGGGGGGTCCAGCGAGATGAAGATAATATCGGAGGCTAGTTGCAGAACCTCAATTCACCAATGTGAAAACTCTTATTTTTTTTTTAAATTTGAAATTTGGTTGTTATTAGATATTAATTATTCATGTCACTAATTAAATTTAGGATTAATTTACTTTTTTAATCCCATTGTTCACATTGTTCAGTAATGTTGTTGTCTACTTATACTTTTCTATTAAACATTGTTATGCATCTATTAAGTGAAAGGTAATTAAAAGGGTTAAGTACTTTTTTCGTCCTTAAAGTTTGAGGTGAAAATCAAAATCGTCTCCGACCTTTTTTTGTTATTAAAATCATCCCCAACGTTACAAAACGTTATAAAATCGTCATTTTCTACTTCAATTATATTTTTTTGACCAAATTACCCTTAACTATTAATAAAAATAATATTAAAAAAAAAAAGAAAAACACCACCCCACCCCACTCCCCAGCATCTCTTTTTCGCTCTGACTCTTTCCCAAGTTGCTGCACAAAAACACCATATCGTCATTGCTAATCCATAAACTTCTCACTCCAGGTGTATAGAATTGGTAGATTTGTCCAAAACAATTCCATAAAAGGTCTAAATTTAAAAACTAATCAATAAGTCATTCCATCAAATATCAAGATTGCTTATCTAAAATTCAAAACCTATATTATTCATTATTACAATTAAACAATTATCCAAAGAAAGTCGAAAGCATTGTCTGTAATAGATACTGAAAAATCAAGAATGAAAATTGAACAGCGGGATATCCAGAACAGGGAAATAGGAAAGGGAATACAGGGACTCACTGCCACAGCGAAAAAATCGAGCAGCCACTGGAGGCACGACGGCAACAAAATTGACGAAAAAAAGGCGAGGAAGATGAAGAGAAGGTGAAAATAGATCCAGGCGATGCGATGGAATGGCTGGGCCGATCTTGATGTGTTAGTTGTTGTGGGAGGGCAACGTGCTTTTGGTCCTGAAGATGACAGAAGGCCAGAGCACAGAAACTCAAAATTAATTGAAGAACAAAAACTAAAAAAGATTGAAGAACAGAATTCCTCAGTAGTCAGTACTCACCGCGGGAGAGCACATAAGGCCAAAGCCAGACGACGGCACTTCAGTGACAGTGACGACAACAAGTTGACGACCACGACGACGCCAAGCTGACGACCAGACGACGCCAACGCTTCAGTGACGGTGATACTTTGATCCGCGACGGTGAGGCTTCAACCCGCGACAACTTCGTTTGACGGTGGCATTTGTACTTCGTAGGAAGAAGGTTGAAGAGATTAGGGTTGGGAAGTGACCAGAGAGTCTGTGTCGAAGAGGAAAGTGGCTCAGCATTCAGACTTCAGTCTTTTTCTTTTTTAAATATTATTTTTTTAATAGTTAAGGGTAACTTGATCAAAAAAAATATAATTGAAATAGAAAAGGACGATTTTATAATATTTTGTAACGTTGAGAATGATTTTAATAACAAAAAAAGATCGAAAATAATTTCGATTTTCACCTCAAGTCTTAGGACGAAAAAAGTACTTAACCCTAATTAAAACTTCTAATTTTACGTTGAATGTGAATTTAGAATGTGAAAAAAAAAAAACCAAACATAAAAAAAGTCGTTCAAAAAAGTTAAACACACCTTTCTCCTTTCTAACGTTAAAGCAAATATCTTTGAAGTAAGTACACCCAAAAAAAAAATCTTTGAAGTAAGACTTGTTAGCAAATTAAATCTACGTTAGTAGGGTTAATCTATTACCTTTCACTTAATATGTACACTTTTTTTGTTCTTTTCAGAGAATAAAATTCCAATACATCTGAATAGCGGAGAATGTACAAAAGCATGACAACAAAGCAAATAAAACAGGCTACTATTTAGATACAAAATAATAATATACATAAAATACAGAAAAAATACAACAAATCTATAATCATATTTTATTAAATACTTTTAAACGGTGGAATCCACGACATAGGCCATCTATCTTATTCTTTCGATATTCTTTTTACATTTTTATTCTATATCAGAATAGACACCATAAAATAAACAAGACAAAGCAAACATGACATAGAAGAAGTTCTTTGGGCAACTGTCCTCAACTAAGACACCTGGAGACCTAAGACATTACCACCAAATCAAATAGAGTGATTAATCATCTTCACCTGGCCTACAGAATCACTGTCGCCAATTTTGTTTGGCCTCACAAGAATAAAATTTTATTTAAAAATTTATTGTATATACATTGTACATGACAAAATTTAAATTTTTAATATTTATTTAAATAAATAAATTAATTAATCATTCGGTTAGCCCAAATTAATTAAGAATACATAATCCTTACTCTGTTGTTTATCACTTGACATTTTTTTCCTGAAAGACTAGGTATCTATTTGGATTGCCCTGGCCTTATTAGTTGTCAACTTATCATCACCAAACGTGGATCCTATACTTGGAAAGCAAAGCAAAAAATTTTTGCTTTTTCAATAATATATTCTCGTTGAAATTTTGACTACCTATTTTGACTCTAAAAAATAATTATTTTGCACAACTTAAAAAAAAAATAAAAATTTAAATAATTTTTTATTTTTAAAAGATCAAGATTTAAATTCAAGATCATTAGTTAAAATTTTAAATATTTATCAACTTAATTAATTCTATATTTTTTTCTAAATATTTAATTAAAAAGTAATAATTTAAAGAAATGAAATAACGTGAGTATTTAGTTATATAATTATTTTATAAATTATTTTATATAAGGACAAAATATTCCCCGTGCTGTTAACAAAACACCATTCTTTTTAAGGGGTTGAGGATCGGATCCGAGTATTAAATTGATATGGGTTTAGTTGTCCTTCTTAGTATTGTATTTGTTGGGTAAATATAAGATGCGAACATATTATATCTATCTCAAAATTTTAAAATGTTAAATTAATAAATTTTTTATTTTATAATTTTTTTAATATAAAATTAATTTTTATACTAGTGACACTTGTTACTTAACAATTTCTCACATATGAAAAATTAAAGATAAGTTAATATAGCAAACTTTTTAACATGAAAACCTCCTCAATATGAAAAATAAAAATTATGAATCACCAAAACTAGAAAATAACTCTATCATGATAAAAAAAAAATAGGATACAAAAAAGTCACAAATTACTGCACAAAATATACATACAACAAGTCAAAAAATTCAAACATCAAAACTTGCAAAACAAGAACAAAAAGATGAAAATAATACAAAAATAGAGCTGTTGTGCGTGGCCAATATCTCTAGTTAAAGACATCGAATTGAAGATATGAATGGTAAAAATGAAGAACCAGGTGTCTAGAATACATTATCCAAATGTGAGCTTGATCCAACGGTTAACGAATCTATAGCAACCAATTTACAGAGACGGCTTTTTATATGTGCGAAAATAACTTTCTCTCTTCTCTGCTCTCTAGTATTTGGTGTTCTCTTACAAATAAAACATCTCCTCCTTAGCTCTAACTCACTCAGCCACTTTAAGAGAATCATGGGCTTGGATACTAACATTTGGACTTTTTCTCTACATAGGAATGGAGCCCAAAAATCCAACAAATCTCCCCCTTACAACCATGTGGAGGTAACCACCAATCTGACGATCAAGCAACAAACTTCAAACTTCCACCTTGGTAATGCTATGGTCGTCATATCAGAACTATTCTCATCAGTGTGAACTTTTTCAAGTTCCAATAGCTCAACATGCTAAACACCACGTATCCAATGATACCTCACATCAATATGTTTGGATCGAGAATGAAAAATTGAGTTTTTACCAAGATGTATAACACTTTGACTATCACAAAAAAAAAACACGTACCTCTCTTGAGCAAATCCGAGTTCCTTTAAGAATTTATTCATCCAAAGTATTTCCTTGCATGCTTCGGTAATAACAATAAATTCAGTCTCAGTAGTGGACAAAGCAACACATTTTTGCAATTTCAATTGACAAGACACCTCTACCCACAAAGTTGATCAAGAAATCTAAAATAATGGACCTCCTAGAATCAATATCTTCTGCTATATCTGAGTCAGTGTAATCAACTAGAATAGGCATCTCACTTTTATAACGCAACTTCATGCTAAAAGTACTACGAAGATATCATATTATCTATTTTACAGTATTTCAATGTTCTCTTTCTGGATTTGAAACAAAATGGCTAACACAACCAACACCATGAGCTATATCTGATTTTGTGCACACTTGGCATACATTAAACTACCTATGACTGGTGCATATAGAATTTTTTCCATGTCTTTTTTCTCTTCTTCACTTGACGGACTTTGCTTGTAACTCAATTTGAAGTGTGTAGCAAGAGGAGTACTAACGGCCTTTATTTTTTTCATTTAGAACCTGTACAACATTGTCTCTATGTATTTTTTCTGTGATAACCAAAGTTTATTATCTTTTTTATCACGCTCGATTCTTATACCAAGAATCTTCTTTACTAGCCCATGGTCCTCCATTACAAATGACATTGCAAGTTCCTTCTTCAATATGTAAATCCTAGAAGCCTTCTGACCAACAATAAGCATCTCATTAACATATATCAAAAGGATTATAAAATCAGTATTAGCAAATTATTTAACAAATACACAATAATCAGAAGTAGTCTTCTTATAGCTTTGTTCTTTCATAACAGATTCGAACTTCTTGTACCATTGTCTCGAATCTTGTTTCAAGCTATATAAGCTCTTCTTCAGTTTGCAAATATAATCTTCTTTACCTTTACTCTGAAACATTTATGTTGTTTCATATAATTTTCATCCTTAAAATTAACATGAAAGAAAGCAGTTTTTACATCCATCTGTTCTATCTCTAAATCAAGACTTGCAGCCAAACTTAAAACAATCTTAACAGAAGATCTTCTCACAACTGGTGAAAAGATTCATTATAATCAAGTCTCTTTTTCTACCTGTAACCTTTGACTACCAATCTAACTTTATACCGCAAAGATTGAGAATTTTCTTCATGCTTTAATCTATAAACACACCTGTTCTGCAAAAGTTTCTTTTCTTTTGGCAACTTCACAAGTTTAAGTGTTTAATTATCATGCAAGAATTACTTTTCATCTTGCATTGCATCAAACCATTTCTTATTGTCATCACCTTTCATAACTTCCTCATAACATTCAGGTTCTCTCCCATCAGTCAAAGACACATACCCATCAGTAAATGTCATGGACTCCTTCGAATGATACCTCGTTGATAGATCTTCAGGTAGCTCAGATTGATTATCAGCATCATTATTAGCTGGGGCATCAATTAGATCTCCCATATGCTGATCATCGAAAACCAAAGGCACATTTTGCTGCATATGCTCCTGGTCTTGATTTTTTGCTAGTTCTAGTGAAGGAGGCAACTAAACTCAATCTATATCAGTCAAGTCACTACTCTCTTCAATGGTCTGGTCTTCAATAAATTCTACATCACGACTTTTTACAAGCTTCTTTTCATCTAGATCATAAAGTCTGTAACCAAATTCATCTTGACCTTACCTAATAAAAATGCACTGCATTGTCTTCACATCCAACTTGGACCTCTCATCCTTTGAAACATGAACAAATAATTTGCATTCAAAGACTCTCAAGTGACCATACGAGACATCTTTGTCCGACTAAATATGATTCAGAACATCATTTTCTAAAGTAATTGTAGGACTCAGATTAATCACATGAGCCACTGTAAGTAGCGCTTCATCCCAAAAGACTTTAAGTAGCTTAACTTCAGGAAGCATACACTTAACTTTTTCAATCAGTGTTCTATTCATCCTTTCTATTAAACCGTTCAATTGGTAGCGTTTGTGTTGAGGTACTAGGACAGAGACTGGGAGATGAGACACAGTATCATGTTTGTTGGCTCATAGACTGGTACTAAAATTTCTGTTTCTGTCCCTAAAATTTCAGTATTTCAATATCTCCAAAAAGTAAGGACACAGGAGACTGAAATTTTTAGAGACAGAGACTGAAATTTTTATAACATTTATACCTAAAATACCTTCATTTCAATTAATTAATTCCAATTTTATCCTTTGTGCAAATTAAATTAGAGTTTTATTCTTGTTTCAATTTCTGTCTCTCACTTTGCACCAAACAGAATACTGAAATTTATTTCAGTCTCTGTCTCTCTACCAAACGCTACCTTGAAGTGTTTTAGAAGGTGTCTTTTCATGCCTAATACCTTGCTTCTTGCAATACTCATTAAATGGTCTACGATACTCACTACCATTATTAGTACAAATACATTACAATTTTTTATCTGTTTGTCTCTCAACCAAAGCTTGAAATTTTTTAAATTTATCCAAAATTTGGTTCTTTGTCTTCAAAGCATAAGTCTAAAGCTTTTTTGAATGATCATATATAAAAATAATAACGTAAATAGTTTCACTAAAAGATTGTACATTCAAAAGACCGCAAATATCAGAGTGCACCAATTTTAAGAAGTCTGATTTTCTTAAAGGTTGATGCTTCTTGAAAGATAATCTTCTTTATTTTTCAGCCATGCAATGAGAAAATTTCTCCAACTTTGTATTCTTTAAACTGGAAAAAACATCCTTTCGAGCCAAACAATTAAGTTCTTTTTCACTAATATGACCAAGTCTTCTATGACACAAGGTACAAACTTCTTTATTTTCAACCGCATTCACACTACCTTTTGTAATCATGGCATGCATCACATACAAATTTGAAGTACCTTTTTCTCGAGCCACCACTAAGTTGCCTTTAGTAAGCTTCTATTGTCCAAAGCCGAAAGTGTTTACAAAGCTTTCATTATCAAGCCTTTTAACTGAAAACAAATTCAAGTGAACATCTGAAGCATATCTAACATCTTTGAATAGCAACTTCATTCCCATATTAGTCTCAAGACATACATCACTTACACCAATCACCTTGGCCAAGCCATCATTACCCATTTTAAGCACTCTAAAATTACTGGAGTATAAGAAGTGAAAAACTCCTTCTTTGCTGTAACATGTATTAAGACACCACTATCGATTATCCAACTGAACTCATCATTAGAAATAAGATTGACCTTGTACTCATAATCAGCAATATCAACAGTAAGAAGATCATCTGAAATAGCAGATACACGATCATTATCACCATCATATTTTTTTCTTGCTTACCTTTGTTATTCTTTTTCCAAGAAAATAAAGCAATATTTTTTTATATGATCCATTTTATGACAGTATTGACACTCAATATTCTTATATCTTGACTTGAATTTACTCCTACTTTTATTTCTACCTTTTTTACTTCTACTTTGATTTCTCTCCCCATTTTCAATGACTAATATTTCAGATTGTGACGATAAATTTTGTGTCTTCCTTATCATCTCTTCATTTAAAATACCATCTTTAACAAGTTGTATGCTTACTTTACCATTTAGAGGAGAAATAGTAAGAGAGATACGAAATGTCTCCTAAGAATTCGGTAAAGTATTTAACAACCACAATCTTTAAACTTGGTCTTCAAACTTAATTTCAATGATTGACAACTAATCAAGAATCCATTCAATTTTATTCAAGTGATCTAATCTTTGTGACATCTTGTATCTCAAATTCATTAACATATTCAACAAGTACAATTTATTATTGCCAAACTTGGAAGCATACACGGATTCAATTTAATTCCACAAAATTTTAGACTCCCATTATCTAATAAAATCACAAATTTGTTGGTGTTCAAACTTTCATTCTTCATCTATTTTAAACTCCAATTTTTATGTAAAAAATACGAATAAATATAGATTTTTGACAAAAAATAAATCTTTTAATTTTTTCTTTCATAAATAATAATTAGTTCATTCAAATTTATTATTCTAATAGAATTATTTAACCATGTTTTAAATAAATTATAACCAAATATTTAAAACTGAATTCTGATATCAAATAATAAGAATAAAACATATAATTTTTTATTTGTAAGAATAAAAAAAATAACAATACCCACTCACAGTAAATAATAATAACATTACAGTAATATCCAACAGTATTTGATAAAAAAAATATATAAACACAAATTATATTGATATTATAATATAATATAATTAGATCCAATTTTTAATGTTAGACTACTCGACGCCTAACATGTTTAGCCTATACATGATCCGCGTACTCAATAACACAAACCATCGAAACAACTCGATCTTTGGAGATACATGATAAAAGTCCTTTACACATTTTGCTCAAACAACTGAAACTTTGATTTGACCTCCTCCTTCTACAATAGCAATGATGGGCCAAAATTTAGGTCGATAGCTACTATAGGAATTGAAACTTAGAATAGTAATACAATTAATACATAGAAAAATAATTTCCAACGGATTGGAACTTGGAAGCACGATTTTGTAATTATTGAATATATGTTTGGATTAAATCAGATAACTAAAACTCTAAAAGAGTCGTGGAGCCTTTGAATTGAACCTTTCTGAGTCAAATCTTCTATATATGGCCAGTTTTATCCATTACTTCCCTTTATGTGACTTTCCTGTGGTTAGTAATTAGTAATCACTATTGTCCTCAAACATTGCTGTCCCTACGTCTTTTGTGTATGTACCAGAGAGTACCACTCCCCATCACTTAATTTCTGTTTTATTTTTCAAAAGGGAGGTTAGTTTCTCCTTTAAGATTTGTTATTGTAATTTGTTAACTAAGTTTTCCAATTTTATTAGTTAGTTTTATATTTGAAAATGTATAATTAACTTTTGAAACTTGCTATCTGTAAAATATTAACTAACTCGTTCTTTTAATTTTAACTCATTATTACTTGCGACGACACGTTTAATTTGTTTGAATAACTCACCCACTCGTTTTGATGGCTCTAATATAAAATTATTAAAAATATTATTTACACATTAAAATTAACAATCAAAATCAACTAATATATATTTTTATGTATGTATATATTTAATTTATTTTTAATATATATTTTATATTAGTATCTAATTTTAGACTAATTTAATTTTAATATACACCTAACATAATTAAAAATTATATATTACATACATATATATATATATATATATATATGTAAATTCTTAATATTGGTTTATCTATCAATTTTATATCTTAATAAATTGTAAATTTGTCTTACATGCCCTTATTAAGTTAAAAATCCAAAAGAAAATACAAAAAAAAAACTTCTAAATCTTTTATTAACACATATTACATGTTTATTTAATCATATACTTTATTAATATTGATCTTTATTTAAATTTTATATTTACACATATTAAGTTTAAAAAAAATACTACATATCCTTTAAAATTTAGTTTTTGGTTAGTCTTTTAATTTAAATAATATTATTTAATTATTTTTAATTAAAATGCACTTCTATTTTTCATATAAACAAGATATTAATTGGATTTAGTTTAAACTTTATCAACTAAAATTTTTCTAATTTTCTATTAATATAATAAAGCAGTTATTTTTATTTTTTTCCCTCTCTTTATTGTAAGGTCATGGTCAGTTTATTACTGTATTTTTTCTAGCACGCTCTCTCTCATACAGCAGGGCATCAGACAACTTTCTCTAAAATTAATACAAATAATATAAACACATCTAAAATTAGATATTTACAAATCTAAATTACATTAATATTATAAAACCCACGTATATAAATAAAGTAGTGTAAAAAAAAATTCTCAACACAAACACATAAAAAAAATACTAGACACATCCAATATTATACATAAATTAAAAAATATAATTTTTAAATTAAAAAAAGAAAGAATTCTGCTAATCCAGAAATTATAAAGGAAGTACTAAATTTTAAATCAAATAGGATAATAAAAAAATATTCTTAACACAAACACATCTAAAATAAATACCACAAATACATATAAAATTATACATAAATTAAAAAAATAGGATATTTTATTAACTAAAAAAAATAGATGAGACAAAAAATTCTACTAACCAGAGCATACACACATGTAAAATTTAAAGGAGATGACGTTATTGAGATTCGTTAATGGACGAGGTAGTGAGTCGATGAAGGAGGCGCGCATCGCAGGAGAGGAGACCGAGGATGGGGGAGGCAGTGGGTCGACGAAGGAGGCACAACGAGAAAATCAGGGACAGAGGAGGAAGTGGGTCAACGGAGGAGGCGCAGGGAGGTGCGTGTCTCCGATGAAGGATATCGTCACAAGGGAGGTGCATGGCTCGGAAGAAGACAAAAGCGGCAACAAATGAGGAGGGAAAGACAAACATAGCTCTAAATTTTTATTGAAAAAAGGTTTTACCGTAAAAATTGATTTTGAATATTTTAGAATTTTATTTGGGATGTGTTAGCAAGATTTAAATTTTATATTTTAAATTTTAATTTTAATTAATCTATTTTTATAAATTTGTATTTAAATTTTAAAAAAATAATAAATCTATTTAAATATGTTTATTTTAGTTTTTTAAATTAATGTAATAAAAAATTTGAATAAAGAACTAATTTAAAGTATAGCTAGTTGTAATGGAGTTTAAATTCTCATTTTAGTCATAGAAATATATTTTAAATAGTAATGTTAGAAAATTAATAATTTAAAATTAGTTTATTTAATTAATTTAATATTTATAATTTTATGTATATAGAATTAATAACTAAATACTTATTATAGCTATTATATTATTTATTTATTTTAGTAATAATTAATAAACATAAAATAAATTAAAATAAAATTAATTTGGATTGACTTTTATTGTCTTTTAAATATTTTATGTTTTAAAACTCCAAACTAACTGCCTATTAAAGTGCTTACAAGTTAGTGATAAATCGTTAATAATATTTATTTATACACTTAACTCATGTTCCACCTTTTTTTTATATAGCTTTTCTAGATCCGTCCTTAATTAAAAAGAATTGTTTTATAGACATCAAAATAAGTCATCGATATATTTATAAATATTGATTTATATTTTTTTCAACTAAATGATCAAATTGTTACAATAATATAATTAAATTATTTTTATAAACACTAATTACGCATTCATATTAAGTGATTGATTAGTGATTTTTTTTTATCAACTTAATATAATTGCCTTTTAATTATTAACAAGTATAATAATTCATGTCATGCACGTGATAAGATTGAAATTATAATTTTAAATTAATTTATTAAAATTAATTTAAATTGTAATAATTTAATTAATAAATAAATAATATGATGTGCATTGTTTATTTTTTTTAATATGGTATTAAGTGTATTAATTTGAATGTAGTTATTAAATGTATAAAATTATGTTTAAATTATGGATTCTCTAAATAAAATTATTCCGTTCAAAATATTTAAATTATAATTTCAATCATAAATTACAAGTATGATTTAAAAATTTTTTTGATATGATATTATATTTTTTTTCTCCACTTCACTATTAATATACTAATATTGCAAGTCTAAATTACAGTATCTTACAAAATCTTGACTGAAAAAAATATAATTACGTGTTTCTATCATTCAATTTATTTATTACACCATGTACTAATATTAATGGTATTTTTAAAAAAATATATTGATAAAAATAGATATAATATGATTATAAATTAAATATAACATAAATAAATAAAATATATAAATAAATGCTAAATTAATATGCTTACCAATATTTTTGTTAAATTTTATAAATTAGAGAATAATTATGTATTCGGTTATTTGGTGATTACATAGATAATCAAGTAATTAGATTATAAATTGATCTCACAGCGGGCATCTTCTTTTTTTCTCATTTTTGAATGAAAGCGAGAATTAAAAAAAATAAGTAGTAATACATAAAAAAAAGATTTTGCACCACAACACATAATTATAACCAAAAGATATTTCTTATATTAAAATATTAAAATTTTACATACCGCAAATCATGAAGATCAATCACAATGTATTAGTCATTTTTCTCTATTTTTGACCATAATATAAATTTTTCTTTTCCAATCAAGAGTCTAATAATATCTAATTGAACAAAAAAATTGAATTAAAAGTATCAAATTAAGGATAAATGAGTGAATAATATAAGAAATTATAACTTTGTATGTATATAAAATAAAGAGAATTTACTCATTTATTTTATGTTAAACGATAAAACTAATAGTAGTATATTGATAAAAGGATATACCTTTAAAAAAAGTCATAATACAATTTTAAATATTTTTATAAATATACAATTAAAATTTTTGTTATCAATAAAATGATACTATTATACAATTTCTTGACGAAACTTAAAATAAAAAGGAAAACAGTTTTATGTGGATTAATATAAATTAACTACGTACCAAATAAGTAGAATCATTCATTTGTTTGTTTCAGTATATTAGCATAGGCAAGCGAATTAAAATGTATCATCCGAAATTTTACGATCGTCGACCGTATGTACTATACATAAAAGATATTTTGCACGTGTGTGTAGCCGAAAAATATATTCCACTTGATTCTTCAATCTCAAATAAATTTGAGAAGAAATAGACCTTTTTTTACCAATTCATTTTCAAACATTTTTATCAAATAATTCTTAATTGAACAATGAATTTTATCGTATTGCAAAACAAATTAAATATAAAAGCTATTAGCATCTACAAAGCTATTAAAAAGAATTGTCTTTGACATGTGGAATGGTGTACTTATAAAATTAACTTAAAATACGAACTACAAAGATTTATAAGAATTTAATTTTGATACACTAACAGGTGTAAAGTAGTTTTACACGTGTATCCAATTACGCAATGACATATCACCAAAAATAACTATTTTTCACATTGACCGCATGAATGGTCATCCAAAAGAACGGATATGATTGCACGACTGTGTAAAATACTTTACACTGTTAGTGCATCAAAATTAAACTCTATTTATAAAATGAACTTGGAAACAATTGCTCAATCAAATAAGAATAACAAATTAGAAAAAAAGAATGCTTTGCCTCTTATTTTTAGACTCACAAATCGCAAAAGAAACATTATATATAGCCTTTAGTAGTACAAAAATAATTACAAAAATTAATTATTGATATCAATATTAATTTACCACTATTAACGTTAGTGTCATATTTATGGCAATTAAAATTATAAATTTATGTTTATTTTTTTATTTTTAATTATTGATATCTTAACCCTTTTAAAAATATATTTTTTTTTAAAATATAACGTGTGTTGTTTAAACCTTTTCTATTATTATTATTATTATTATTATTATTATTATTATTATTATTAATTGATATCAATATCAATTTATCATCATTAATGTATGTATTAATTTGTTACTAATTATACTTGATTAAAAATAACAATTAAAAAATAATAATTAAAAAATATTAATGATTAATAATTAGTATTATATAATTAATTTAATAATTAGTATCAATTTGTATTAACGTATGTATTAAGTTGCACAATGATTAAGAATTAGAATTATATAAATTAATATAATAATTAGAATGATTAAAGATATGTAATGATATACAATTAGCATAATAATGTATTAAATATTAATTTTTATATAATTATAAAAATATATTTTCTTAAAATAGATTGAACAGAGAGTAAATATAATTAAATATATTAAAAATAGTGCTTTTATTTAAAAAAAAATAGGTAAATGACTTGTGTGCTTTTTTAGATCCGTCTTTAATTAAAATAAATTGCTTCATAGACATCAAAATAAGTCATCGATATATTTATAAATATTGATTTATATTTTTTTCAACTAAATGATCAAATTGTTACAACAATATAATTAAAATTTTTTTATAAACACTAATTACGCATTCATATTAAGTGATTGATTAGTGACTTTTTTTATCAACTTAATATAGTTGCCTTTTAATTATTAATTAGCGGTGCAAAATTCACATTTTAAGTAAAAGAAACTAGTGTTTGAATGAAAGAATTATTCATTCAAGGAAAATAATCTAATAAGATTAGATACCAAAGAGATCCATCTGATTTTGTCCAATTCAACTAAAACCAAAATCTTTTTGTTTTTAAGATGAAATTTTAAGCGACACATATCACACAATTCTAAATTGAGCGGATTGAAGTTAGTGAACGTAAATAAGGAATCTCAATAAGCAAATTAAGTATACTAACAACAACAATTGAGAGTTGAGACTTTCCATTACAAGAAATTTGGGAAGTCCTATCGAACAATATCTACATATTAAAATCGGATATGAAAATGACTATCAGGATTCAAGAGAAGTCAATATAATTATCCATTTATTAATAGTAAAACATACTTAATATTGATGGAATTTTAACATTTCAAAACCAAGCCTAAAAAAAGAAATGATTCTCACTCTTTTGGACATGCAAGGTTCTTGATTCCAAGCAATGCAAGCATATTTGCAATTATTAGAAAGAATGCTACAAAATTTTAATTAGAAGATGGACGTACATTGTATCGACCACAAAATTAGGTTCTTTTTTCGGCTAATGTTGCTTTCTTCTTTCTCCTTTTTCTTATTTTTGGGACAAACAAAGCTTCTGGACCACAAATTCAATAAGACCTTGTAAAGACAAAAGCATTTCTTCCTCTAACAAATTGCTCCATTATTGGTGTGTGAAAAAAAAAAGGAAAAGGTTTTACCATGGACAAATACAATGCTTTAGTTAATTTGCTACTAAAAACACGTGTCTCAGTGGACAGAAAGCTGTGTTATTTGAGAAAGTATAGAAAATTAAGTTTTAGTAAGTTAATATTAGTCAATTTTTTAAAATTTAAAAAATATTTAATTTTGAGAATTTAGAATTTAAGTTTTTTATAGTTAAGAATTTAAAATATATAAAATAATTTTTAAAAAGTTAATTATAATATTAGTTAAAAAAAGATCGACTCTCTGTTGTTGTGTTATTTTAATTAAAAGTCTTTAATTACTATTGTTTTGTTTTATTTTATTTTATTCTACTGGTAGGGTTTTGAAAAACAATCATTGTTGTAACTTGTGAAACAGGTTTGTGGAAGATTCCACCGTATTGTTAATTATTATACTATTAATTAAATAATTAATTAATTATCATAAGCGCTAGAACAATTTGGATTGCATTGGTTCCATTATTAATAAAGCTGTGGCTACAAACATCGCGCTTTCCACTTTCTAGGTTTCCAGAGTTCCTACTATCATCAAAATAATTTAAAGGATAAAGTGACAGTTAAATCTTTAAAAATATTGATTTTAATTAATTAATTTTTTTAAAAAATATTAATTAGATTTTTTAAAATAATAAACGATAGATATGTATTTTTTTATTAATAAATAGTATAAAATAAAATAAAATTATTCATATATTTCGTTAGTTATAGTAGTGCATATTTTGTTATTGTCACATGAATATGAAAACAATGTAGTCTTAGACAGTGAAACATTTATTGTTTTTTGAATTTTTATATACCTTTTATCAATCGCTTTTTATTTATCATAAATTCTATTAAAACAAGTGAAGTTTTACTTTAAAAATTATTATTTGCATGTTTATCTTTCATAAGAATTAACACATTAGAGTAATTAACAGTATATATAAACATCACTGTTAATAGGTATCCTGTTTGAGATCTTTTTTTTGTGGACCTCCATGATATAGCTATATCACCATATGTGAATAGGTATCTTGTTTGAGATCTTCCTTTCTGTAGATCAGACAAGTATCCAACATCTGCATAGCCAACTAATTGTGACTTGGATTCATATGGATAAAACAAACCCATATCAATTGTTCCATGAAGATATAGAAAGATTTGTTTGATTCCATTCCAATATCTTCTGGTTGGAGAGGAATTATACCTTGCTAGTAAATTCTCTGCAAATGATATGTCAGGTCGTGTATTATTAGCAAGATACATTAGCGCTTCAATTACACTAAGATATGGTACTTCAGGACTAAGGATGTTTTTATTTTCTTCTTTAGGATGGAATTGATCATTTTCCACATCCAAAGACCTTACGATCATTGGGGCACTTAATCAATGTGACTTATCCATATAAAATCTCTTCAAGATCTTTTTTGTGTATGTTATTTAATGAATAAAAATTCCATTTTTTGTATGCTCGATCTGCAGGCTGAGACAAAATTTAGTCTTTTCAAGATCTTTCATCTCAAACACTTCTTTTAGAGCTTTTATAATTGTTGGAATCTCTTCAGGAGTTCTAATGATATTTAAATCATCAACGTACAGAGGAATTATAATGAATCTAGATGCAGATTTCTTTATAAAAATACATGGGCAAATATTATCATTCTTGAATTCGTTTTTGGCCAGATACTCAGTAAGACAATTATACTACATTCGTCCAGATTGCTTTAAACTATATAAAGATCTTTGTAATTTGACTGAGTATAACCCTTGTGAATATTCATTGGATGATTTAGATATCTTTAATCCTTCAAGGACTTTCATATAGATATCACGATCTAATGATCCGTATAAGTAAGTTGTTATCATATCCATTAAATGCATATGTAGTTTATGGTATGCAAATAAACTGACCAAATAATGTAATGTTATTGCATCCACTACAGGGGAATATGTTTCTTCATAATCTATACTGGACCTGTGTGAAAAATCTTGTACCACAAGTCAAGCGTTGTAACATACAACTTCATTTTTCTCATTTCGTTTTCTCATAAATACCCATCTGTATCCAATAGGTTTTAAATCTTCTGGTGTACGGACTACAGGTCCAAAGACTTCACGTTTTGCAAGTGAGTCTAACTCAGCCTTCATAGCTTCTTACCATTTTGGCCAATCATTCCTCTATTCACATTCTTCGACTGTTCTTGGCTCAAGGTCTTTACTTTAATGCATGATATTTAATGCCACATTATATGCAAATATTTCAATGATAAAAGTCTTATTTCGGTCCCATTTTTCTTTTGTAAAGACATAATTTATCGAGATCTCGTCATTTTCACAATTTTACAGTACCTGAACGTCTTCTTGTGTCAAAACTATATTAGAATTTTGGACAACTGCAGGTGCCTTTACTATGTCTTTATCTTTTTCAATAGGAATAGTATTTACCTCTTTTCTTTTTCGAGAATTTTTATCCTTGGAACCAACAGACCTACCACACTTCTGACGTGAATTTGTTTTGGTGGCCATTTGAATGACTCAAACATCAATTCGAATTGAAGTATTTTCATCTAGTATATAGGATTTAGTTATTCTTTTCGTATCAGAAAATGTATCAAGTAATTCATTTGCTAATCTTTGCAAATGTATAATCTTTCGAACTTCTAGTTCACATTGCCTTGATTGAGGATCTAAATGCATCAAGGATGATGCATTCCAATTAAGTTCCTTTTCAGGAAACTTATTCTCTCTTCCTAATATTGTAAATTTTGATTCATCAAAATGACGATATGCAAATCAGACTTTAAATACATCTCCAGTTTGTATCTCAAGATACCTCACTATAGAGAGAGAATCATATCTAACATATATTCCCAATTTTCTTTAAGGTCCCATTTTAGTGCGATAAGACGGGGCAATTGGAACATATATCGCACACCCAAATTTTTTTAAATGGGAAACATTTGGCTGCTAGCCAAAAGCTAATTGTAGAGGAGAGAATTGATGGCAACTTGTTGGTCTCAAACGAATAAGTACTACGGTATATAAAATTGCATGCCCCCAAACTTAGGTTGGAAGATTTGTTCTCATAAGTAAAGGTTTAGCAATTAATTAGAGGCGTTTAATAAGTGATTATGCTAACCCATTTTGTGTGTGAATATGAGCTACTAGATGTTCAACACTTATTTCGTTACCCATACAATAAGCATCCAAGGTTTGGGAAGTGAATTCACCATCATTATCAAGGCATATTATTTTGATTGAATTTTTTGGAAATTGTGCTTTTAATCGAATAATTTCAGCAAGTAATCTCGTAAATGCCAGGTTGCGAGAAGACAATAAGCACACATGTGACCATCTCGAAGATGTGTCTAATATGACTATAAAATATCTAAAAGATTCACATGGTGAATGAATAGATCCACATATATCGCCTTGAATTTTTTCTAGAAATTCAGGAGACTCAAATTCAATCTTTACTGGTGATGGCCTTAAAATTAATTTTTCTTGAGAACATGCAGCACAACAAAATTCATTAGATTTGGAAATTTTCTGGTTCTTTAGTGAATGTCCATGCAAATTTTCAATATTTTTTCACATCATGTTTGTTCCAGAATGACCTAATCAATAATGCCAAGTTATGAATTCATTTGGCCTAGTAAACTTCAAATTTATAATGGCATGTGATTCGATTGCACTGGTTTTAGTATAATTGGTGCACGAAATTGTGATCAATACTTTTCAAAACATAAACAATCCCTAGTAATGGCTCCAAAGACTTGGTGCTCAATACCATGGCATAAACACAAATTCGCACAACTAACCAGCAAGTGCACTGGGTCGTCCAAGTAATAAACCTTACGCGAGTAAGGGTCGATCCCACGGAGATTGGTGGTATGAAGCAAGCTATGGTCACCTTGTAAATCTCAGTCAGGCAGACTCAATTGGGTATAGATGATGAATAAAGCATAAAGATAAAGATAGAGATACTTATGTATATCATTGGTGAGAGCTTCAGATAAGCGTATGAAGATGCCTTCCCTTCCGTCTCTCTGCTTTCCTACTGCCTTCATCCAATCCTTCTTACTCCTTTCCATGGCAAGCTTGTGTAGGGTTTCACCGTTGTCAGTGGCTACCTCCCATCCTCTCAGTGAAAATACGTCCCTGATGCTCTGTCACAGCATAGGCTAATCATCTGTCGGTTCTCGGTCCGGCCGGAATAGAATCCAGTGATTCTTTTGCGTCTGTCACTAACGCCCCGCCTTTCGGAGTTTGAAGCACGTCACAGTCATTCAATCATTGAATCCTACTCAGAATACCACAGACAAGGTTAGACCTTCCGGATTCTCTTGAATGCCGCCATCAGTTCTTGCCTATACCACGAAGACTCTGATCTCACGGAATGGCTGGCTCGTTTGTCAGGCGATCAACCATGCATCATGCAATCAGAAATCCAAGAGATATTCACTAAGCCTCGAATGCTTGTAGAACAAGAATGGTTGTCAGTCACCTTGTTCATAGGTGAGAATGATGATGAGTGTCAATCATCACCTTCATCAAGTTGAAGAACAAGTGATATCTTGGACAAAGAACAAGCGGAATTGAATAGAAGAACAATAGTAATTGCATTAATACTCGAGGTACAGCAGAGCTCCACACCTTAATCTATGGTGTGTAGAAACTCCACCGTTGAAAATACATAAGAACAAGGTCTAGGCATGGCCGTGAGGCCAGCCTCCCAAATGATCTAAGATAGCATAAAATTAGAAGATAGCTACCCAGATTGTCAAATACAATAGTACAAGGTCCTACTTATAGAAAACTAGTAGCCTAAGGTGTACAAAGATGAGTAAATGACATAAAAATCCACTTTCAGGCCCACTTGGTGTGTGTTTGGGCTGAGCAATGAAGCATTTTCGTGTAGAGACTTGTCTTGGAGTTAAACGCCAGCTTTTATGCCAGTTTGGGCGTTTAACTCCCATTTAGGTGCCAGTTCCGGCGTTTAACGCTGGAATTTCTTGAGGTGACTTTGAACGCCGGTTTGGGCCATCAAATCTTGGGCAAAGTATGGACTATCATATATTGCTGGAAAGCCCAGGATGTCTAATTTCCAACGCCGTTGAGAGCGCGCCAATTGGGCTTCTGTAGCTCCAGAAAATTCACTTCGAGTGCAGGGAGGTCAGAATCCAACAGCATCTGCAGTCCTTTTCAGTCTCTGGATCAGATTTTTTCTCAGAACCCTCAATTTCAGCCAGAAAATACCTGAAATCACAGAAAAACACACAAACTCATAGTAAAGTCCAGAAAAGTGAATTTTAATTAAAAACTAATAAAAATATACTAAAAACTAACTAGATCATACTAAAAACATACTAAAAATAATGCCAAAAAGCATGCAAATTATCCGCTCATCACAACACCAAACTTAAATTGTTGCTTGTCCCCAAGCAACTGAAGATCAAATAAGATAAAAAAAAAGAGAATATGCAATGAACTCCAAAAACATCTATGAAGATCAGTATTAATTAGATGAGCGGGGCTTTTAGCTTTTTGCCTCTGAACAGTTTTGGCATCTCACTCTATCCTTTGAAATTCAGAATGATTGGCTTCTTTAGGAACTCAAAATCCAGATAGTGTTATTGATTCTCCTAGTTAAGTATGATGATTCTTGAACACAGCTACTTATTGAGTCTTGGCCGTGGCCCAAAGCACTCTGTCTTCCAGTATTACCACCGGATACATACATGCCACAGACACATAATTGGGTGAACCTTTTCAGATTGTGACTCAGCTTTGCTAAAGTCCCCAATTAGAGGTGTCCAGGGTTCTTAAGCACACTCTTATTGCCTTGGATCACAACTTTATTTCTTTCTTTTTTTTCTTTTTTCGGTTTTTTTTTTTCGTTTGCTTCTTTTTTTTTTGTATTCACTGCTTTTTCTTGCTTCAAGAATCATTTTTATGATTTTTCAGATCCTCAGTAACATGTCTCCTTTTTCATCATTCTTTCAAGAGCCAATATTCATGAACCACAAATTCAAAAGACATATGCACTGTTCAAGCATACATTCAGAGAACAAAAGTGTTGCCACCACATCAAAATAATTAAACTGTTATAAAATTCAAAATTCATGCAATTCTTTTCCTTTTCAATTAAGCACGTTTTTATTTAAGAAAGGTGATGGATTCATAGGACATTCATAACTTTAAGGCATAAACACTAAGACACTAATGATCATAAGACACAAACATGGATAAACATAAGCACTAAAATTCGAAAAATAGAAGAATAAAGAACAAGGAAATCAAGGAACGGGTCCACCTTAGTGATGGCGGCTCTTCCTTCCTCTTGAAGGTCCTATGGAGTGCTTAAGCTCCTCAATGTCTCTTCCTTGCCTTTGTTGCTCCTCTCTCATGATTCTTTGATCTTCTCTTATTTCATGGAGGAGAATGGAGTGTTCTTGGTGCTCCACCCTTAGTTGTCCCATGTTGGAACTCAATTCTCCTAGGGAGGTGTTTAGTTGCTCCCAATAGTTTTGTGGAGGAAAGTGCATCCCTTGAGGCATCTCAGGGATCTCATGATGAGAGGGGTCTCTTGTGTGCTCCATCCTTTTCTTGGTGATGGGCTTATCCTCATCAATGGTGATGTCTCCCTCTATGTCAACTCCAACTGAATAATAGAGGTGACAAATGAGGTGAGGAAAGGCTAACCTTGCTAAGGTAGAGGACTTATCCGCCACCTTGTAGAGTTCTTGGGCTATGACCTCATGAACTTCCACTTCTTCTCCAATCATGATGCTATGGATCATGATGGCCCGGTCTAAAGTAACTTCGGACCGGTTGCTAGTGGGAATGATTGATCGTTGGATAAACTCCAACCATCCTCTAGCCACGGGTTTGAGGTCATGCCTTCTCAATTGAACCGGCTTGCCTCTTGAATCTCTCTTCCATTGTGCGCCCTCTTCACATATGATTGTGAGGACTTGGTCCAACCTTTGATCAAAGTTGACCCTTCTTGTGTAAGGATGTTCATCTCCTTGCATCATAGGCAAGTTGAACGCCACCCTCACACTTTCCGGACTAAAATCCAAGTATTTCCCCCGAACCATTGTGAGATAATTCTTTGGATCCGGGTTCATACTTTGATCATGGTTCTTGGTGATCCATGCATTGGCATAGAACTCTTGAACTATCAAGATTCCGACTTGTTGAATGGGGTTGGTAAGCACTTCCCAACCTCTTCTTCGGATCTCATGGCGGATCTCCGGATATTCACCCTTTTTGAGTGAAAAGGGGACCTCGGGGATCACCTTCTTCAAGGCCACAACTTCATAGAAGTGGTCTTGATGCACCCTTGAGATGAATCTATCCATCTCCCATGACTCGGAGGTGGAAGCTTTTGCCTTCCCTTTCCTCTTTCTAGAGGTTTCTCCGGCCTTGGATGCCATAAATGGTTATGGAAAACGAAAAAGCAACGCTTTTACCACACCAAACTTAAAAGGTTTGCTCGTCCTCGAGCAAAAGAAGAAAGAAGAGAGTAGAAGAAGAAGAAATGAGGGAGAAGGAGATGGCTTATGTATTTCGGCCAAGGGGGGGAAGTGGTGTTTAGGTTGTGTGAAAATGAAGGAATGAAGAAGGGTATTTATAGGAGAGAGGGGAGATGGGGTTCGGCCATTATGGGTGGGTTTGGGAGGGAAAGTGGTTTGAATTTGAAGGGTGAGGTTGGTGGGGTTTTATGAAGGATGGATGTGAGTGGTGAAGAGAAAGATGGGATTTGATAGGTGAGGGGTTTTTGGGAAAGAGGTATTGAGGTGATTGGTGAATGGAGGAAGAAGAGAGAGAGTGGTGGTGGGGTTGGTGGGGATCCTGTGGGGTCCACAGATCCTGTGGTGTCAAGGAAAAGTCATCCCTGCACCAAATGTTGCTCAAAATCACGTTTTGAGCCATTTCTGGCGTTAAACGCCGGGCTGATGCCCATTCCTGGCGTTTAACGCCAGGTTCTTGCCCTTTTCTGGCGTTTAACGCCAGTCTGGTGCCCCTTTCTGGCGTTAAACGCCCAGAATGGTGCCAGACTGGGCGTTAAACGCCCAACTGCTAGGTTCACTGGCGTTTGAACGCCAGCAACTTCTTCCTCCAGGGTGTGCTGTTTTTCTTCCTGTTTTTCATTTTGTTTTTGCTTTTTCAATGGATTTTGTGACTTCTAATGATCATCAACCTAAAAAAAACATAAAATAACAAAGAGAAATATAATTATTGGGTTGCCTCCCAACAAGCGCTTCTTTAATGTCAGTAGCTTGACAGAGGGCTCTCATGGAGCCTGACAGATATTCAGAGCAATGTTGGAACCTCCCAACACCAAACTTAGAGTTTGAATGTGGGGGTTCAACACCAAACTTAGAGTTTGGTTGTGGCCTTCCAACACCAAACTTAGAGTTTGACTGTGGGGTGATGGTGTTTTTGCGGAAAAATGAATTTCCAACACACAAATCCAACCGGCAAGTGTACCGGGTCGCATCAAGTAGTAATAACTCACTTAGAGTGAGGTCGATCCCACAGGGATTGATGGATCAAGCAACTTTAGTGGGTGATTAGTTTAGTCAAGCTAACATTGAAGTGAATTTGGATGAAGTGTAGCCAACAGAAAGTAAATTGCAAGAAATTTAAAAGATGCAGAAAATAAAATTGCAGGAAACTTAAAGAACAAGAAAGTAAAATAACTGAAACTTAAATTGCAAGAAATGTAAATTGCATGAAAAGTAAAGGGGGTTGGGTGCTGGAAATTAAAATTCAACAGAAAAGTGTAAATAGCAATCAAACAGAGAAGTAAAAGGTGCAAAATCATGCAACAGATCTAAACAGAAAATGGAAATGGCTTGAAGAATTCTAAACAGAAAAGCAGTGCTTAATTTGCAGCAATTTAAAAGAGTGTTGAAGATCTCAGGATTGGAGGAGACTAGATAACAAGTCTAGATCTCAAATCCTTCCTTGATCCAACAAGAACAATTGCAGAAGAAGTAAAAGAAAGCAAATTGCAGAAATTGCAGAAGAAGAAATGAACAGAAAGTAAAATTCAATTATGCAGAAAATTAAAGAAGAGATCTCAAGGTGAGATTGAAACAGAAGTTCTTCAATTCTTCACCCAAGATCCAAAGCAAGAAAAGTAAAGAGTGCTCAAGAAGGAACCAGGAGGAAGAGAGATCAATTCTCCTTCCTAATTCTCTAAGAAATTCCAAAGTTCAAAATTAAAATGCAAGTAGAAAGGAAAATTCAAAAATAAAGTCTCGAGCTCCTCAATTACATAAAACTAGCTCTTATTTATACACTTTCTATTCTTGGATTTTGGGGTTTGGATGGGCTTTTGATTTGGTGAAGAAATGAATTAAATTGGGTTTTTAATTCAATTTCAGCCCATGAAGGAAAATTGCTTCCAGGAGGCTGCCCTGCCCTTGTGGAGGGCAGGGCAGGATTTGATGAGTGCGGCCTTGGTGCGAGCGTGGTGCACGAGTTGATGCTGCAGGATGCTGCCCTGCCCTCGCGGAGGGCAGGGCGGAAATTTTTGGTGCGCCAGAATGGTGCCCCGTGCGTGCTGCTGGTGCTGGCCGAAGCTCCTTGGTGCGCCAGAATGGTGCCCGTGTGTGCATCACCAAAATGCTGCCCTGCCCTTGCGGAGGGCAGGGCAATGTTTCCTTTGGGGAGTGCCAAGTTCGAATCCCATGGAGTGCATTGCTTGGCTTTTTCTTCTTGGCACCTAATTCACGCCTAAGGTTTGGCTTCCTAGAGGTCTTGTGTTCGAAACTTGGTGGAGGAAGTTGTTGCAATTTTTCCTTGAATTTTCATGAAGAAAACACGACATTGCCCTCCAAGAGGGCATTCTGCTCTCCTTGAGGGC
Source organism: Arachis stenosperma (assembly GCF_014773155.1). NCBI lineage: Eukaryota > Viridiplantae > Streptophyta > Magnoliopsida > Fabales > Fabaceae > Arachis > Arachis stenosperma. The sequence continues at coordinate 15,113,844 of NC_080386.1, read as the reverse complement.
AGACTTCCTTGGGTTCCTTGTGTCTCCCTCTTCGAGCCTTGGTGGAAGCATTTTGGTTTATTTTCGCTTGTTTTTGGCCCTTAAAGATGCCTTTCGTTCCTGCCTCAATTGTACGCCAAATATGAATTGCTATATATCGTTGGAAAGCTCTGAATGTCAGCTTTCCAACGCAACTGAAAGCACATCAATTGGACGTCTGTAGCTCAAGTTATAGCCCTTTGAAGAAGGCATGGTCATGCTGTGAGCGCCCAGATTTTACCTTAGCGAAATTCTTGCTTCCAACCTCAATGTGCATCACGATTCTGCCCTGCCCTTGGCAAGGGCAGGGCAGTGTGCGTGCTGGCTGCTTCCTTCCTTGATTTGGTCATGGGCCACGCTTTTAAAAGCGTGGCCTAAGGCTCCAAAGTGTACCCCAACTTCAAAGTGTACCCCAAAGCTCTTTTTTCTCCTTTTTTTGTGCTTCTTTGCTTCTTTTTCTTCTTTTTTCCTACAAGATTTTTTAAAATTAAAAGATCAAGAAAATATATCATTTAAGCACAAAAGCATTCAATATTTAAGCACAAATCATTAATTTCTTGTATGAAAAAGCATAGAAAATGGGTATATGATGACTTGTCATCATGGGGGCTCTGTTTGACTCTGAATTGAGAGAAGCTCTTCATGCTTCTTCTCCATGGTGACAGAGGGATATCCTTGAGCCTTAAACACATAGGATTCTTCATTCACTTGAATGATCAATTCACCTCCATCAACATCAATCACAGCTTTTGCTGTGGCTAGGAAGGGTCTGCCAAGGATGATTGAGTCATCCATGCTCTTCCCAGTCTCTAGGACTATGAAATCAGTAGGAATGTACTGGTCTTCAACCTTTACCAAAACATTCTCTACAAGTCCATGAGCTTGTTTTCTTGAGTTGTCTGCCATCTCTAATGAGATTCTTGCAGCTTGTACCTCAAAGATCCCTAGCTTCTCCATTACAGAGAGAGGCATGAGGTTTACACTTGACCCCAAGTCACACAGAGCCTTCTTGAAGGTCATGGTGCCTATGGTACAAGGTATTGAAAACTTCCCAGGATCTTGTCTCTTTTGAGGTAATTTCTGCCTAGACAAGTCATCCAGTTCTTTGGTGAGCAAAGGAGGTTTATCCTCCCAAGTCTCATTTCCAAATAACTTGTCATTTAGCTTCATGATTGCTCCAAGGTATTTAGCAACTTGCTCTTCAGTGACATACTCATCCTCTTCAGAGGAAGAATACTCATCAGAGCTCATGAAAGGCAGAAGTAGGTCCAATGGAATCTCTATGGTCTCATTTTGAGCCTCAGATTCCCATGGTTCCTCATTGGGGAACTCAGTGGAGGTCAGTGCACGCCCATTGAGGTCTTCCTCAGTGGCGTCCACTTCATCTCCTTCCTCTCCAAATTCGGCCATGGTTATGGCTTTGCACTCTCCTTTTGGATTTTCTTCTGTATTACTTGGGAGAGTACTAGGAGGGAGTTCAGTAACTTTCTTGCTCAGCTGTCCCACTTGTGCCTCCAAATTTCTAATGGAGGACCTTGTTTCATTCATGAAACTTTGAGTGGTTTTAATTAGATCAGAGACCATGGTTGCTAAGTCAGAGGGGTTCTGCTTAGGATTCTCTGTCTGTTGCTGAGAAGATGATGGAAAAGGTTTGCCATTGCTAAACCTGTTTCTTCCACCATTATTATTGAAACCTTGTTGAGGTCTCTCTTGATTCTTCCATGAGAGATTTGGGTGATTTCTCCATGAAGAATTATAGGTGTTACCATAGGGTTCTCCTAGGTAATTCACCTCTTCCATTGAAGGGTTCTCAGGATCATAAGCTTCTTCCTCAGATGAAGCATCCTTAGTACTACTTGGTGCATTTTGCATTCCAGACAGACTTTGAGAAATCAAATTGACTTGTTGAGTCAATATTTTATTCTGAGCCAAAATGGCGTTCAGAGTATCAATCTCAAGAACTCCTTTCTTCTGACTTGTCCCATTGTTCACAGGATTTCTCTCAGAAGTGTACATGAATTGGTTATTTGCAACCATTTCAATGAGCTCTTGAGCTTCTGTAGGCATCTTCTTCAGATGAAGGGATCCTCCAGCAGAGCTATCCAAGGACATCTTGGATAGTTCAGAGAGACCATCATAGAAAATACCTATGATGCTCCATTCAGAAAGCATGTCTGAGGGACATTTTCTGATCAATTGTTTGTATCTTTCCCAAGCTTCATAGAGGGATTCTCCATCCTTCTGTCTGAAGGTTTGGACTTCCACTCTAAGCTTACTCCATCTTTGTGGTGGAAAGAACTTTGCCAAGAAGGCATTCACTAGCTTTTCCCAAGAGTCCAGGCTTTCTTTAGGTTGAGAGTCCAACCATATTCTAGCTCTGTCTCTTACAGCAAAAGGGAATAGCATCAGTCTATAGACCTCAGGGTCAACCCCATTAGTCTTGACTGTGTCACAGATTTGCAAGAATTCAGCTAAAAACTGATGAGGATCTTCCATTGGAAGTCCATGAAACTTGCAATTCTGTTGCATTAGAGAAACTAATTGAGGCTTAAGCTCAAAGTTGTTTGCTCCAATGGCAGGGATAGAGATGCTTCTCCCATAGAAGTCGGGAGTAGGTGCAGTAAAGTCACCCAGCACCTTCCGTGCATTGTTTGCATTATTGTTGTTTTCGGCTGCCATGTCTTCTTCTTCTTTGAAGAATTCGGTCAGGTCCTCTAAAGAGAGTTGTGCTTTGGTTTCTCTTAGCCTTCTCTTCAAGGTCCTTTCGGGTTCAGGGTCAGCTTCAACAAGAATGCCTTTGTCTCTGCTCCTGCTCATATGAAAGAGAAGAGAACAAGAAAATATGGAATCCTCTATGTCACAGTATAGAGATTCCTTGAGGTGTCAGAGGAAAAGAGAAATAGAAAGAAGAAGGAGAAGAAGAATTCGAACTTTAATTAGATAAGGTCCGAATTGTGCATTGAGAAGGAGTGGTACTCCATAAATAGAAGGATGTGAGAAGGAGGGAAGTAATTTTTCGAAAATTAATTAAAATATTTTGAAAACATTTTTAAAAAACACTAATTGATTTTCGAAAATAAAAGTGGAAAAGAAATCAAGTGATTTTTGAAAAAGATTTTTAAATTAGAAATCAAAAAGATTTGATTGAAAACTATTTTGAAAAAGATGTGGTTAAGAAGATATGATTGGTTTTAAAAAGATGTGATTGAAAAGATATGATTTGAAAACAATTTTAAAAAGATATGATTTGAAAACAATTTTAAAAAGATATGATTTGAAATCAATTAAAAAAAAAAAGATTTGATTTTAAAATTTAATGACTTGCCTAACAAGAAAAGATATGATTCAAACATGAAACCTTCCTCAACAGAAAAGGCAAAAAATGTTCAATCAAATCATTAATTGTTAGTAAGTATCTTTGAAAAAGGAAAGAAATTAATTTTGAAAACATTTGATTGAAAAGATATGATTTGAAAAAGATTTGATTTTGAAAAACTTTGAAAACTTGAAAAAAAATTGATTTTGAAAACAAAATCTTCCCCCTAGCACCATCCTGGCGTTAAACGCCCAGAATGGTATCCATTCTGGCGTTTAACGCCCAAAATGCACCCTTTTTGGGCGTTAAACGCCCAACCAGGTACCCTGGCTGGCGTTTAAACGCCAGTCTGCCTTCTTCACTGGGCATTTTTGAATGCCCAGCTTTTTCTGTATAATTCCTCTGTAGTATGTTCTGAATCTTCAATTCTCTGTATTATTGACTTGAAAAGACACAAATAAAAAATATTTTTGGATTTTTAATAATCAAAATGCAACAAGAATCAAATAACAATGCATGCAAGACACCAAACTTAGCAGTTTGTATACTATTGACACTATATGAGACACATAAACACTCAAGTCAAAAGAATTCAAAGATCAGAGTAAGAAATCATCAAGAATTACTTGAAGATCCTTAAGACACATGAATGCATGCAATTGACACCAGACTTAAGATGAGACACTAGACTCAAGCAAGAAACATCAAATATTTTTGGTTTTTATGGTTTTTGTGAATTTTTTTTTTGTGATTTTCGAAAATTAAGTGGAAAAAGATATCAAAATTCTTAATGAGAATTCCAGGAATCAGTGCAATGCTAGTCTAAGACTCCGGTCCAGGAATTAGACATGGCTTCACAGCCAGCCAAGCTTTCAAAGAAAGCTTCGGTCCAAAACACTAGACATGGCCAAAGGCCAGCCAAGCCTTAGCAGATCACTGCTCCAAAAGCAAGATCAACAAGCTCTTGTGATGATAAGTTGAAACCTCGGTCCAATGAAATTAGACATGGCTTTACAGCCAGCCAGATTTCAGCAAATCATCATGAAACTCTAGAATTCATCTTCAAGAATTTCGAAAAAAATAAATGCCTAATATAAGCAACAAGATAAACCGTCAGTTGTCCATACACAAGAACAATCCCCGGCAACGGCGCCAAAAACTTGGTGCACGAAATTGTGATCAATACTTTTCAAAACATAAACAATCCCTAGTAATGGCTCCAAAGACTTGGTGCTCAATACCATGGCATAAACACAAATTCGCACAACTAACCAGCAAGTGCACTGGGTCGTCCAAGTAATAAACCTTACGCGAGTAAGGGTCGATCCCACGGAGATTGGTGGTATGAAGCAAGCTATGGTCACCTTGTAAATCTCAGTCAGGCAGACTCAATTGGGTATAGATGATGAATAAAGCATAAAGATAAATATAGAGATACTTATGTATATCATTGGTGAGAGCTTCAGATAAGCGTATGAAGATGCCTTCCCTTCCGTCTCTCTGCTTTCCTACTGCCTTCATCCAATCCTTCTTACTCCTTTCCATGGCAAGCTTGTGTAGGGTTTCACCGTTGTCAGTGGCTACCTCCCATCCTCTCAGTGAAAATACGTCCCTGATGCTCTGTCACAGCATAGGCTAATCATCTGTCGGTTCTCGGTCCGGCCGGAATAGAATCCAGTGATTCTTTTGCGTCTGTCACTAACGCCCTGCCTTTCGGAGTTTGAAGCACGTCACAGTCATTCAATCATTGAATCCTACTCAAAATACCACAGACAATGTTAGACCTTCCGGATTCTCTTGAATGCCGCCATCAGTTCTTGCCTATACCACGAAGACTCTGATCTCACGGAATGGCTGGCTCGTTTGTCAGGCGAGCACTCGGTTGTCAGGCGATCAACCATGCATCATGCAATCAGAAATCTAAGAGATATTCACTAAGCCTCGAATGCTTGTAGAACAAGAATGGTTGTCAGTCACCTTGTTCATAGGTGAGAATGATGATGAGTGTCAATCATCACCTTCATCAAGTTGAAGAACAAGTGATATCTTGGACAAAGAACAAGCGGAATTGAATAGAAGAACAATAGTAATTGCATTAATACTCGAGGTACAGCAGAGCTCCACACCTTAATCTATGGTGTGTAGAAACTCCACCGTTGAAAATACATAAGAACAAGGTCTAGGCATGGCCGTGAGGCCAGCCTCCCAAATGATCTAAGATAGCATAAAATTAGAAGATAGCTACCCAGATTGTCAAATACAATAGTACAAGGTCCTACTTATAGAAAACTAGTAGCCTAAGGTGTACAAAGATGAGTAAATGACATAAAAATCCACTTCCGGGCCCACTTGGTGTGTGTTTGGGCTGAGCAATGAAGCATTTTCGTGTAGAGACTTGTCTTGGAGTTAAACGCCAGCTTTTATGCCAGTTTGGGCGTTTAACTCCCATTTAGGTGCCAGTTCCGGCGTTTAACGCTGGAATTTCTTGAGGTGACTTTGAACGCCGGTTTGGGCCATCAAATCTTGGGCAAAGTATGGACTATCATATATTGCTGGAAAGCCCAGGATGTCTACTTTTCAACGCCGTTGAGAGCGCGCCAATTGGGCTTCTGTAGCTCCAGAAAATCCACTTCGAGTGCAGGGAGGTCAGAATCCAACAGCATCTGCAGTCCTTTTCAGTCTCTGGATCAGATTTTTGCTCAGAACCCTCAATTTCAGCCAGAAAATACCTGAAATCACAGAAAAACACACAAACTCATAGTAAAGTCCAGAAAAGTGAATTTTAATTAAAAACTAATAAAAATATACTAAAAACTAACTAGATCATACTAAAAACATACTAAAAACAATGCCAAAAAGCATACAAATTATCCGCTCATCAATAATATAACTCAGATGAAAGTGAGGTAACTTTTCTAATATAACCTTTTTATCTAAATCATGAATTGTGATACATGAATACTCATGATTTTTCTCATTCATTATTTCAATATGATATCCATTTCGGTGAATATCTATTAAACTCAATAAGTTCTTTAGAGACTTAGTAGAAAATAGTGCATTATTTATTATGAATTTTGTTCCTTCGGAAAATAAAATTATAGCTCTTTCGGAGCTTTCTATCACATTGTCTGAGCCAATAATAGTATTAACATATTCTTCTTTTGGTGCAAGATGAATAAAATATATATCACTTTTGAGAATGGTATGTGAATTTGCACTATCTACAAGGCAAACATCTTCATCATATGTCCTTGCTATTTTCTTCAAAGACAAATAATAAAATGAGTAAAAGTACATGCGTAGTAAAATATTCCTGATTGGAATTATTTTTTTAAGAGGTACTGTACATAGTATCATATACAAAAAATTTATTTTTATTATTATTGAATTTGACACATTTAGTGAACATAAACGTTTAATAGAGTATAAAGGTATTAGTGTATAATAGTGAGTTAGTTAGGTTGTGAACTGAATAACAGAATTGGTTATTCTGTTATTTTGTTATTGCAACTGTGTTGTTATTGCTATAAATGGCATAATGCAGTACTCTTGTAACTAAGATTAATACACTTTTCAATTTCATATTCTTTTGTTTCTATGATTACACTGAGTCTTCTCTCAACCCTTTCATGATATCATAGAGCCAAGATGTGAATCCATGGCTTCTATCATTCCCGTTCAATCAAACCCTCCTACCAACACTTTTTCTACACCCATTCTTAAAGAACTTATTGAAGATACATTCAAAACGTGAAATCAATTAGCCTTACATGTTATTCATGCTAACAGGCTGGGCTCTCATCTCTTCCAAGATCAAATTCCTCCTCAATATGAGAATGATGTTGTGTGCCTTGCCGATACCGAATCTGAAGCATTCAAGGATTGGATCACCAAGGATCACTATTTGTTCACATGGTTACTCACCTCCATTGATTCTTCCTTTAAGAATCGCATGTTGGACTGTACCTACACTTATCAAGTCTGGAATAATATTCAAGAATACTTTGCCAATATCTCCAAGATAAAGATTCAACAGCTGAAAGCACAACTCAAATGGATATGTTCTCTCTGTTGAATATCATATTTCAGCTATTACTGATGGTTTGACTGAGGATTATGCCTTGTATCTCTCTAGTGTCATGACAAAATCTGACTCTTTAACACTTATGGAAGCTGAAGCCTTTTTACTGGGTCACGAATATATGCTCACAAGATTCAGAAAATCTGATCTCTCTCAATTTCAAGCTCACTACACTCAAGCCTCTTATCCACCAGGAAGATCTACTGCTACATTTAACAATGGAGGCCGAAGAGGAGGAGGTTTTCGTGGAACACGTGGAGGTGGAGCACGTGGAGGTCGCACCTTCAATTCCAATTTTCGACCCCAATGTCAGGTGTGTGGTCACATAGACACACTGCCCTGAATTGCTTTCATCGGTTCAAGCATACCAGGCTTCCTCCTCACCTTCTCAATCATCCTCAGCTCCACATTCTCCTCTACCACCTCCATCGACTTATCATCAACCTCAAGTTTACCTAGCCACACCTTTAGTTCTGTCTGACTCTACATGGCTCTCAAACACTGGTGCAAGCCATCACATCTCCCCTGATCTGAATAATCTTCTTCAGCCTCAGCATATCAAGGTTCTAACCAGATTCTAGTAGGTAATAGTTTAGGTAGTGCAATTTTCTCTATTGGCCACTCTTATTTAATTAATCTTGAGACTAAAAAATGTTTCATTCTTGATCACTTAATTCATTCTCTTGATATTGCAAGAAATCTCATCAGTGTTCACAAATTTGCTTGTGACAATGCTTGTTATTTTAAATTTCATACTAATGAATGCTTTGTTAGATCTCAAGCCTCCAAGAACGTTCTTCTCAAAGGGAGATCTAATCATAGAATTTATGAATTTAAGAATGTTGCATTAGTTCAATCTAGCCCTAATGATACTTTTTTTCTTCTCCTATTAAGAGTGCTCCAAGTACCTTTCTTACTCAATCAGATTCTTATAATCTACGACATCAAAGGCTTGGTCATTGTGCTTCTAAAACTGCTATGGCTATAATGAATAAATGTCATGTTCCTACTAATATCAATTCAATGAATTCTGGTTTGTGTGACTCTTGTTGCAAAGGTAAGATGCATTTATTACCTTTCTCTAATGATTCTTATAATTTTCATGCTCCATTAGATATGATATATTCTGATATTTGAGGACCCTCTCCTATTACTTCCTTTAATGGTTTCAATTATTACATTTCTTTCGTTGATGCATATACCAGATACACATCTATTTTTCTTCTAAATTCGAAGTCTAAGGCTTTCTTTCAATTTCAAGAAAATATAGAATGACATACTGGTTTCAAAATCAAAGCACTACAAACTGATCATGGCTGAGAATACCTTTCTACATCTTTCACTCAATATCTAGCTTCTCAAGGCATTACACATAATTTTTCATGCTCTTATACACATCAACAGAATGGAAGAGCTGAGAGAAAACATAGGCATATTACTGAAATTAGTTTAGCCATATTGGCTGCTACATCACTCCCGTTGTTACATTGGGATGATGCATTCCTCTCAGCCACTTACATAATCAATAGATTACCCTCCTCTAATACTAAGAACTTATCTCCTTATGAACTTTTACACAATCATATCCCTGATTATTTTTTTAAAGTGTTTGGATATGCATGTTATCCTTGTTTGAAGCCTTATACCTCTCATAAATTTGATTTCAAATTTGATTTATCAGTATTCTTAGTTTATGCTCCAAACCACAAGGGATACAAATGTCTTACAAAAAATGGTAAGGTGGTAATTACTTATCATGTTCTCTTTGATGAACATAAGTTTCCATATATTGATCTCTTTTCTAACACCAATCATCCTCTTGTTAAAAACCAATTTCCTCATACTATCTTTACTTTTTCAATTTTAACATCCTCCCCATCATGTACATCAGATTCTATTTCTCATGATCCATCATTATCTTCTTCTTCTAATTATGGTCGTGTACAAATTAAAAATGTTCCTTCATCTAATAATGCTTTACCCTCGAATTCTTCACCAGAATTTGTTTCAACTACTATCACATTTCCACAACCTACTCATCATGTTTCATCCTAAAAAGATTTTTCAACTGTACATACATACATACAATATTCCTATTTCTGGGATTGAGATACAACTTGGTGCTAATTCTAATGTTACTCCTACCATTAATTCTCATCCTATGATCACCAGATCAAAATATGGTGTATCAAAGCCTACCTCTTTTTCTGTTATCAGTACAACCTCTTCTTCTATTGGCTTGATTAATCAACCTCCTACTACTGTTTCTCAAGCCTTGAGTTCTACCCATTGGAAACAAGCAATGCTGGACAAATTACAAGCTCTATGTAACACTAAAATATGGTTTGTTGTACCAGCTCCATCTCATGCTAAGGTCATTAGTTGTAGATGGATATTCACCATCAAAAGACATTCTATTGGCGAGATTATGAAATATAAGGTTCGTCTTGTGGCGAAAGGTAATCATCAAATGGAAGGTATCAGTTTTGATCAAGTTTTTGCACCGGTGATCAAGCCTCCTACAATTCGAATTATTTTAACCCTTGTTCTATTTTATAAATGGCAAATTAAACAACTAGATTTTAACAATGCATTTTTTAATGGTGACTTAACTGAGCTTGTTTACATGAAGCAACCCCCTAGTTTTCAACAAGGTGATAATCTACAGGTTTGTCAATTACATAAATCACTCTATGGTTTGAAGCAAGCACCCAGATCTTGGTTTCTCAAGCTTGCTGCCACTTTGGCCAAATTTGGGTTCACTAAGACACGGTCTAATCATTGTCTATTTATGAAACACTCAGGTGATCTTAAACTTTACATATTAGTCTATGTTGATGATATATTGATAACTGGAAATGACTCAGGCTATTCAAAGTACTAACAATAGATTTAAATCAGATTTTGTCATTAAAGGACCTTGGTGAGTTTAGTTATTTTTTAGGCATTGAAGTTCATAAATCAGAGACTGGTTCTTATTATTTATCACAAGCAAAATACATTCAGGATGTGTTATTGAAGGATAGCATGGTTAACTCTAAAGGAGTGCCAACGCCTATGGTAACTATAATGAAATTAACAAAACAAGGCACTGATTATTTTCATAACCCAACTTTATACCGATCTGTTGTTGGTTCCCTACAATACGATACTATTACATGCCCTAATATTTCTTATTCAGTAAACAAGGTTAGCCAATATATGCAAGCTCTTCTTATGTAACATTGGAAGTGTGTAAAGAGGATCTTAAGGTACCTTGCTAGAACAGAAAATCAGGGGCTTCTATTTCATCCTAGTATTGATTTAAGGTTGTTTGCTTTCTCAAATTCTGATTGGGGGTTAGACTTGGATGATCGACAATCCATTTGTGATTTTTGCATTTATCTTGGCTCAAATGTGATCTCCTAGTCTAGTAGAAAGCAAACTTCAGTGAGTAGAATACAGAGACAGAATATCGGGGTCTTGTAGCATGTGATTCTGAGCTTATTTGGGTGCTTCACTTGCTTGAGGAGGTTCGACTCAAAATCTCAGCCACTCCAATACTATATTGTGACAATATTAGTGCAGTTTTGTTAGCTCAAAATCCAATTCTCCACAGTAGGACTAAGCATTTTGAGTTAGACTTTCACTTTATGAGAGAAAGGGTGAACCACAAGCAGCTTAGTGTTGTTCATATCAGTGTCACTAATCAAGTGGCTGATATCTTTACTAAGCCATTGTATCTAGAATTCTTGGAAAAATTTAAAAACAAACTCAAAGTAACTCCTCGACGGTGACTTTAAGTTTGAGGGGGGCTAATAGAGTATAGAGGTATTAGTGTATAATAGTTAGTTAGGTTGTGAACTGAATAACGTAATTGGTTATTCTGTTATTTTATTACTACAACTGTGTTGTTATTGCTATAAATGGCATAATGCAGTACTCTTGTAACTAAGCTTAATACACTTTTCAATTTCATATTCTTTTGTTTCTATGATTACATTGAGTCTTCTCTCAACCTTTTCAACGTTAATATTTTATTAAACATTATTTATATACATCATACTTGCAATTTAAATGCATAAAAAATAAAACTTAAAAATGTATCTTACATTATTTATTTACATAAGTACTTAACGAACCCACATATTAAACTTTTCCATCATTGATCAAATGATCAATATTTCCTTCAGGATCTTCAAAGAAATCAGATACTTCATAATGTGGTGTAATTTTCAGCAACATCCTTTGAAACAAAATTCGTCTCCTTTTCTTTGTCATCCTTTTTCAAGGATACTTGATAAAGATCAATTACAGGTGCCTTGGAGTACATAGGTACGTGAACAATGACCCTTTCCACCATAACAAAAAAATTTATCCTCTGTTGATTTATTTTGTCCATTATTTCTTTCTTTATCCCACTTCTGGTGAGAGCCTTTCTTGTGGACATAATTTTTCTTTCTTCCATAATTTTTCTTGTTACCAAAATCTTGCCATTTACCTCTTCTAGGGTTATGATTTGCCGATTTGCTTCAGAAAATGGAGCGGCACTAGTTGGGAACGCTTCATGATTTCTTAAAAGCAATTCATTGTTACGCTCATCAACAAGAAGGTAAGAAATTAGCTCAAAATATTTTTTAAATTCTTTTTCTCGATACTGCTACTGCAGGAGCACATTCGAGACATGGAAGGTCGAGAAAGTTTTCTCTAACATGTCATTATCAGTTATCTTTTTTCCACATAATTTCATTCATGAGGTAATTCAGAATATTGCTGAATTGTATTCATTTATGGATTTAAAATTCTGAAGACGTAAGTGCGTCCACCCATATCAACCTTGAGGAAGTATCATTGTCTTTTGATGATTATACCTTTCTTCAAGATTTTTCCACATATTTGCAGAATCTTTTAGTGTGAGATATTCATTTTTCAATCTTTTGTCAAGATAACGACGAAGGAAGATCATGACTTTGGCTTTATCCTTCTGAGATGCATTATTTTTAGTCTTAATAGTATCTCCTAGATCCATTGAATCAAGATGGATTTTGGCATCTAGTATCCATGATAAGTAGTTGTTTTCAGATATATCAAAAGCATTAAATTCAAGATGAGAGAGTTTCAACATAATGAAAATTTATTACCTGAGTCTTTCTAAATTTTTATCAGAGTCTCGTGATGATAACATGTTCTAGAATAAATAAATAAGGAAGAGGAAATAAATATAAAATAAAGAAGTGTAAATAGAAGACTCTAGTATTAATATTGACCAATATTATTATCTCACTATAATAGAGATGATTCATATATATTATATATGTTGCACGTTAAGATAGAGAGAAGAATGTTTTATATTTTATTGTGTATATCCATTGCCTCAGCCTATACCCCCTATTTATACATGTGCAAGGTTTAACTTCAAGTTTTAAAAATCTTGCACCGTTTATCTTTTTATATTTGTACTGCCCAAAAGTATTTGATTGGAGAAATGAATCATGCTGAGTAGACACTGAATGGACATCCATATTGTAACAAATCTGACAATTTTGGGTGGAATGTTTCTTTGTTAACGCCATTCTCTTGTTTGATTATTTTTCAACCCAACTGTTAAGTCTTTTTCTGCCTTTTCTTCCTTCCTTTTTTTCAACCATTTCACATTTTTAAGTAATTTTTTTAACGCATTTCCATATGAACAATTATTGACAATTTCTTTTGTATTCAAAATATTTGAAATATCGTGATCTTGATTGCGTCTACAAAAAGAATCTACCTTCTTATATGCCTCGTCAATAACTTGCTCAACAAAATTAGGTGTTACTTTAAAATTTATTGATCGAGCGGCTAATTTGATTGCTTTTGAATATATATTCTTATACCGTGTTATAGAATCCACTTTAGTATCACATTGAATAGCTTTTCCATCTGAGTCATGAACAATCATTTCTTTTGCTTCTCTAGTCCATCTCTTCGTAATGTATTGATCTGGAATTTGTTTCACATCTCAAACATTTAAAACTTTCAAACTATGACCACATAAGAATTCTATTGTTCCAAACATTCCACAACTACAAGTAATTATCATATCTTTTATATTGTTAGATACAGTGTATTCTCTATCTTTTTCAAAAATGACAACTTGATATTCACAAATTTGATTGTTATCTCTTATGAGAAACAATATAAGTAGGAAAACTCCAATCAAACTCATTTTGAAATAAATCAAATGCACTAGGAGTATATACCTGTGCAGCATACTTTAATAATGGTGAGTGAATCATTTTGTCGCTCCTTATATTGCTTGGCACCAACAACTCGCTCAAATTGTTTGAGATAACGTATTATGTCTAAATTTGACTGCATAAAATCTTTCAAATCACTATTAAAACTTTCACTAAGTTGAGTACTTTGCATCCCAATAGTATACACCTTCTTCAAATAGTAATGAGCCCATTTTTCCTTTATTTTATAAATACTCTTCAACCAAGTATTGTCTTTTACTTTGTATCTTTGAAGCAATGCATCCCATGTTTCTTGAAATTGTAACTGATCTTTAAAATTATACATAGAAGTTTTGAAATCTTTCAAGATACAAGAACCATCTTTTAATTTATTCCTTAAATGTCTAATAGCATTTTGCATAATACGCTAGACACATCATCCATAATAGATTTTAGGCATTTTTTCTACCAGAGCACTTGTCATAGCAGGATCTTGATAAGTGAAAATAGTTTTAGGCATTTTTTGCATGCCAGCTTCTAAAAATGATTCAAATAACCATATAAAAGATTCTTTTGATTCATCGTACAAAAGAGTAGCGCCAAATATTACTGTTTCTCGATAGTGATTGAATTCACAAAAACATCCAATGGTCTATTTTTTTTGTGCAATATGTAGTGTCAAATGTGATTACATCACCAAAGATAGCATAATCAATAACCATTCTTGCATTACCCCAAAAAATATTTGTTATTTTCTCTTTATTATCTAACTGTATAGCATGTTGAAATGAGATATTATCAAGTAGTTGTCAATGAAAATACTTTAATAAACTACCTGCTTTACCATAGGCTAATTCTCGCTTTTGTTTGCTTGAAGATAGTTTTTTGGGTCTTGTTTGATATATCCAAGAACATCTTTACCACCAGCTTGTAAACTTGTTACTTCATGTATTTTTTTTGGTCTTATGCCAGCTTCATCTGCCAAATCTATTTGCAATGCTTGTAGTTCTAAAATTTTTCTTTGTGATGGTATCATATGACTAATTTTTAGAATTTACAAAATATGATTGTAATTTAACTCAAGGTCATAAATCACATATTTTTTTATATCTTGAGCAAACTTGAGTCTCATTCTTATTTGGCAACTTGTTCTAGTCTCAACAGCGAGGTTGCTTTGTTAAATGATCTGATTTATCTGGTCTTTGTTGGCCTTTCTTTGCACAAACAAGCCTAAAACCACTCCCAAATTATCAACCTTGCATTTATTTGCATACAATTGTCAAACATCAAAACCCATCATTTCATCATAATTTCTCCGAAAGTCTTTAGCTTCTAGTATCGTGTCAAATTTCATACCTAATTTTGCTATTTTTTTTGCTATAATTGGCCTGAACAAAATAAATAATAAAATTCTAACTATAATTGTTATAAACATACAAAAATAAGAGTACTAAAATAAGAGTTCTTAAATATAATTGTTATAAACATACTTGGAAAAAATAATTAATGTAGAATTGTGTTGTGTAATTTGAGTCTTTTTCATGTTTTGAGAAATCAATTGATAATCTTCTGTAAATATAAAAAAATAATATATTGAATAAATTTTATCAAATATATTGTAGTAAAATTTGAAATTATTCAATAAAAAAATATTTTTTCATAATGGTATCATTGTGATCATCAACTTATTTATTTCTTCTGATAAATCTATGGTTTTAGTTCTAGGAAACAACATCTCTATGTTTGACTTGCTAGACAATCCTATCGTCGTAACTCTAGTAGGGGACAACATAATGCTCGTTCCTATTGGGGACACTATTATTGTAGTGTCTATGGATGGAACTAGCATACTCGTTTCACTTGGTAACTTTGTTATCTCCTCTGTAATTACCATTTTTTTTGGTTAGTTGACACTATCGTTTTCAATGTTTGTATGGTTTTCTTCGTTATTTTTTGCTTAATACAAATTTATTGTTGTACACATTCAGTTTTGCAAAAATTCAACTCTGTGCCTAATTTTTGTAAAGTGGTGTGTTTTTGTCTTTAAAATTTTTTTAATAGTTGACATTTTGATTCTCTTTTAATGTATTTATTTATTATTTTTTATTTAAAATTATCATAACTATTTATATTATCAAGCGTTTATGTTACATTATTTTTTTTTAAAGTAAGTGAATAATTTTAGAAGAGCCAAATCCTTGAGAATAAGTTATTTTAATTTAATTTTAAAAACTACCTTAAGAAATAAATATTGCCCTACACTTATAAATGATCTAGAAACTATTTTTGAGAAACATAGAATTTATAATATTTTGTTTTACGTCTAGGAACAATTTTTTGGAATGTGGACATTTGCATTTGTTGATACTGACAATTTTCTAATTTTATATTTTAAATCAAGTATTATATTTGGTGATAAAATATTGGAATTAAAAATTTAATTGTGGAATATAAAATTTTAAACCTTAGTACTTTTAGAAAATAAGTACACAGGGATTGAAATTTTTAGAAACAAAAACTACAATTTTAACAATATTTTTTTAAAAAAAATATTATTATTTAATTTTTTTAATTTTAAATTTATCTTTCAATAATTTTTATATTTATGTTAAACTAAATACGATGATAAAACATAACTCAATTTTATATATTTTATAATAAATATAATATAAAAATTTAATTTAGTCTCTATCTTTCGTCTTTCAGTTTTAATTTATCTTCCAAATACAACTAAATGGATCCCATAATGATATGGGCATTTCTGTTTTTTTTTTTTTTTTTTACCGAAATTTAATTGCCAATTAATCATGAAACTCTTTTGTGCCCTAGCTACCAGGCTATGAATGTCACATGATCATGATGGGTCAAAAGCCCATACTAAGAGTCTAGGAAGCAGTATATGAACATGATGGGTCAAAAGCCCAAAAATTAATTAGCCTTTCGGATTATCTTTTTCAATAAAATAAAATGCGCACACTTGAATTACCAAGAAAAAATGCGCACACTTGTAGGCATAGTACAAAATGAATAGATGATTTCTAATGACCAAAAACACCGACAACTATTTGTGATTATATTGAATGAGAAGGAATAAAAGTTTAAACTAATAGAAAAAAGTTTATTACATTCTAACATGGAATTATAAGATTTAGAACGGTAAATATTAAATAGGTAGCTAGCCAACGGTTTAATCCACTCTTATTGAACAATCTAGTTGGCTAGCAAAATATATAATTTTTAAACAAAATTTAGGGTTAACTTGGTGTAATTTATGGGAGCAGTGCCCTCTCCCGTCCCCTACTCCCATAAACATAATAAATTTACTTGTAAAGAAAAAAAAGTGTAATAAATTAAAAGTCTAATGGTTTCTTCATAGACTTGGCCCTTGACCATCATATTGTCTTTTCAATCTTACTAGTACAGGGATCCGTGCGAAGCACGGAAATGAAAATTCCTGTAAATGAATATATTATAGTAATAAAAATAAAAAAATAATATATTATAATACTTACTTGGTGCGTTCTATGATACCTATTATGATACCATGATTACGGTGACTACAAAAAGTTGGACAATAAAAGGTAGACACCTAACTTAAGTAAAAAAATTTTGACTTTGAGTTACTATGTATTAAACATGGTAAAAAGATTAACAGTTAAGGTAAATATTCTAAACGAGAATTAGGAGAAATAAATTTAAAATGCTAAAAAATTAGGAGAAAAATAAATATTAACACGCACATCGGATGCAGAGGTATTACATGAGTTAAGGGTTTCATGGGTTTAGGAACATCGATCATTATAGCAATTATTGGCTATTCACATCGCATTGTCTGTGATCTACTCGAAAAAGAAGAAAAGTGGAAAATCAGCATTGAGGATACAGAAAGATGGCGGTAAACTAACCGTCGATAGTTCTCATTGTAGGAGAAAATAGATGTCGAAGCCAGACTAACAGAGATTGGCGAAGAAAGAACAACTTGTGACCAGGTAGGAGAATTTTAAGGATAATGTGTGTTTTATTTATATCTGTACCTGACTCTATGTATTTTCTTCCAAAAAAATTTGGGTATATGTGAATGTTACTGCAGTAGAAAAAGTTTTGAATTGATGTGTTTAGATGTATTTGTTTCGTGTCAGCTAGATTATTCTTCTACCTAGTATAGTTTTCAATAGTTACTGTTTTAACAGATTTGTTCTTGAAAACAATGCATAGAAGAGTCCTTTTACCCGATGCCCTTACTTGACCCAATATTTGTGTTTAATTTATTTATTCACTGTAACTATAAATTTATTAATTTTTTGAAGTTCAAAATTTGTTGGCGAAGTAAGTAGTGTACTAAAGTGTGGTGATTTGGAACTGGATTATTTGTATGGATTTTTTTTCCATAGTAATTGAGTCTCAGGTCTCCAAGTGTGTCATGTATTTGGTTCTCTGATGCCTAGTTATTGCAATTACTTGGACTCTTGTAAAAATTTTGTCATTGTAAAAATTATAAAGGAAATATTAAAGAATTGAAATAACTAATGCATAGTTAATGCAAATACTTGAATTCTTATGGACAATTTATCGTAGTAAAATTTATGTAGGAGATATTAAAGAACTGAAATAATAAAGTAGTCTTGTTGGCATAAATAAATTAATAGTAGAGTATCGAATTTTACTACGTAGTATGAATACACTTTAGGTACAACGGAGCACACTTTAGGTACAATGGAATTTAGGAATTAAGCTTGTCTAGAGTTGATTTTTTTTTGTCATTCTTATTCATAGTTAGTTCCTATGAAAAGCTGGATTTTGTCTTTGTTTTCACCCTAACAAAGACTTTTTGCATTACTCATACTTTTTTTTATACACATATGGTTCTTATTGAGTGTGGATGGAGAGCATTAAATTAGGAAAAGAATTCTATTTTTGTCAAATAGTGAATAAATATGTTTTGGAACAACTAATTGCATGATTAATAGTAAAATTTTTTATTTTTACTGTTTTCATCCTTGTGGTTATGTATATGTCTTTTCTTTATTTGTTCATTAGGAATAATTTTAGCATGTCAATATTTAGTAATAATGAACTTGCAAATTTGAGAATAATTTTTAGTCTAATTTAATTTGAAAATTATATTTTTATTGTACTCCAAACCAAAGAAAAAAATAATTGTCTTGATGGATAGATATTCTCACAGCATAACTTGATCCTCTGGTTGGTTTTTCTGGTTGCTAGTTAAAGTTTTTGGGTCTTATGCTTAGTTAGCACGCTATTTTTTTCCTCACTTGTCAGTTGACGTGCAAATTCTTTATCTGTTCAGGTATTTGGTGCGGTGAGATGGAGAGTGATTCGGAAGATAGCTCAGAGTTCTCTGGGCAGTGGACTGACGGATGGAGCACAAGATCGGAGGCTGACGAATGTGAGAGAATAGGGACAGAGTCAGGACAATCAGAGGAAGTCAATATGACATCGTTGGATACCGAGAAAACTAGTAGGGTTGCAGATGAGGCGAAAGCACAGGAATCTAGTCCGTCGATGGTGAGGTCAGATGAAGAACTTAATAGTTCTAATCGCTTCATGGCAGGGGTAACTGCGAAAGATCTGGCGCTTGCTGAATTCGATTCAGTTGAGGAGGCACATGCAAGGTATGTGGAATATGCATGAGTTACCGGGTTTGCGACTCGAAAGGGAGATTCGGGAAAAGAAAATGAAGGTAATGTTGTGAGAAAATTTTTCTTCTGCAATAGAGAAGGATTGCGTGATAAGAAACATTTTGAGAGGATTGATAGACAGCGTGCACACAAACCAATTACACGAACCAATTGTAATGCGAGGTTTGTGGTTCATCTAGACAAGGGGTGCGGTAAGTGGAAGATGAAGTCTTTCGTTGCGGATCATAACCATGATCTAGCGCCAGCAGACCACACAAACGTAATGGCACCGCATCGTCACATGTCGGAAGACGACAAGGCCCATGTCATAGCTTGCACGAAGCAGGTTTTCAGACAACTCAAATCATGGGATTCTTTGCCTATCTCGCAGGTGGTTATCACAACTTTCATTTTATAAAGAAGGATCTTTATAACTATATCGATGAGGTTCGACGTTCCCACATTGTGGAGGGTGATGCTACTGCAGCCATTAGCTATCTTAAAGGAAAGACCGAACTTGATCCGCTAGCTGTGGTACAATACACGTATTGTGCTGAGAACCACTTGGGTAATCTGTTTTGGTGTGATGGTCAAATGCAGCATGATATGATTGTTTTGGTGATGTCTTGGCCTTTGACTCAACCTATAGAAAGAATTTATACAATAGGCCTTTGGTAATTTTTTTCAGGTACTAACCATCATAGACAAACCATTATTTTTGAGTTTGGGTTGCTTGAGGATGAGAAGATTCCTTCTTATAAGTGGTTGCTAAGGTGTTTCTTGGATGTGATAAGGCAAAAGGAGCTGATGGTTGTGGTTACAGATAGAGATGAATCAATGAAGAAGGCTATCCGGAGCGAGTTTCCTAATGCAACACACCGATTATGCAGTTGGCACCTTGCTCGGAATGCTGTCTCTAACATTAAGGATGCTAATTTTTGTAGTGCATTTAAGCATGCGGTTTATGGAAACTTTGTAGTTGAAGAGTTTGAGAACTATTGGGCGGAGATGGTTGAGAGCTTCGGTTTAGAGAATAATGAATGGATTGGAAAAACCTACGAAAAGAGGGAGCATTGGGCGAATGCTTATCTTTGTGATAAGTTTTGTGTTGGAGTGAGAACAACATTAAGATGTGAGGGAATTAATTCGTCACTTAAAAAGTTTATTAGATCTGGAAATTGTCTTCTTGATGGCTGACTTCAAATGTTTGTATTCGGAATCGGTGATGACAACTGGGTTGGAAAGTATTGAGAAGGCTGTAAGCAAGGTGTACACGCAAGAGATATTCTTTTAGGTTAAGAAACAAATAGAGTCAGTTGCTGCGTTGATCGTGCTTCATAGTGAGAGTTATGGTACCATTCAAAAGTTCATGCTAAGAAAGTTCCGAAGGCCCCGTCGAGTTTATACTGTGTTGTACGATAGTAGTTTTGAAAATTATGAGTGCTCGTGCAAATTGTGGAACAGTCTAGGGGTCCCTTGTAGTCATATATTTTGTGCAATGAAAGAGCTTGAGATAGAGGTGCTGCCAACCCAACTAGTGCTTCGTAGGTGGTGTAAAGATGCAAAGTTATTGGTGTCAGTTGGTGCGGTCCCAGTGGCGGATCCCGAGAAGGCATTTCGGATTCGTTATGGGTCCTTGTGAAGTGCATGTATGTCTATGTGTTTTTTAGCCGCCCAGGATGGAGACACATATGAGAATGTTCTTTCTGAAGTGGCAAAACTAACAAAGGAAATTGAGGCAACGGGCCCGCGGGGTGGAAGGAACCGATTTGAAAGAGCATGCGACGTCCATATGGACATCCTGGACCTAACTATTGTAAAGTCGAAGGGTGCTCCCAGGGGCAGCACGAACGCAAGGATGGGGGGGCGATGCAGAAGGTGCCATGCGCTCGGGCACGATCATAGGAATTGTAATGCGAGGAATGAAGGACCAGATGATGAGGTAGGTGTCTGAACGATCTGTATGTCAGAAATTCATTTCTTAATGTGTGAGTACGTTGGATCTCTTATGTTGTGTGTTGTTTATTCGAAACTTTTGCATTATTATTTTGATTGAGAAATGTTATCTTGTATCTTTTATATAATGGTAGGGAGCACGAACTATTAATAGCTGATGCGGGGATTTAACAACCACAGACTAACTGGCAAGTGCACCGGGTCGTACCAAGTAATACCTCAAGTGAGTGAGGGTCGATCCCACGAGGATTGATGGATCAAGCAATAATGGTTGAGTGATAGACTTAGTCAGGCAAACAGAAAGTAATGTTTGGGCAATATAAAAGACATTAAACAATATAAAGAATATTGAAGGAAGGCAAGTAAATAAATTGGGAAGAAAATATGGAAAAAATAGTTAAGGTTTCAGAGTTATCTATTCTTCCGGATTAACTTTTCTTACTAACTATTTTAATCATGTAGGATTTAATTTATGGCAAACTATATGTGACTAAACCCTAATTCCTTAGACCTTTCTAGTCTCCTCTAAAATTCATTAACTGCCAATTCCTTGGTCGATTAATTCCAATTAGAAGCTGCATGATCAAATTCCAGTTTATATGCCACAAAAACTCTAATTACCCAAAAATAAAAGGATTATATGTCACGTATCCCGTTAAATCCAGATAATTAAAATTTAGGAGAATATGTTTTTAAGCTGTTGTTCAAATAAAGAGCTTTTCCAAGTTTTACAAGAACTTAAATAGAAAGAGGGTCATAATTCCATTCCACCCAAATTCATAAGATAAAGAGCGAAAAAAATTCTTAAATTATAAATTCATACATGAATTAAAATAGAAAAAGTAATAAAATCAATCCATACAAATAGACAGGGCTCTTAAACTTAACAGTGGAGGTTTAGTTGCTCATGGTTCAGAGAGAAAATAAGGATTCAGGTAAAATGTACTGAGTTCCAATCTGATGGCCTCCAAAGTTAACTAATGGAATATCTTTTTATAACTAATCCTAATTAATTTAAAATCTAATTATCTAAAACTAAAAATAATATCTTTTTCTAAAAATAAGATTTGAATTTAAATCAGAATAATCAGCAGGTCTTTAGTTGATGGTGGAGACCACATGTTTTGTCCATTCTGTAGCTTCTAATCTGTGTGATTTTGGGCTAAAAACTGGGTCAAAACAGCCCAGAAATCGCCCCCAGCATTTTTCTACGTTTTATGCACGTGGCGCATGTCACGCATACGTGTCAGCCACACGTACGCGTCGATGATCTTTTTCGCAAGTCACGCGGACGCGTCAGTCACGCGCACGCGTAGCTGTGCAATTCTTCAAATCATGCGTACGCGTCAGTCACACGCACGCGTCGCCATGGAAAGCTCCAAATCACGCGCACGCGTCAGTCACGCGTATGTGTCACTTCTCGCTGCCATCTCCTTTGATTCTTGTGCTGCAGAAACTCTACTAAATCCAGCCGAATGTTACCTAAAATAAACAAAATTGCAAAAGACTCAAAGTAGCATCCATATTGGCTAAAAGATAATTAATTCTTTATTAAACTCAACAAATTAGATGCAAATTCACTAGAAAAAGATAGGAAAGATGCTCACGCATCACAACACCAAACTTGAATTGTTGCTTGTCCTCAAGCAACCAAAACTAATATAAGCTTAGGATGTGAATTTGCATGAGAATGAGAATTCGATTAAGCTCATGTCTCTTCTTATTGTGGGGTTTACAACTACAATCCTGAATAGTTTTGGCATCTCACTTTCCTTTGAATCAGAAGAATGTTACTGTCATCTGGAATTAGAATCCGGATAATATTATGAATCATCTGATCTTTTGTAACTCAATTTAATCCTTGAACATAGCAATATATCTTTGGTGCTTTGCACCTTGAGCCTAGTCGTGACTTTAAATGTTTTGTCTCAAGCTTTACTTGACACAGAAACACCACAAGCACTTAATTGGGGAACTCTCTTTAAGTTCTAAATATTTTATTATTATTATTATCCCCAGATAGTGGTGCTCAACGCCTTTGGCGTCCTCTGCAATTGATCTCGACTCTAAATCTTTTGTTTCAAGGATTACTTGACACAAGAACACCACAAGCATGTGACTAGGGAAACAACTCTTGGAGCTTTTAATCATGTCTGACCTTCCTAGTCATTGATGCTCAGAGCCTTGGACTTTGCTTTTATTTTTCTTTTGCTGTTTCTTTTGCTTCAAGGATTAAACTTTCATTAATTTCAGAGAAATCATAATAATTCTCTAAATTCCTGTTCCTTGTACATCAACATTCTTTGATTCAAATTTAAATATGCACTGTTCATGTCATGCATTCAGAATTACAATTAATACCACCACATTTAAGTAAATAAGACTATTCTTCAATATAAACTCACTTTTTCATGCAATACATCACTTCTGTATTTTTTATTTGAATTCAACCTCAGTGAGTAATACATGAGACATCTTTTCGGAATTAAAGCAATTAGGAGAAAACTAAACTAGACCTAGGATTCTAACTAATAAAGGATCATGCAACAAACAAAGAAAAATAGCAGAAAATCGGAACATAATATAGTAAAAGCGGGAAGGAATATAGAATGAAAGGAACTCAACCACCTTAGTTATCCTAGCGGTCGTTTTATTCTTCAGGTTGTGCTCTTTCTTGAAGATGATTCGCCTCCCTTTTGGTGCCATAAAAAATAAGCAGAAGACTCTTAAGCGAAGCGTCAACACCAAACTTAAAGGTTTGCTTGTCCTCAAGCAAAGAAGAACTGAAAATAGAAAGAGACAAATATATTTTGATGGGTGTGGACCACATGTTTTGTCTATTCTGCAGCTTCTAATATGTGTTTTCTGGGTTGAAAACTGGGTCAAAATAGCCCAACAATCGCCCCCAGTGTTTTTCTGCGTTTTCTGCACGTGGCGCATGTCATGTGTACGCGTCAGTCACACATGCACATCGATGGTCTTTTTCGCACATCACACGGACGCGTCAGTCACGCGCACGCGTCGCTGTGCAATTCTTCAAATTACGCGTACGCGCACGCGTCGCCATGGAAAGCTCCAAATCACGCGCACGTGTCAGTCACGCGTACGTGTCGCTCCTCGCTGCCATCTTCTTTGATTCTTGTGCTGCAAAAACTCCACCAAATCCAGCCAAATGTTACCTAAAATAAACAGAATTGCAAAAGACTCAAAGTAGCATCCATATTGGCTAAAAGATAATTAATTCTTTATTAAACTCAACAAATTAGATGCAAATTCACTAAGAAAAGGTAGAAAAGATGCTCCTGCATCAATAGCCAGTCTCAAACTTCTTGTAAAAGGGTTCGTCGAAGTTAGGCATTTGGTGATGAAATGGCTTGTGGGGGTTGAAGTTCGGGTCATCTGTTGAATGAAGCATCTTTGGATTTGCCTCACCTTGAGAAATTTGCCTCACCTTCGCTAGGAAGTTTTATTTTATTGATATTTATAAATGGAGATTGTAACATATGAGGATTTCATGTTATGAACTTGCATTAGTTAGCTTGTATGATCATTTGGAAAATGGATGGCTACATGTATTGCATTGCTTACTTCTTGACTGTTACAACATGTTCGAGATTTGTAGCTTCACTCTCACATAATTCTCATCATATAATACAAGAAATTGGGAGGCTCCATGTATTGTCTTGCTAGCTTCTTTACTGTTACAGGTTTGAGTTTTGTAGCTTCTCTGGTTGTGAGAAATACCTCGCATCCTACAAAAGAAGCATGTGGCGGTAGCTTCTAACATTTACGAAACATGCAACTTTCACTTTGGGTTTACGGTCTTTTTAAAATGTTAGCCACTAATGTTCTTCAATTCTACTTATCGTATGGAATGCATGTTCAATTTGAGTTTTGTTTGTGAAGTTAAAACCAACCTAGTATGTTTTAAATATTTTTCAGGTAACTTTCATAGTAACATTTGAAACTGCCATTTCTAGTAGCCTGTAGTCATATATTTTTTCTTTTACCTGAAACATCAGTAGTTATGTCAATGGCAGATTTTTCGGTCGCCTCTTTTTCTCGGTTCTCTTTTATCTAAAACATTGGTAGTTATATCAATGGCAATGGTTACGTAATATGAAGGTTCTAGTAATTGTTCATTTCCCATATGTTGGTGAAGTAATCCATGTACATTACTTAACTTTAAACATTGGTCATTGTTTCAAATTGATCTAATTATATTCCACTCTCCCATGCACCCTTGCCTTTGGGGGTGGGTCACATATACGAGACCTATAGATATGGTCTAACAATGAGAAATATAAAGTGCAGTGAAAATCACGAAACCAATGAAACAAACATAAAATTGCATCTTAAAAATTGAAAATGAACGTTTACTGCAACATGTTTGATGAATTTAGACAAGTTCGAAAGACATATTTGACTTGTAACATAACCATCCATAAGTATAGTTAGTTTTACAAAACACCATTTTACAAAAGTTGAGTGTATTTGCTGTGTAACACCCTACCATACAGAGTCTTATGCTTAAGTCATAAGTCAGAGATGGCAAGGTATTACGACCTCTAAAAATAAAAATTTAGTACGTATAGTAGTATGAATGATTGATTATAACTAGGAGCCTTTGTAGAAAAAGGGGTAAACAAAAACCGCAACTCAAAAGCGCAATACTCCGATCGATAACGTAACGAACAGGGATAAACCAACGCGAGATTATATATATACAAAGGAGTGTCAAAAACAGGAATATCAAGACTCAAAATCCGGCTGCGAAGATAACCGGTCCGAGCATAACAATATATACATATGATAAAATAAGGAAAACCCCAAAGGAAACCCAAAGGGACACAAATACATAAAACCTATTCTCCAAAATCTCCCATAAGAGGAGTCATCACAGTTTGTATTATTTAATGGAGATAAAAGTATCTAAGCAAAACATATAAACTAAACAGAGTCCCCAAGAACAAGGAATCTTCGCGAGTCTAGAAGTCTCCAGCATGCTTCAGCGGGAAACCTTACGTCCTGCATCTGAAAACCACAAAATCCGCATGGGTGAGAACCAAAGGTCCCCAGCATGGTAACAGCTTCCACATATATAATACATAATAATAGAGGAAAGCCAAAGGCAATCCTAAAACTTCCTCCAGATAATATCAAAGCTTACAAACAAGCTAAACCATATAAGGGCATCTGACTAAAGATTCTTCAGTCTAACTAATACTTCCCTTTCCAATTCCTTCAAACCTCCCAACCACCAGCAGGAGTATATTATAGCAAACACAGTTATATCAGACAAAGAATATACAAATAGGAGCAGTTAAGACATTTAGACAATTAGCAAGTTATATGCAGTCAAATAGGCAATCTCAAACAATTCACATAGTATGCATATGATGAATGCCTGTCCCTAGTGGCCGATGATATCATCTTGTCGGTTATAGAGCCAACCCGACAAGTCCTGGTCGCTAACCATTGGACTGTCCCTCTGTCGCGCATCCCCAACTCGAGTTATACTCGTTATAAACTTGATCATAAACATGATCCATATCCATCACCCTCACTGGTGAATATTTCGGGGGCGAGCTCATCCGGGTCTTTCACAGTGCCCGGCCACACTTACGACATAGGGTCACCAGAGTATCAAGTCTCAACCTGGAGCACGTGGTGGCTAGCCACTGCTACTACCCAGGGAAACTCGTATCTCCGATAGTGGAAGTGCAAATCACAATTATCAATAATTCAGCATAAACATGCATGAATCCTCATCCATGGATCAACATCCATATCAGCCATCCGGCTCACGGTTCAGTCCAGAACCAGCCAATATTCATAGCATACACAGCTATTCCGGCTCACGGTTAAATCCATAACCAGCCAATATTCATAGCATACACAGCTATTCCGGCTCACGGTTAAATCCATAACCAGCCATTTCATTAACAATTACAGCCTTTCGGCCCATGGCATAACAAGCACTTCCACCACCATCCTCCGCATCTCACATAATCATCTTGATCCTCATTGATCATTCATTTTTCCCTTGCTTCACTCGCAAGTTACCTCATTCACTAGCCCCTTTTTAATAGCTAGGCATGTCATAATGATTTAAGACATAAATGGTGAGATCGGAGGCTTAGAAGTATGAGATTTGGCTTTTAAAACTCAAAAATCACTTTGGGATGAAAACAGGGCCACGCGTACGCGCACTCCACGCGCACGCGTGGATGGCCTCACAAACTCATCGACGCGCAAGCGTCATGCACGCTAACGCGTGAATTACAAATTTGCCAATCGACGCGCACGCGTCAACCACGCGTACGCGCGGGTGTTCTCGTGCCCCAGGCACAACACTGGCACAGTTCTGGCATAACTCTCTGGAAAATGGCTGGGCATTGGGTGCAGCACAATCGGCGCGCCCGCGCACATCACGCGCACGCGTGGATGGCGCTTTCTGGAAGATCGGCGCGTACGCGCCACGTGCGCCCACGCGCAAGGGGTCATTCTGCTAAAAATTTTCTAAGTTAAAAGCTGCAGAATTCACATATTTAAACCCCAATCTTCCAACGGACATAACTTCCTCATTTTAAATCGTTTTTCACCCGTTCTTCGAACGGTATGGACATTCCGGATCCAATTTCATTTCTAAACAGATTTGGTACAAAACGGAGATCCGTAGTCCAAGTTATGTCCCGTCAAAGTATGCCCAAAAACCATATTTTCATACAAAACCACAATATGCCATTTTCAAAACAAACCATTTTCAACTCTTTTCAAAGTCAATCAAAACATGCCAATTTCATCCCTTTTCTTTGAAATCAATCAAAATGTATCAAATTCAACATCAAGCCTCCTCAACTCACACATTGACACATTACCACAATTTACCAAAATCACTATCTCATCATTTTACCCCACTTCACCCAAGTGGCTCAAACTCAAACACCTTGACATATCATATACTATTCCTCATGCCAATTCTCAACAACACCAATTCTAATAAATCATTATTGTACACAATCAACATCATACTCACCATCAACATGGTTCAACCCACAATTCAACCATAACCAATCATCAAGCATATATCACAACATGCATATTTCTCATACATCATACCACCAAGGCATCAATAATCATCATCACATATATGACCACATCATATATCTCAATCATTCAACAACATCCACAATTCAATGCCTATCTTAGGGCCTCTAGCCTAAGTATTTCCTACCACATTACATATTAGATACGGGAAACCGAAACCATACCTTAGCCGAATTTCCCAAGCTCCACCGGAGCACTTCCAAACCACTTATCCACAAGCTCTCAAGGCCTCAACACCTCCAAGAACAGAATTTTCACCACCAAACCCTTTCCAAGCTTTTCAAAGTCACCAATTAAGCTCCAATATTCACATATACACAACCTAAGCCACAACCATCATACCCATACACAACATCTCAAAACCCAAACATCATAAAATCACAAATTACACTAGGGTTGAGAGTCTTACCACACCCAAGGTCCAAGGAGACAAGATTAACCTTCTCCTTCAAGAGAGTTGGGTCCTATAACATCAAAGAACCCAAAATCTCAACATTTTTGCTCATAAAACTCGAAAATAAGGGCTGGAATTTCGAACTGCAACTCGTGGCTTACCTCAAGATTGATTGTATGGGTTTTGTAGAGCTCTCCGCAGTGAATGCGTGGCCGCAAACGGAGCGGCAATCGGAGCTCTAGATCAAAAGTTATGGTGGTTTGAAGATCAAGTGAGAGAAAGAACTTGAGAGAGAGTTCTTCCCTCCATGGCCTCCATTTTCAGCATGTGAGTGTGTTTAGTGAGGAGAGAGAATGCTGAAAACTAGGGTTTTGGTCTAGTTATGTTGGGCCAAGGGCCCACTTTGGGTCCGGTTGGCCCGGTTTGGCCCGTTCGGTCCAATCCTGATCCGAATTCTATAAAATTGGTATCGAAATTCTCGTCTCAGTCTCCTCTATCACATTTAGCCATAAAAAATCACATTTTAGGCTTTCTAGAATAAATTCTCATTTATGGGTTAACTAGCCGTTAATTAACCGGGTTTTACATTCTACCCACCTAATTGGGAATTTTGCCCACAAAATTCAAATGCAATTACCTGAGAATAAATGCGGATAATCCGTTCGCATCTCCGACTCAAGTTCTCAAGTGTGTTCCTCAAAACCGCCTCGACTCCAAGCCACTTTCACTAAAGATACCTCTTTTCCACGCAACCGTTTGATACTAGTATCATCAATTCTGACCGGAGCCACTGGAAGCGTCAAATCTTCCCTTAACTGAACCGACTCAGGTTCTAACACATGGCTAACATCAGGAGTGTATTTCCGAAGCTGCGACACGTGAAACACGTCGTGCAGGTTCGAAAGATGAGGTGGTAGAGCCATCCGATACGCCAACGGTCCAATCCTCTCTAGGATCTGAAATGGACCAATGTATCGAGGATTCAACTTCTTTGCTTTAATCGCCCTACCTACCCCCGTGGTCGGAGTAACCTTAAGGAAAACATGGTCTCCTTCCTCAAATTCTAAGGGCTTTCGCCTTTGATCGGCGTAACTCTTTTGACGACTCTGCGCCGTAAGCATCCTATTTCGGATTTTCTTGACTTGTTCAGTAGTCTCTGCTATCATTTCCGGTCCCAACAAGCTTTTCTCTCCAGCTTCATACCAACATAGCGGAGATTGGCATTTTCTCCCATACAAGGCCTCATACGGAGCCATTCCGATGCTCGCATGATAACTATTATTGTATGCAAACTCCACCAATGGCATATACCGATCCCAACTCGCCGGTTGGTCTAAAACACAAGCTCTCAACATATCCTCTAGTGTTTGGATCGTCCTCTCAGATTGACCGTCTGTTTGAGGATGGTAAGCCGTGCTCAAGCTTAATTGGGTTCCAAAAGCCTTCTGAAATGCACCCCAAAACCTTGAAGTGAAACGAGGATCTCTATCAGAGATTATAGTAGCAGGTACACCATGAAGTCTCACAATCTCCTTTATGTATAACCGTGCTAGCTCCTCAAGGGTGTAAGTCATACGAATGGACAAAAAGTGAGCTGACTTTGTCAGTCGGTCCACAATCACCCAGATAGCATCAAAACCAGCCCTAGCCCTTGGCAATCCTAACACAAAGTCCATTGCAATACTTTCCCACTTCCATTGTGGAATCTCTAAAGGTTGCAACATACCGGCGGGCTTTTGATGTTCAATCTTTACCTTTTGACAAGTTAAGCACTTTGAAACATATTCCGCCACGTCATTCTTCATACCCGGCCACCAAAACATCACCTTTAAATCATGGTACATCTTAGTACTTCTCGGGTGAATGGAGAATCCGCTTTTGTGTGCCTCCTTTAAAATATCTTGCCTCAAAGTGCCAACATCCGGCACAATAATCCTACCATTGAATCTCCATAACCCATCTTTTTCTTCTGACACTCTCCACTGTTTTCCTTGCTCAATGGCCGGTAACACCTTCCATAACGCTTCATCATTTTGATGAGCCTTTAGGAGTTCAGACTTAAAGTCACTTGAGATTTCTAATCGGCTCAAACACAAGGTTCCGGATACTTCTTGAGTACCAATTTTCAGACTCTCGAATCCCTTGAGCAACTTCTCCTCTTGGAGCATCATCCAAGCTGCACATAACGACTTCCGACTCAACGCATCCGCCACTACGTTTGCCTTTCCCGGATGGTAATGCAACTCGAAGTCGTAGTCCTTCAACAATTCCATCCACCTTCTCAGCCTCATATTAAGCTCTTTTTGATCAAAGAGGTACCTCAAGCTCTTATGATCAGAGAAAACTTGGAACTTAACCCCATAGAGATAATGCCTCCACACCTTCAAGGCAAACACAACTGCAGCGAGTTCCAAATCGTGCGTAGGGTAACTAACTTCATGCGGTCTCAACTGTCGTGAGGCATACGCCACCACATTACGATGCTGCATCAGCACGCACCCTAAACCCTTCAATGAGGCATCACAATACACCTCAAATGGCTCGTTCGGCTCGGGTAACACTAACACAGGTGCAGTAGTCAACTTTTTCTTCAATGTTTGAAAGCTCTCCTCGCATTCAGGAGTCCAAACAAACGGAGTGTCTTTGCGGGTTAACTTTGTCATTGGCAAAGCTATCTGTGAAAAGCCCTTGATAAACCTTCGGTAATAGCCAGCTAAACCCAGAAAACTCCTTATCTCTGTTACGGTGGTTGGTTGTTTCCAATCCATCACAGCCTCCACCTTAGTTGGGTCTACGGCTATTCCCTTCTTACTCACCACATGGCCCAAAAACTTCACCTCACTCTTCCAAAACTCACACTTAGACAGTTTTGCATAAAGTTTCTTCTCCTTTAGAATCTGCAACACGGTCCTCAAGTGTTCCGCATGCTCTTCTTCAGTCTTGGAATAAATCAGTATGTCATCAATGAAGACAACAACGAATTTATCCAGAAACGGACGGAAGACTCTATTCATGTAATCCATGAATACCGCAGGAGCGTTCGTCAACCCAAAGGACATTACAGTGTACTCGTAATGACCATAACGAGTTCTGAAAGCGGTCTTAGGGATATCCTCACCCCTCACCTTTATCTGGTGATAACCGGATCGCAAATCAATCTTGGAGAAAACTCCAGCTCCTTGTAACTGATCCATGAGATCATCAATTCTTGGCAGTGGGTACTTATTCTTTATTGTAACCTTGTTCAACTGCCTGTAATCCACACAGAGCCGCATACTCCCATCTTTCTTCTTCACTAGTAGCACTGGAGCGCCCCACGGAGAGACACTTGGCCGTATAAAATTCTTTCCCAACAAATCCTCTAACTGAGACTTTAGCTCGTTCATCTCTAACGGTGACATCCTATAAGGAGCACTTGAGATTGGTCCCGCCCCGGGCACCAACTCAATAGCAAACTCAACCTCTCGGTTAGGTGGAAACTCATCAATATCATCAGGAAACACTTCCGGAAACTCGCACACAACCGGAATTTGCTCCAACCTTTGATCATCACCCGAAACGCCCGCGGTTAACAACATGATACCCTGACATTCGGTTCCGGAACAGTTCACCATCATCGAATTCAAGTAATAATTATTCACCACGACCGGCCCTTCTGTATCCTCCGGCATAAAGTACACCGACTTTATAGAACAATCAAGCAGGACATGGTTCTTAGATAACCAATCCAATCCCAATATAAGATCAAGACCGACCATCGGCAAGCAGACTAAATTATGAACAAAAATCACGCTGCTTGAACCTAAAGGAAACTTCCGGGCATCCTAGCCTAGTTACCATAGCTTCATGGGTAGCATTATACACTTTAAGGTCATAACCTAAGGTTACGATCTTCAATCCTAACTCATGGGCTTTCTCAAATGCAATGAATGAATGCGATGCTCCAGAATCAAATAAAGCATTTAAAGTTTGACCAGCCATTTCACAGTTACCTC
Source organism: Arachis stenosperma (assembly GCF_014773155.1). Taxonomy (NCBI): domain Eukaryota; kingdom Viridiplantae; phylum Streptophyta; class Magnoliopsida; order Fabales; family Fabaceae; genus Arachis; species Arachis stenosperma. The sequence continues at coordinate 15,081,138 of NC_080386.1, read as the reverse complement.
GAATAAGTGTCTCGGATCCCTCAACTCCTACAGCTGAAGTGGTGAACACCCGACCAGTCTGTTGTGCTTTCCCAACACCTTGTTTCTGCTTTTCCGGGCAGCTTGCGATGTTATGCCCTGCTTTTCCACAATTGTAGCACAAGCCCCATCCGGCCTTGCATGGTGCTCCCGGATGGTGACTTCCACACCTAGTACAAGCTTGATCATTCTGAGGCTGCTTCCCAAACTTCTTTCCTTGGGAGTTGTTGTTGTTGGGCCTCCTGAAAGAGCCTCCCCGCTTGAAAGATGGACCTCTAGGTGCAAAGCTCTTCCCTCGATTCTGTGGGAATGAACCTTTGTGACTCCCTTTCTCAGCGGTTGCCCTTTTCACACACTCCTCAGCAACCCTACACTTGTTCACTAATTCGGAGAAAGTCCTAATCTCCATTGGTCCCACTGAACTGAAGATATCACTCCGGAGTCCTCCTTCATACTTAACACACTTCCATTCCTCATATTCCACCGGAGTCCCTTGGCACATACGAGAGAACCTGAACAGCTCCTCAAACTTGTCAGTATACTCTGATATGGACATAGTACCCTGCTTCAGCTGTAACAATTCAAGTTCTTTAGCCGTCCTAGCAGAAGTCGGAAAGTACTTCTTATAGAACTCTTCTTGAAAGACATTCCAGGTGATATAGTCATCACCCTGCTGCAGAAGACGTCGGATGCCTTGCCACCAATGCGACGCTTCACCGGTGAGCATATAAGTGGCAAACTCGACACGCTGTCCTTCAGGTACCACTTGTGCTTGTAATGCTCGCTCTATAGCCTGAAACCATGTATCAGCCTCAGTCGGACTAGTAGTTCCCCTGAACTTAGGCGGATTAACCTTCAAAAAGTTTGCCAGTGTCATCGGGCCTTGAACTCCACCTCCATCATTACCATGGTTGTCCATCTGTTGACCAAGAGCCTCAGCAGTGGCTTGCATAGCAGCAGCCATGTTCTTCAACGCAGCCATAAAGTTCACCGGGTCATTAGGGTTGTTCTCCGGTGCACGAGCATTCGTACGATCTCTCGCACTACCTCTACCGCGTCCACGAGGCGCCATCTGGTTCCTATACACACCCAACAATCGATATTAAGTTGATCAGTCTCAATATCGGAAGTCTAGTGCTTCAAAGTCCCAAATGCATGCTCATGAACGTTTATGCCAATTATATCAAGCAGATATACTAATAGCACATAACACTCACACAGAGAATGCACAGAAGCATAGTCAGTCCATTCCTCAGGCTCTACAGGAACGAACTGCTCTGATACCATAATGTAACACCCTACCATACAGAGTCTTATGCTTAAGTCATAAGTCAGAGATGGAAAGGTATTACGACCTCTAAAAATAAAAATTTAGTACGTATAGTAGTATGAATGATTGATTATAACTAGGAGCCTTTGTAGAAAAAGGGGTAAACAAAAACCGCAACTCAAAAGCGCAATACTCCGATCGATAACGTAACGAACAGGGATAAACCAACACGAGATTATATATATACAAAGGAGTGTCAAAAACAGGAATATCAAGACTCAAAATCCGGCTGCGAAGATAACCGGTCCGAGCATAACAATATATACATATGATAAAATAAGGAAAACCCCAAAGGAAACCCAAAGGGACACAAATACATAAAACCTATTCTCCAAAATCTCCCATAAGAGGAGTCATCACAGTTTGTATTATTTAATGGAGATAAAAGTATCTAAGCAAAACATATAAACTAAACAGAGTCCCCAAGAACAAGGAATCTTCGCGAGTCTAGAAGTCTCCAGCATGCTTCAGCGGGAAACCTCACGTCCTGCATCTGAAAACCACAAAATCCGCATGGGTGAGAACCAAAGGTCCCCAGCATGGTAACAGCTTCCACATATATACATAATAATAGAGGAAAGCCAAAGGCAATCCTAAAACTTCCTCCAGATAATATCAAAGCTTACAAACAAGCTAAACCATATAAGGGCATCTGACTAAAGATTCTTCAGTCTAACTAATACTTCCCTTTCCAATTCCTTCAAACCTCCCAACCACCAGCAGGAGTATATTATAGCAAACACAGTTATATCAGACAAAGAATATACAAATAGGAGCAGTTAAGACATTTAGACAATTAGCAAGTTATATGCAGTCAAATAGGCAATCTCAAACAATTCACATAGTATGCATATGATGAATGCCTGTCCCTAGTGGCCGATGATATCATCTTGTCGGTTATAGAGCCAACCCGACAAGTCCTGGTCGCTAACCATTGGACTGTCCTCTGTCGCGCATCCCCAACTCGAGTTATACTCGTTATAAACTTGATCATAAACATGATCCATATCCATCACCCTCACTGGTGAATATTTCGGGGGCGAGCTCATCCGGGTCTTTCACAGTGCCCGGCCACACTTACGACATAGGGTCACCAGAGTATCAAGTCTCAACCTGGAGCACGTGGTGGCTAGCCACTGCTACTACCCAGGGAAACTCGTATCTCCGATAGTGGAAGTGCAAATCACAATTATCAATAATTCAGCATAAACATGCATGAATCCTCATCCATGGATCAACATCCATATCAGCCATCCGGCTCATGGTTCAGTCCAGAACCAGCCAATATTCATAGCATACACAGCTATTCCGGCTCACGGTTAAATCCATAACCAGCCAATATTCATAGCATACACAGCTATTCCGGCTCACGGTTAAATCCATAACCAGCCATTTCATTAACAATTACAGCCTTTCGGCCCATGGCATAACAAGCACTTCCACCACCATCCTCCGCATCTCACATAATCATCTTGATCCTCATTGATCATTCATTTTTCCCTTGCTTCACTCGTAAGTTACCTCATTCACTAGCCCCTTTTTAATAGCTAGGCATGTCATAATGATTTAAGACATAAATGGTGAGATCGGAGGCTTAGAAGTATGAGATTTGGCTTTTAAAACTCAAAAATCACTTTGGGATGAAAACAGGGCCACGCGTACGCACACTCCACGCGCACGCGTGGATGGCCTCACAAACTCATCGACGCGCAAGCGTCATGCACGCTAACACGTGAATTACAAATTTGCCAATCGACGCGCACGCGTCAACCACGCGTACGCGCGGGTGTTCTCGTGCCCCAGGCACAACACTGGCACAGTTCTGGCATAACTCTCTGGAAAATGGCTGGGCATTGGGTGCAGCACAATCGGCGCGCCCGCGCACATCACGCGCACGCGTGGATGGCGCTTTCTGGAAGATCGGCGCGTACGCGCCAAGTGCGCCCACGCGCAAGGGGTCATTCTGCTAAAAATTTTCTAAGTTAAAAGCTGCAGAATTCACAGATTTAAACCCCAATCTTCCAACGGACATAACTTCCTCATTTTAAATCGTTTTTCACCCGTTCTTCGAACGGTATGGACATCCCGGATCCAATTTCATTTCTAAACAGATTTGGTACAAAACGGAGATCCGTAGTCCAAGTTATGTCCCGTCAAAGTATGCCCAAAAACCATATTTTCATACAAAACCACAATATGCCATTTTCAAAACAAACCATTTTCAACTCTTTTCAAAGTCAATCAAAACATGCCAATTTCATCCCTTTTCTTTGAAATCAATCAAAATGTATCAAATTCAACATCAAGCCTCCTCAACTCACACATTGACACATTACCACAATTTACCCAAGTGGCTCAAACTCAAACACCTTGACATATCATATACTATTCCTCATGCCAATTCTCAACAACACCAATTCCAATAAATCATTATTGTACACAATCAACATCATACTCACCATCAACATGGTTCAACCCACAATTCAACCATAACCAATCATCAAGCATATATCACAACATGCATATTTCTCATACATCATACCACCAAGGCATCAATAATCATCATCACATATATGACCACATCATATATCTCAATCATTCAACAACATCCACAATTCAATGCCTATCTTAGGGCCTCTAGCCTAAGTATTTCCTACCACATTACATATTAGATACGGGAAACCGAAACCATACCTTAGCCGAATTTCCCAAGCTCCACCGGAGCACTTCCAAACCACTTATCCACAAGCTCTCAAGGCCTCAACACCTCCAAGAACAAATTTTTCACCACCAAACCCTTTCCAAGCTTTTCAAAGTCACCAATTAAGCTCCAATATTCACATATACACAACCTAAGCCACAACCATCATACCCATACACAACATCTCAAAACCCAAACATCATAAAATCACAAATTACACTAGGGTTGAGAGTCTTACCACACCCAAGGTCCAAGGAGACAAGATTAACCTTCTCCTTCAAGAGAGTTGGGTCCTATAACATAAAAGAACCCAAAATCTCAACATTTTTGCTCATAAAACTCGAAAATAAGGGCTGGAATTTCGAACAGCAACTCGTGGCTTACCTCAAGATTGATTGTATGGGTTTTGTAGAGCTCTCCGTGGTGAACGCGTGGCCATAAACGGAGCGGCAATCGGAGCTCTAGATCAAAAGTTATGGTGGTTTGAAGATCAAGTGAGAGAAAGAACTTGAGAGAGAGTTCTTCCCTCCATGGCCTCCATTTTCAGCATGTGAGTGTGTTTAGTGAGGAGAGAGAATGCTGAAAACTAGGGTTTTGGTCTAGTTATGTTGGGCCAAGGGCCCACTTTGGGTCCGGTTGGCCCGGTTTGGCCCGTTCGGTCCAATCTTGATCCGAATTCTATAAAATTGGTACCGAAATTCTCGTCTCAGTCTCCTCTATCACATTTAGCCATAAAAAATCACATTTTAGGCTTTCTAGAATAAATTCTCATTTATGGGTTAACTAGCCGTTAATTAACCGGGTTTTACATGCTGCACACTCTTTGGAGACTATTATTGGTTTGTGCCCATTCCTGAGTAAGTTGCTTATCCAGTCGCACCTCATCTGTAACACCTGACAGCATACCTATGTCGAGTTTGAACATGAGAGAACATGTTAATTTATGCTTATAAATTACTGCAGTGTGTTTGATATGCTAATTAATAAAATTTCCACCGACATATTGATAAATGAATCATGAGTATGTTACCTGAGTGAGTATGTTACCTATGTAGGTCAAACGTGTCATGGGTTACAGAAGGAGTTGCATCAGAATAACCATAGAATATTGCCAAACATAGATCCCAGGAAGCATTGCACAATTAAATAAGTAACTGGATTACATAATATTAGACAAAAGGTCAATTGTCTCTCTACCATTAAGCATTCAAACAAGCATTCTCAAAAAGAATTTAGGTGAACATGTGGGTCAGTTTGTTGCTGGAGAATTGGTGGTTAAGTTCCTCCAGTATTCCAACACAGCTTGGATAACCTCCATGCGCTTGTCATTATGATACTTTAGCACCATGTCAATAGCAAGCCTCATATGACTGTACTCCGTAATTTTCTGCAACCAAAAGAAATTTCAATTAACACGTTTTCTCATAATACTACAACCAAAATATTCAGGTCTATGGTGTGTTGGTATACCTCTGCCTCATACGAGTTTCACAGGAGGTACATTATCATTCATTGTGCAACATACATGCCACAATCATTGATGGAACAAAAGATGGTTTTTTACGGCTGGTAACACAACATTCTGATTTAAGTGACATAAGTTAAACCAAAAGGACTTCCAGGTTATGAATGACTTCACAATTCCAAACACAGTAGACGCTGAGAACATTTTATCATATAATTGATCATCATGGATCAATGGTGCACGAAATTGTGATCACTACAACTTCGCACAACTAACCAGCAAGTGCACTGGGTCGTCCAAGTAATAAACCTTACGCGAGTAAGGGTCGATCCCACGGAGATTGTTGGTATGAAGCAAGCTATGGTCACCTTGTAAATCTTAGTCAGGCAGACTCAAATGGGTATAGATGATGAATAAAACATAAAGATAAAGATAGAGATACTTATGTATATCATTGATGAGAGCTTCAGATAAGCGTATGAAGATACTTTCCCTTCCGTCTCTCTGCTTTCCTACTGTCTTCATCCAATCCTTCTTACTCCTTTCCATGGCAAGCTTATGCAAGGGTTTCACCGTTGTCAGTGGCTACCTCCCATCCTCTCAGTGAAAATGTTCCTATGCTCTGTCACAGCATATGGCTAATCAGCTGTCGGTTCTCGGTCAGGCCGGAATAGAATCCAGTGATTCTTTTGCGTCTGTCACTAACGCCCCGCCTGCTAGGAGTTTGAAGCACGTCACAGTCATTCAATCATTGAATCCTACTCAGAATACCACAGACAAGGTTAGACCTTCCGGATTCTCTTGAATGCCGCCATCAGTTCTCGCCTATACCACGAAGACTCTGATCTCACGGAATGGCTGGCTCGTTTGTCAGGCGAGCACTCGGTTGTCAGGCGATCAACCATGCATCGTGTATCAGGAATCCAAGAGATAAACACTAGAGCCTTGTTGCTTGTAGAACAGAGTGGTTGTCAGTCACTTTGTTCATAAGTGAGAATGATGATGAGTGTCACGGATCATCACATTCATCAAGTTGAAGAACAAGTGATATCTTGGACAAAGAACAAGCGGAATTGAATAGAAGAACAATAGTAATTGCATTAATACTCGAGGTACAGCAGAGCTCCACACCTTAATCTATGGTGTGTAGAAACTCCACCGTTGAAAATACATAAGAACAAGGTCTAGGCATGGCCGAATGGCCAGCCTCCCAAATGATCTAAGATAGCATGAAACTCAAAGAGAGCTACCAAGATGTCTAATACCATAGTAAAAGGTCCTACTTATAGAAAAACTAGTAGCCTAGGGTGTACAAAGATGAGTAAATGTCATAGAAATCCACTTCCGGGCCCACTTGGTGTGTGCTTGGGCTGAGCAATAAAGCATTTTCGTGTAGAGACTCTCCTTGGAGTTAAACGCCAGCTTTTATGCCAGTTTGGGCGTTTAACTCCCATTCTTGTGCCAGTTCCGGCGTTTAACGCTGGAATTTCTGAGGGTGACTTTGAACGCCGGTTTGGGCCATCAAATCTTGGGCAAAGTATGGACTATCATATATTGCTGGAAAGCCCAGGATGTCTACTTTCCAACGCCGTTGAGAGCGCGCCAATTGGGCTTCTGTAGCTCCAGAAAATCCACTTCGAGTGCAGGGAAGTCAGAATCCAACAGCATCTGCAGTCCTTTTCAGTCTCTAAATCAGATTTTTGCTCAGATCCCTCAATTTCAGCCAGAAAATACCTGAAATCACAGAAAAATACACAAACTCATAGTAAAGTCCAGAAAAGTGAATTTTAACTAAAAACTAATAAAAATATAATAAAAACTAACTCAAAGATACTAAAAACATACTAAAAACAATGCCAAAAAGGGTACAAATTATCCGCTCATCAATCAAATAGTCACATCTCACTCGTATTCATATACAAACTAAGGTAACGGAAGTAGATGGAGTTTTGGGGTACCTTCCGAGGTCCTGCCTGGTCACCTTAGGCTCCTTTATCTCATAGTCACTGCACAGAATCCTAGAATTTTTCTGGTCGTCATACCAATCATCACTGTCCAACATTTCCTCCAAGAAGATAGCCTGGTGGATGTATCATGGCATGCACAACAATAAGAAGCATATGTTCAGATGCTTTTCGAATAAATTGTGATGATGTCATTATTTTTTAAGGGATATGTTCGATAGAGCTTACCACATTTTTAAGCTGCCTGAGCCGCTTGGGTCTGTCATCTGCTGAGGAAAGGGAATCTAGGTACACAGGCTCCCTCCGAATGACATCAATCACCAGTAGAAACCAATGTCCGTCGCACCAAATGGGATAGTAAATTTGCCAGCGGAAACTAATTATGGAATATTCACATGCTGCATAAATTTGGTGTCCACGACAACACTACTAATATTATCAGATCTAACCTTGCAAACCCAGTTGGCTTTGCCCATGAAATCCTCCCGGATCGCCTTCAGTGTGGCATGCAAAACAGATCCCTTTTCGGTTGCAATTTGCTGTAACGACAAAGTTAAACGATGAACGTAAAAAATTTTCATGAGGTTCATAATGAAACAAATCAATTGCTATAATTTCAAAGTAATTTATAGGTTTCGGAGTAAAAAAACCCCACCATGTGAGGTCTTACAATAAATAAAATTAGGCTAAACGGGTGAAATACTAACGCACTCAATTATCCGTTCAAATTAAGGGTAATGTTTTTTGTTATTGTTTTCAGGTTAAATTAGTATTTTCACTCACTAAAAAGGTTGTAGGCAAGAACCAATGTATCCTAGTGGAGTTTCTAGCTAGCATGTAGGCAAGAAGGATCAGCACCTGTAAAAACACACAATGTTAAATACTTAGTCTGCGCCTCAGGAAAATCATGCAACTCGAGATGGGGGGATCATGTACACAGCTCTTTTATTCATTTTGTACTCACGTCGTCGACCACGGGCTTCCTAGGCTCCAGAGATCTTAGAGCACCCCTGGTAACAGCACAGTGCGGGCTCTGGACAAGAAACTCGCTGTAGGAATCAGTATTAGCAAGCATTAATTATTTTGAATTAGTTATAATATGAGCTCAAGAATGTAGGTGATCATCACTGGCTACGAGAAACGCATATCATTTATACAGATGTCTCCAACATAACATGTATTATTAGTATGAATGGTGGAACGAAAATTGTTGCTGATATAGCAATAGAACGTAGTGTGGGAAACAACGCATCTAACTGATGTTTCAAATAATCTACGCAGTGTATTGTCCTACCGAGAACTACAACAATCAGTGGTTAAACTTACTCTTGGTCAAGTTTCGTGTTGAATATGTACGCAGCAGCGCATAGATCAAGGCCTACAATCTTCATGTCCTTGGTGGGGAAGAAAGTTAACGGCATACCCTATAAGGAGAATATCATGTGCAGTTGATAAGAATTGTAGTCCAAAACATTATGGTTTATAGCCCATTCACTTAGCATAAGGTTGAAACGTATGTAAGAACTTACACAGGGAATATTTTTCCCAATCTCTCTCCCCCACTGGCTCCTATTGACATGCCGAGTTTACAGGAAATTTTGTTGCTCGGCATATTGGACTGCTGGGATAGAACTGCTAGTGATGTGTGTCTTTTCTCCCTTGCTCCGAACCACCCCAGAAATGTTTCTGGAGAGAAACAGTTTCTTCCTTCCCCTTGTGGATTCTCCCTTTGGGGCAGGGGTCGATCTAGAACACCTCTGTTTGTTTATGCGCTTGAAGCAGAAAGTACTGCCTTCTGGACTAGATGGCGGTGTGGGAATTGGGAGATAGCCAGGGTCATTTCCAGTTGTGATGGGATTTACATTTTTCTTTCGCTTGTATGTACGTAAGGTTGGTCCACTTTTTCCAATGGTGCCTTCGGTCATGTTGGTCTTACCCGATTTTGGAGAGTTACTTCCAATGTGGGGTGATACAGCTTGCTAATTTATCATCTCTTTCACCAGTTCCACATACTCCTCATTGAGGAGCTTTTGGTTTCGGATAATGAATCTAACTTCAGTAATGTCAGCTTCAATTTGGTTTAGGCGTTCTACCAAAGAGGAGGTTGTCATAGTGTGTACAGTTTACTACGAATCGCTCCTCCTGCAACAAAACCAGTTTTACAAAGCTATATCTGAAAGAATCTTGATCAAAAGTAAGAGAGCGCTAAGTTAATGTAAATATGAATAATCAATGGATGCCTACTTGTGTTCCAACCCGTTAGCGAGGTTGGGCGGCAACTCCAAGTGCGATCCCGTAGGCGCGGAAGGTGCAGGTAAAGTTCCATTGGCCACCAACGACGGCGGTTCCTTGATCTGTTCTTTGTCCATTGCTGCAACGTCTTACACTCGAAGAACCTGCTCACACATACCATGTCGGAAAACAAAACTTTTACTGGAAAATAATGATTAACGGATCGATATGACAAGATGAAGATGTCTTTGCCGGCAACGGTCTCGCACACGGTGCAGTAACCCCTGAAAACAACGAATGGATGAACGGTATGCAACTAGGGCTGAAACAAGATGTGTCGAGGGGGATGATGAGATTCAGAACCGCGGTTGTATTTGTTCGCGTAACCAGACCCCCACTCATGTAAATTGGGCCAAGCAACATATTCAGACCTCACTGCACTTACATTTGGGTTTATCTTGTGGGCCCAAGTCACTAAGGAATGCTAAGTTTTAAATTGGAGCTACCGGGAAATGCTTGTTTATTTTTTCGGAGTTTTTTGGGCCGTGAAACCCGACCAGCCTTAGCCGTCCCCTTTCTATCATCCATTCTCTTCTTGTAAACTGGACACTTGCCTATAGATTTTTAAGGTTTTTTCTTAGTCCAGCCACGTAATAAACAAATTTATGCGAACAAAATACAACTTTTCATTGTTATATTTTTTTGTCATGCTGGATCCAAAAGTTTTACCAATTTTAGTAATAACTTGTATTATTTATTAAGATTCTCATCAATACGCAGAAGGAGTATACAAGTGTTTGACTCAGATTATATATTACTATAAAAGACTGTGAAGAAAATCATATGAGAATAAAATATTAGAACATTAAACATCTATATTTCATTTCTTTTAGTTTTCAAGTAATTCGAGATAAGAATAACATATAACATATAGGATAAACCCTTGACTAACCTAAGATTTAAACTTAAGATCTCATATATTTTAATTAAATGTTTCACTATAGAATTACTGCTGGTTATTTTTTTCCGGTTAAAATAAAAAATAGTTACATATGTGATTACGTACCTTTATGCACAAGGTGACAAATATTCTTCATATTGAAATATTAAAAAATTCTAAATCGTGAACAGATTTCGTTCAGATTCTAAAAACAAAAACACAAATTTTATTAAAATATTGTTCAGAAGTGGTCTCATGTATTTAGTCTGTTGCGTCTTTGGCCACATAAGTACAGAAATTTATATTATTAATTGGAGGTTATGAACACCAACACTGAAATAAAGCTGGTCTAAGGAAAATAAATAGCTTAAGTACTAGACAATGATAAAATGAACATAAAATGATTTAATTTTTTGGAGATCAAGTGAACCATTTAGTGTTTGTTCGAGAAAAAGGGTCAAAGAAACAAGGATCTGATAGACATTTTCTCACCAACTGCTTCCAACATAATAAATGAAGACATACCCATGAGACTTAAAACAGGGATGAAGGTAAGAACTTTGACTTGTAATTTTCCCCACAATGGTAAAAAGAGGGCGTGAGAATAAACACACTTATAAAGTAACCTCATTTTTTTCATGAGGTGTCCATTTAGGTGTCAATACGCGTATGATGAATTATAACAAAAAAAGATGGCAGATGAAATGGATAAATGCACCTGTTTCAGTGGCGGGAGTTGTGCAGTAACAATGCCTGAACCTCACGGCAGTAGTTCTTGTGGTAGTTGCAGAGGGATTATGTCTTCCGAGACTCCATAGCCACCACTTAGAGAATGAAACATTGTGGATGAGTTATTCTTCTTTTGTCTTCTTATCACTGAAAGAAGAATGAAGTTCTTTAAGAATAGAAAACCAACGGTCATCCATGTCAGCCCAAAAACTTCCGGTCAGTGGCATGATCCTTCCAAAAGGCGTTAAGGAGTAGATGCGACAATCGCAAATGAAAAATGCAACTGAATTGACATGATCCGCGGCTATTAGAGATACTTTAAGCAGAAGGTCATAACCACTCGCCACCCCTTAACGTTCCCTATGTTGGTTCATAGGATGTTGTGGGTTCCGCCGTCAATAAAATTTTGCTGATAAAAAATTCAAAAAATGTGCAAAAAAACATGAAAATTATATAACATTAAAATATGAGTAAAATATATCCATAAATTAAACACATAATAATTTTACATAAAAGTCCCAAACCAACTAACGTTACGTTCGTTTATAATTTCATATAAATCAAATTCATTTAGTTCGGATTAGCCATCATAATACTAAAGCGAATAAAGTCTTTAGGGTTTATAGTTTTCACCTAGCTTTGATTTACATATGGAACTGTTTGAAATATCGAATCAATTGGATTCGATTTACTTGAATGGCATAATCCATATGAATCTATGGTTATCGATTCAATTTACTCTTAGATTTTGCATTTTTTTGTTTAACACTTTTTATATTTTTGAGATTTGATTAACATAAAATATTTCATATTTTGTACACTCCTCATCCTAGAGATTATGATATTCTTCTATTATCGGTACTCATATTTTATAGTAAAAGTTGTACATATGCGTATAAAATAAAATACTAAACTAATCGTTATACAGATGTATATAAACATTTTAACTTATTTGAAATTCTCATTATACTTTCAACTTCAGTTTTTTATGTTGAGTACTTACATAATTGTAATATTTTCTACTCATTATTACTACTTTTTATAGAGTTAAAAATTTAGAAATCTAAAATTGATACAAAGTGAAAATATTACACATACATATTTATTTCAGTCGCTGTATCTCACTTTACACTAAACACAATACTAAAAATTATTTCTATTTTTGTCTCTCATTCTCTATCTCTCAGTATTTTTGGCTTTGTCCCTCTTTCAAACGCTACCTAATAGAACCTAAGAAACTATAAAAATCTAATATTTATGAATGCATCAAATTAAATAAGTAGAAGTTTTTTTTCATTTTTAGATCCTTTAACATGGCTTTTAGAGGAAAATGTAAAAATAATAAAAAATAACACAATTTTGTTTTAAAAGAGTCAATATTAATGAATAATATAAAAATGAGTAACATATTTCTACGTTGAGACGTTGCCATACTATTTGTTACTTTAGATTGAATGATATTAGTTAAAATAATAATAATAATAATAATAATAATAATAATAATAATAATAATAATAATGATAATAATAGTCTTTTTAAATTTTGGATGTAATGAGGCAAAAGGAGCCGATGGTTGTGGTTACCGATGGAGACGAATTAATGAAGGAGGCTATCCGGAGCGAGTTTTCTAATGCAACACACAGACTATGTAATTGGCATCTTGCTCAAAATGCTGTCTCTAACATTAAGGATGCTAATTTCTATAGTGCATTTAAGACTGCGGTGTATGAAAACTTTGTAGTTGAAGAGTTTGAGAACTATTCGGCGGAGATGGTTGAGAGCTTTGGTTTATAAATAGTTATTTTTTTTATCATTTTACCACTCTTTTTTTATTATTAAATTTGTATTTAATTGTGTGTAGTATGAAATCTCAATTTTAATTTTATTTATTTCACATGTGATTTTATTTTTATATAGCTTGTTATTATTTTTATAGTTAGTTATAACAAATTAATAAGTGTTTGACCCCAATAAAGGAGGAGGCTAATAGGAGAAATAAAAATAACAATAAAATATACATTGACATACATTTTATATTTGTTTTTTTATGTTGACCTACCATATCATACACAATAAAACAGCAAATATTAACTACATAATAATTTTTTTGGCATTGTCATCAAGATTATTGTGAAATAAAATTTTATTACTATTCACCACATACAAAAACACCGTTATGGGTGAAGATGAAGTAGAACAACTAATTTCTAATAATATTACGTGGTAAAAACTAATTGTCTAAAAAACGGAAGTAATAGGAGAACAAATAAAGAATCAATTTGCCTAAACGATTGTAATCTTAGTGATTAGGTTATGTAAACATTCAATATTAAAAAGTATTTGTTATCATCATTATTTTAATTTTTATTTTTTTGTGTAAAAAAATGGTATCTTTTGAGTTATTTATCCAAACGTTACAACTTTAAAATAAGTACTTCTATAACTAAAAATCCAAATACAAAATAACTTATTTATAAGTTGCTATTAATAAAAGTCCTCGTTTTCCAAAAAAGCTTATTTAGGTTGTTTATCCAAATTGGGCCTATATTGTCTAACAAAAAGAATAAGGCTTAGTTTTGTAAAATTTTTACTTTGTAACATTAGTTTATAAGGGCTAGTTATTAAAAGACAGCTTTTTAAAAAGTGTAGAATTTATATTTGACAAATCAAATTAAAAATAACTTTTAATAAATACAAGCAATAACAATAACAATTATATTTCGTAAAATAGTTTTTAAAATATAATAATATTTAAAAGACATAACTTTAAGCATTAAATTTGAAAATTAGTTTATATATGAGGTTAAAGTACACTTTTAAAATTTGACAAGTACAAGCCAACTTTAAAAATCTTTACCTTATTTATTTTTAAATGTACCGCGATCTTTTAAAATCTGCAAGTTCAAGTTTATGGTCTTTTTGATTCACCAAGCACAGAATGAGCAGCTTGTATTTTAAAAAAGAACAGACACCTCTTCAAAAAATTTTACCAAATCAAACCTAAAAGTTATGGATTTTTTTGTGTATTTTAAAACTTAAGAGACTCAAATATTTAATATTAAAAATTTTGAACATATTATTGGATAATATTTCAAAAATATATTATATAATTAAAATTTACAATTTTAGAAATTACCATTTTTATATAATTTTAAATTAATGTTATAATATTTAAATTAAACGACCTTAATTTGTAAGATATGATAGTATTCATGAATACTAATATAAATATTATAATTTTGTCAAAAAAAAAAAAACATTCCACATTCATTAAAGAAAGAAAAGATTTTGAGAGAGAGAAGAAATGTCATGGAGTGTTTTACTTATCAATTGGATTTTTTTTTCTTTGAAGTCATGTATTGTAAATTTGATTATTTACTATCTTCATTAAAAAAAAAAAAGTAAAACAACCCAAGTCTTTTTTTCTCTGGTTGTTACTAATTGTTTTTCATATTTTTGTTGGCCTGGTACCTCAGCCCATAATATAAGACCCAATTTTTGGTGCTCAATTTCTCAATTTAGCCTCATGGTAACATTCCAAGAGTTACCGTACTTATTATTCTCATCACTAATTACCTTTCATAATCCTTCAGCCAAGTGTCACATAATTACTGATGGGTCAACACTTAGTCACCACTAGGTACCACTAACTATGCTACCAGAAAACTGTCCTACTTGTGTCATGAATAACTTATTAAATGTATGAATTTTTGAATAAATTAGTATTAACATTTTTAATTGTATGAATTAGATTTTAATGAATAATTAAAATGCTTAATGTAACCATATATGTTGCTTATGTTATTTGCTAAATCAACAATGTTTCATTAAAAAATGATTTAGTGCCAGTTTGAATTATCTTTTTAATAGAAAAAGTATTTTTTTTAAATAAAATAATTTTATTTAATTTAAAACTTATTTAGGTACATCTTTTAGTTATTAAAAAAGTAAATTATTTATTTTTTCTAAAAGCTAGCAATACCTTGTTTAAAAAAAACAAAAACAAAAAGACATTTTTAATACTTAAAAACTCTTTTTAAAAAGTCTATATATCTAAATGTAAAATAATTTTTGTCTGTTAAAAATTTTTTTTTAAAAAGATGAAAAAATAAATATTTCTTCAAAAACCAATTCAAACCGACCTTAAATTATATGCACTAGAACGAATAATACTTTTATGAATAGAAATATATACCACTATAAAACACAAAATGTAACTTATATTCATATTTAGTGACTAATAACAAAATTCGTTAATATAATATATAGTAAAAAGTAACAGGAACAAACTTGTAAAAAATAAAAATAAAAAATTTTCTATAAAATAAGTAATTTGTCTCATCAAATATTTAACATGGTATTGTGATACTTTATACAAATGTTATGGTTGAGTTAAAAATCATCAACTTCACATGGACAAACTTATCACACATGTATAATTAACATTTTGAATTTGTCATTTTTACGGTGAGAAATAACTTACATCTTTTTCTTTATTTCTCTCATAAATTAGTCGTAATTCCTTAATACATTAGTATTAGTGTTAAGGTTTAGTTTTAGTTTTAGGGTGTAGCTTAGTTTTAGTTCTTGCATTGCAAAATAATTTTAACTTTTGGCTTATAGTTTTAAAGTTGAGAGATTTTGATATATGCCAGGAAAACATTGTAATTATTTATCTATTTTTATTTAATTCGTTTAAACTTTCCAATAAATAATTTCAAGATATAAAATAAAAAAAATTATGATAAAAAAGTTAAATATTATTTCATTATTTTTCTATATAAATCTCTAGCATTATTTTGCTTTTGATTTCTAGTTCATACAACCTGTTACGATAAATAACAGTTGTTAAAGCACTGCACTAGCCTCCAACATGCATTTCTTGCTCTTTGCTCAACTCCAATGCCTCTATAAACGGAAGCAATTGCAACTTTTATTTTCTAAAATGTTACTTGCACTTTTCTTATGCCAACACATAATGAACATCACCACAATTCAGATCTCAACTTGATGGTGAAAATATTAGAATCTTTAAAGCAAAATTACAAAGGCGCAATGCATGACATAAATCAACAAAACTCAAATGAGAGAAACACAAACATTACATCCTCTGTTTTATATTATTTGCATACACACTTTGTGATAAATCTTAAAAGAATGAAAAAGTATAGGTAAACAACTCTAAATCAACCAATTTTAAACAAATATAATTAATAATTGATTTTGTATTTAAAAAAAATGAAATTTCAATAGTCACTAATTAATAAAAATTTAAAAAATTAGGATTTCCAATTGACCACGTCTCCCCCTTCCCTTTTCACGCGAATGTGTTTTCCATCAATCCCCCCGAACGCGGACCCCACTCCTCAGACTGCTAGATCGCTGCTGCCCGAATGCCAAATCAACCCGTCCGCACCTCCGCTAGGATATACGCCCAGAAAGCCACCCCAACTCCCTCTAAAACGTGACCCACCCCTCCTCAGTCTGCCAGATAGTTGCGCACAATGCTTCCGTCAAGATCAGACGCACCTCCACCTATATCTCTGTACTAAGCGTAGACCGCAAGTCCGACAGCATCCCAACCCGCAAATCCCCTCTTACATCCCTGGCCGCTTCATCGATGGAGCCATTAATTGGTGAAGAAGGATCGCATGACCCATTTGTTGATTTGAGTGACCATTCTGATTGTACTGAAGGCTATGTTGCATGTTTGAGTGGTGACAATAATCAACGTGTTCACAAGGTACATTGTAGTTTAGTTTGCATTAATTCCGATTGTTTTTGTTTTTCATGCAAGTAGGATGTTTCTTTCTTTTTTTATATATGTCATGTATTGCGGGCATCTTTATATGCATGTTGCATGCTTCATTGCAAGCATGTTGTTATGTTTGTATTGTAAATTGCAAGATTGATTAGTGATATTCTTCTCAGAATTGTATTGTTTGTATTATTGGACCTTTTCTTTTAAGTAGGTGGATTTATGAATTTTTTTAATATATCGTTTTCGTATTCATTGCATTCGTGAATAGTTGTTTTTACATTTTTGGATGTATCTGTTAAGTTAGTGAATTTTTTTCATATGAATAAGTGGATGTTTCTTTCTTGGTTCATTGGATGTGTCTTTTTATGCATACATGAGGTTATTTCTCTATGAATATGTTCATGTTGGAAAAAATTTTTTGGGTTTTTTTCTTGTGAATTTTTTCACCTTATCATATTGATGGGTTATGTATTTGGTTCGATTAACTGTATTTGGGTGTTTTCGATTGTAGGTGAAAGAAGATATAGACATCATTGAGTTGGAAAATAATGAAATGGGCTTGCATCATGAGGTATAAACTGTAATTTACTGCTTTGATATTACTAATGAGTTATTAGAAATGAATTTAATAGCGTGAGTGACATTGAATGCTTTCTTTTTGAATTGATTTACAGTTGCCGGTGCATAGTTTCATTCGTGTAGAGGAGATCCCAAGCGTAGGATTGCGTTTTGATTCGTTGCAGTGGACATAGGAATTTTATTCGAACTACACAAAGAAAGTTGGATTTGTAACTATGATTAGGAAAACAAATTTTGACAAGACGAGGAAGGAGTTAAAGACACCCATTAACCAATCGATTCATTATAATCGGGTAGGGTATTGGGAGACTCAAGCGAAGGCAACATCTTGGGCAAACAGGATAACAACCACGAGATGCAGAGTAAGGATGTATGAGATGTTGGATAGGGAGAAGAATGATTGGATGGTGTTAAGGTTAGAATTGCGGCATTCGCACCCCTGTTATGATAAGAAATCAATCTATTATCACGAATACAGAGAGCTGACCATGCAAGCAAAGTGTGTGATTGAGAATAATGATGAGGTTGACATACAACCCAACAAAGCCTACCTTGCACTCTAATAAGGTTAGTGGGTCATCAAACTTAGGTTACTCAGAAAAGGATATAAAGAATTACATCACAAGCAAACTCCACTGCACTGATGATAATACAGATGTTAAGGAGATGTTGAACTACTATCTTCGAATGAAAGAGATCAACCCAAACTTCTTGTATACAATAGATGTTGACGACGGTAACAAATTCAGGAATGCACTCTGCGTAGATGCAATATGCAGGGCATTGTACGAATATTATGGAGATATGGTGTCATTTGATACAACATATAGGAGAAATAAGTATATGTGTTTAAGTGTCGCTCGTTTAAACCTTTTCTATTTTGTATTGGCTCACGTTCTTTACTTGTGGCTATTATTGTTACAAGTATAGACTATCGTTTGTATCATTTGTAGGTGTTAACCACCATAAGAAGTCCACTCTACTTGGCTGTGCTTTGCTTGGGAATGAGGAGATCCTTAGCTTTGTGTGGGTGTTCACGTAATAGGTGAAATGCATGGGAACTGTGTCATAGGGTATTATTACGAACCAGTGCAAGGTGATGTTTGGTGCTATTAGGAAGGTCTTACCAAACATTCGCCACCGATGGTGCATATGGCACATAATGAAGAATATACTAAATAAGCTCTTTGGTTACGCTCGGTATAGAGATTTGCATGCTAACATGAGTGACATTGTGTGGAATGCTCTATCCATGGACTCATTCGAGACCGGTTGGGCTGAATTCATTAAAAAGTATATTTTAGGCCACAAGAAATGGCTATGAGGTTCATTACCATTAACCTACATCAAATTCAATTTGTGTTTTACAATTGCGATCTTTTTGTATGTTTTGGTAGAAATAATTTATAATTTGAAAGTTTTTATGATTTTGAAAGTTGCATGGTTCAGGTTAAATGATGCCTTTTTTATGTTTTATTTTTTTAGACTTTTATGATTTTTAACGGATGTGGGTTCCAGTCTTTTTCAATTGTGAATTTTGGGCTTGTATGAGGAGCATGCAAAGAAGTGAAACCATGCACGCATTTTATGGAGGATTTTTACATTGTAAGAATGGATTAATTTAGTTCGTGCATAAGTATGACGTATTTAGAAATAAAGAGCAAAACAAATTAGAGGACAATGCTACAGACTCTAAAGGAGTTATCCCTTGTGCATCTAGCTCTGCCATTAAGAAACAATTTCAACAGGAGTATACCAGCATTATGTTTAGGGAAATCTAGCGGCGATTCAGTAGGAAAGGTGATTGTTTCGTCCATGGTGTGGCACGTGAGGGTGATTTAGTTTCTGTGAAAGTGGACGAGCAAGTAAGGGTTTTTGAGGAGAAGACTCTGTATCGCACCTACTGTGTTGATTTTGACCCTCTGACTCAGAAGGTTCGATGCGAGTGCAACAGTTTTGAATCAAGAGGTATACTGTGTTACCATTTCCTTTCTATGTTATCATTTTACAGAGTAGATATAGTACAATCATCGTATGTTCTCCCTCGTTGGAGCAAAAATATAAAGTACAAGCACACCTACATTAAGAGTACCCATGACACGAATCGATCGGATGAAAGTCAAAACCTATTTAGAGGATTGTGTTCATAGTTCTATATTGTGGCTCAAGAATTCATGTCTTGTGATGAGGAAGCCGCCATGCTGCATTCGACGATTGACAATCCAAGGACCAAGCTGATTGAGTATCGTGCCAACAAGCAGTCCAAGAGTGTTTCTGCTACCCAGAGCAGCATGTCTACATAGAACGGATTTGTTGCTGGTGTAGATAATGTACGAGGACCTTCTAGGGTGGCAACTAAGGGTTGGCCGAAAACTAAGAGGGTTGGAGCTGATATGGACAAGTCAATCAAAAAACCAATGTAGAAAAGAAAGAGAAGTTCATCCCTAGTATGTGTTAGACTTGTTTAAATTTTAACATTTATTGAGGTATGGTTATGGGTACTTATATATTTGATTTATTTGTGCTGTGTTTTCTTTAGGAAGTTGATGAATCTTGGGTAGACAATGGTGTAGATACTACTGCAAACGAAGATTTCAATGCTCTTGTTAGGAAAAATGAATCGCAGGATCTCGATGGATTCATGTCTCTACTAAACTCTTTTAGGAATAGTTAGACGACTCTAATTTTGTTTTGTACAAGCTTTTGTGTTGGTGCTTTACTTAGTTGGGCGTGGTGAATTTCGAAGAATAAGTATTTGATTTTTTGTGTTCTTGGATTTCTTATTACTCATATGAGGCAAGCATTTACAATCCATAGTGAAACTAACATCCATTTAGTATAACAAAAGAAACATCCAAGTGCAAACCAGAAGATACATCCACAAGTCTCAAAAAGCAACATTTAGGTTTTAAAAAGAATACACATCCATTGAAGAGACTTATCCACACTAGGCGAAGCTTCCGGGACTTAACCAAAAGAAATTTCATAGGAGTCTCAATAGAAACACCCACTAATAAGTTTAATGGAGAAGAAAAATCCAGGTCTTAACCAAAAGACACATCCAAAAGTCTCAAAAACCATAACTAAATTTTAAAAAGAATAGACATCCATTAAAGAGACATCCAAGCATTAATCGGATAAAACAAAATAAATGTTTAACAAAAGCAAAAAGATACATTGATGTCTTAACAGAGAAGATATATTCACACTAGACGAAGCTTCCAACACTTAACCAAAAGAAATTCCACAAGAGTCTTAATAAAAATACCCACTAATATGATTATATGAATCCAAAAGAAACATTCAAAATGTGTAACACAAGGAGAACATCACTATGAGTTAAATGTAGCTCAAATGGAAATGGTATCATAAGTATAGTTATGCACGAATGTTCTATGCAACTTTCTTTTTCTCTTGTCTTTCTCCCTTGTAGGTCTTTTTCTTGGATAATCTGTCAACCCGCCGAAACATGTACTTTGTGCTTGGTGCTTTGAATGGTGTCCTAACCTCTTTACATTTATTTTTGGGATGACTGAGGTGCACAACAGGTTGAGGACGACTTTCATGGGCCTTCAGTGCTTGCTCAATGGCCGAATTATTGGAATCCAGGATGATATCGAGCATTATTTCCATCTTGAATTCCTTCAGCTTGTAAAAATCAACGTTAGATAACAGCGTTAGTTACAAATAATCATATATATTTAGTGAAAATTAGTTATTCAGAGATAGGATTGGGAAGCTCACATATCCCATTCATGTAGTTTACCACCTTCAGTCCAGTATTCCATGAATTTTATGGCGTAGATACCACAATCCGAACTACGTAATGGAAATAATGGGTTTTAATAGGAAACTATTCATAAATTTCAAGTGAAATACAAATTAAGGTATTGATAGATTTTGAGAGAAGTCACCTGTTTGGTTGTATGGGGACAGTGGCATATACACGAGGCAGACTATTTTGAGTGGGCTCATATGAGGGGATGACCCCTTTAGCTATGTCTTCAATAAATCTCTCCTAAAAAGTAGATACAGTTAGATCGTTATAAAATTTTATGGGTTAAATAGATGACAAGGGAGACTGGAGATCTTTTTACTGCATATGCATCTATCACCATCTGTGATGTATCAGGCAATTTAGAGTATAAACTATCTAGTACGAATAATCTTTTTCCTGAGACATCGAATGCATACACCCACCAATGACTGGACATATAGATGGAAAAAACTACTACAATAATATACATATCTAATTAGACAAATTACGTGCAAAGATTTAAAAAAATGACACATCCCATTTTTCCTTTACATTGATGATAGTATTTTTTCATCTAGCAAATTGACTTACCTAACTTTTCTTTGTGGCTGCTGCCTTGTCAAAATACTTGGTGCCGGCACCGAATTGTTCACTCAAATCTACATATACGGGAGTTGGCCCGTCCTTAAAGTCCATCAAATTTTTTGGGTGCATTATCATTTTTTGTTTAAACAAAACTAGTGAGTTTTGCTAAGATTACTATGTAAGTATCAATACCAATATCCCCAGTTACACGTAGTAAAGTCATGCATGAATCTTGATGATACTAAGTTGTTGAACGTGAAACACATCCATTACAAGACCTGCATAATCAAGTTTTCAAATATAAATGGTGCCAAAATCTGAAAAAATAAATCGAACTATTAATTTGACTACATACGTTGTTATTAACTTGGCGACAGGCTTGCAATGTGCACAAGTCCTCCCTTAACAGCACTGGATGTGGTCTACCATCGTACGACGCCAATGTCTGTTGTTTTCCGAAAGACGTGTTTACAATCTATCCTCGAATTTGTTGCTCATCACGCTCTATGAGTTTTCGTTCCCGAAATAACGGATGCACGGTGCGAGGAGGTGATGATGTGGGTGTTTTTGCCAGCTGAGTCATTCGAAGAAAGAAGGTGGGGAGCTGTGGACTCGTTGTGTGGCAAGATGAACATTTTGGAATAATAGTTTGGATGGAATCCATGCTAATGGGCTTGGTGTTGTAATACCGTTCAATATGGTAGCATTTAGTGGATAGATAGAGACGGAAAAACTCAGACTAAGAGATAGAGACTAAGAGACATAGATTGAAATAAATCTCAGTATTCTGTTTGGTGTAAAGTGGGAGACAGAAATTGAAACAACAATGAAATTCTAATTTAATTTGTACAAAGGATAAAATTGGAATTAATTAATTGAAATGAAGCTATTTTAAGTATAAAATGTTATTAAAATTTCGGTCTCCATCTCTAAAAATCTTAGTCCCCCGTGTCTCCACTTTTTGGAAGTATTGAAATACTAAAATTTTGGGGACAAAGACAAAAATTTTAATACCATTCTCTGAACTAACAAACATGATACTGAGTCTCAATCTTTCAGTCTCTGTCTCAGTACCTTAAAACAAACACTACCTATATGCCCATAGTTTTTGGCACTCTAAATCTCGTTGAGACAAGATGTACAGATTATTGTGTCGAAAGGAACTAGTATTAGATGTGGGTAATCATTATGCATTTAAAGGAACAGAGATAAAAATATATGCATAATAGCCACAAATAGATTTTTGCATCAGATACTTGCCTTTCAAATTCACGAGAGTAGTCATCCCATCCTGAATATTACACTAGTGCTGTTGATGTAGTCTTGAGTTTGGGAATTTGGGGGTCGCTTGGTTTCTTTGGCGTTTTTTCCTGACGGATTTGGCCCTCGTCACTCCCCGACCTTTGATGTTTAGGTGTTTCCGTTTGTTGAAAATTTCGGCGCATTCTCATGGCAATGGGCTCATTGTCCTCGTCATCCTCGTCAGATGCCGCTGAAGATGCCTCTGTGCGTATTAAGCTTTTGATAACTCCCCCTTTCCTATTTATCGCATCCCTGTATTGGAAACACCCAAAGAATCAGACAATAAAACATCAAATTGCTTTTAAAATAAACAACTAATGAAAGATACATTAATCCAACAATACGATCATCGGTAACATGTCATCATACACTTATAACAACATGGCATCATCTGCTAATTTAAAAGATAAAGAGCGAAAATTGTTCACACAGTAGTTTGCACTCATTTTTAGGGACCTAAATGTTTTCCTACACGAAGTGAGTCTTATTTTTTGGAAGATTGTTTCATTGTGGCCTTACGTGCGGGGCCTTTCACGACGCCACCCTTATTCTCGCTGGTGCTGACGTACCCCTGTTTGGAAACACCAACTATTTAGAAAAGAAACATCCATACAGGGATATTTTGAAATAAAGAGTCGAACATCCATATATCCCTAAAAGAAGCATCAAACTATGAATCCAAAACCTCTAGTTTATTCTGAAATAAAGATCAGTTAGTCTAACCAAATAATTATTAGGTAGTTACCTAAGGATATTAGTCATGTAGCAAGAAAGTTCCATGTATAATAAAAATAAAGGCCCATTTAAGTGAATACCTCGGAAAAAAATTTGTTACCCTATTCTCGAGTTCCTTGGCAGTCCATGTAGAAAGTCATAGCCCCGTTTTTCGACACTGCTTCAGTTGACCATGCTTCAGTCTTTGTAAGTACAATATCTGGAGCAGGGGTGTCAAAAATTTTCGGGAGGCGGGAATTCCCGCAGGGACTTCCTCGAATAGAGCCCTGATGGTGGGGAATTTTCCCTACGGGGATGGGGATGGGGGACAAAATTCCCCCGAAGCAGGTGCAGGGACCCGAGCGAGGATCCCTGTCCCCGTTTCCGCATTCTCCGAATATATTAAATTACTTAAACACCCTTAGTAGTTTATTTTTTACTTTTATTTTTTAGTCATTTCCCCTTCCATATATATATTGAAAAGTTGAAAACCCTAATCCCTTTTTTCACTCACTAGCGCCGCTCACCCAGTTACCCTCACCTCCTCGCGACACCCCCTTTCTGCGTTCTCTCTATCCTCTCTGCACCTGGCGAGTTACCTCCGAACACTTCCCTTGCCACTTTCCATCTCAGCCTGTCGTCCAACCCACTGCGCCATCACCGTGAATCGCGGTGTTCTCTCTCCCGGCCTTTTTCTCTATCAAGCACGGCGCCATCACCGCACCGTGCCATTCCCTCTCCGCATCGCGCTGTTTCCTGCCTCGTTGTGGCATCCCCTCAACTTGTGGAAAGCAGCCGCCAAAGTGTCCCCCCCCCCAATTTGTGGAAAGAACTCACCGTCGTGTCCCCAAACTCCTCCAATAAAGTCACCATCGTATTTCCCACCGCAGCCGCCAGTTGTCCATCCTCCTCCTCTTCCACTTTCACCTGATTTCAGGTTTGATGCTCCTTTTTCCTCTATTTTTTTTTTGCCATTTTTTGACACATGGGGCTTATAATTAATTAATTATTAAATAATTAGGGTTTGATACTCCTCCTTTGTATAATCTTTGTTATATATTCTCTGAATACTTCGCTCTATTATGTTTTTTTGTTGATTTATTGCAGTTTATAATTTATCCATTTTCTATGTTTTGTTGTCGTTTTTGCTTATTTATTGCAGTTTAAAATCTCCTTTATATAATCTCTATTATGTATTCTCTTTATAATCTCCTCTGTTATGTATTTTTTTGCTGATTTATTGCAGTTTAAAATCTCCTTTATATAATCTCTTCTGTTATGTGTTTTTTTGCTGATTTATTGCAATTTATAGTTTATCCTTATCTATTTTTTGCATTTTATTATGTATTATTTTGTATTTGATTTAATATTTTTTTGTTTTATGAATTTTTCTTTGTATCTAAAGTTAAGCTAGAATCTAATTTAGTATTTCTGTATTAAATCATAATTTTGTATTTCTGTATTAAATCTTACTATTTATATACAGGATGGATAGTTTTAGCTCAACTCCTATTGAAAATAATAATGAGACAAAACCAACACAAGGTGATGATGGTTAAGTAGTTGAAGCAAATCTTCAAAAAACACAAGAGGAAGGATAAGGAAAAACACAAGAGGGGTGACAAGAAGTTAGCCAAAGTGTGCAAAATAGTCCTAACAAAAAAGGATTAACTTCCGAGACTTGAAAGCATTTTTGGAGGGAGCAAATAGATAAAAAATGGCAAGCAATATGTAAATATTACGAAAGAAAGATTAGAGGTGACACAAAGCGAAGAACTAAGAACTTGCATGATCACATTAGAATTTGCTCAATTCGTACTGTTAGGGGACCAAAGCAATTAATATTAAAAATAGTGCAACAATCATCAGGCTCGACAGGAAAGGGAAGGCCAACGAATTCACTTTTGGTTAGAAACTTCACATTTAGTCAAGAGGCAGCACGACGAGCACTTTCAATATGGGTTATTAGGAATGAACACCCTATGTCATTTGAATTTATGGTTGGGTGTCAATTTTTGTTCAAATTTCATATAAGAAATACACTGGAAAGTGATATTGAGAAGATGTATAAAGCTGAAAAGGCAAAGCTTATGAAATTGTTGAAAAAAAATTCAAGCCACATTGCTATAACTACTTACACGTGGAGTGTTGATTGTCAAAACAAAGGTTATATGTCGATTACAGTTCACTTTATTGATAATGATTAGAACTTGTAATGTTAGTTTGTGAGGTATTATTCTAATTCATTTGTGCTTTTAATATCTTTTTTTTAAATATTTGAATTTTTAATGTCATGATTGTTTATTATATTTACATTACTTTTGGTTTGCATACGTGCCTACACCCCATACTGCTGAAGTTCTTAGAGATGCTTTGGTGAATTTCTTGTATGATTGGAACATAGATAGAAAATTGTCAACTTTAACGGTTGATAATTATAGTACAAATAATGTCATGATTCATCTTGTGCTTGATAAGATTTTACCATCTAACATTATTAAGAGAGGGAAATTTTTTCACATACGTTGTTGTACTCGTATTGTTAATTTGATTGTGAAATATGACATGAATAAAATATATGGTCCCATTGAAAAACTTAGAGAGAGTGTTTCTTTTTGGGTTGCAACACAAAAGAGCGAAGAAAAATTTGAAGAGACTTGTAGGTAATTGAATATTAATTATAGGAGAAAGCTTGCACTTGATTGTAAAACTAAATAGAATTTAACTTATTTAATTCTTGCTTCTGTATTGCCATATAGAGAAGTTCTTAAGCATTTAAGATACCGTGAATCTTTGTATAAAATTGTACCATTTGATGATGAGTGCGGAATGGCAAATGAACTTGTTGATAAATTAGAAGTCTTTGATAGTGTGACTGAATTGTTTTTTGAGACTTTATATCTAACCACAAATTTGTACTTTCCCAAGGTGTGTAAAAGGAGATTGACATTGAATGAGTGGATGCTTAGTCCCAATAACATGATTCATAGAATGGCAATAAATATGATTAGTAAGTTTGAAAAGTATCAGGATCAAATTAATGAAGTCAGCGCTGTAGGAGCTATCATAGACTCTAGATATAAGATGAAGTTGTTGAAATTTTTTCTCCCTAAAATATATAGATCTCAAAGCAAGAATCATCAGAGCAAGGTTAAGAATTTGATGGAAGAAGTAGTGTGTGAATATCAACTTAAGGCTAGGGTTAAAAGAAGAGCTCCAAATGATAATAGTTCAGCTTCTACTTTGAATGTTAGACATGATGAAGGATCTTCAAAGAGAAAATTTAACTCTATCTACTTGTAATTTGTGGAAGATATATCTGAGGACTATGATGCGAAAACTGTGTTAGATTTCTATTTGGAAGAGAGTGTTATGGGAGATAAAATAAATTTAAAAAATTGACATTTTGGGCTACTAGAAAAATATTGGAGTGAAATATCCAATCTTACAAAAGATTGTAAGAGATTTTTTAGCCACTCTTATTTTTACTGTTGCCTCAGAGTTTGCTTTTAGTACCGGTGGTTGAGTTATACTTATTGCAATGTGAACTTGTTGATGCATTAATTTGTACTCAGCATTGGATATACTCTTTAGGTTAAAATACTAATAACTCAAATTTTATTTGGTATAAAAGTTTAATTTTATGTTAAATTTAACTCTCATGAATTGTTGATTGATATAATATAGGTAAATCAGGGTCAAAAATTCCAATTTCTTGGGACTATGAGATGGATATGGGGGATTTAGGAGTTTAGGTAATTATTTTTTATTATGTCAAATTTTTATTTAATATATGGTATTCTTGTTTATAATGTATGTTAACATATTCATGTTTGTGTTGTATTTTAACAGAGAACATGGATATCTTTGTTAGAAGTTGTATTTTGACAATGGAAAAATATATATATTTGATATTGAAGACTTTATTTTATGTTTTTTTAAGAATGAAAGTTGTATTTTAAGATTTTGTTTTATGGACTATGATTTGTTATTTTATATTTCTGGACTTGTAAGTTGTAATCTTGAATAAGATATGTTTGTGTGTTGTAATAATGTTTTGTGATTTTTTTATTTTTTTAATTTTTTACTATAATTTCTATATAAATGTTCAATATAATGAGATAGAGAATGGGACTCCACGAGAAATGGAATGAGGACAATTATCCCTATGGCAGGGATCGGGACGGAAACGGGGAGCAGAGAGGCATCTCCCACCCCATCCTGTCCTGCTCCATTGACATTCCTAATCTAGAAAGAACACAGACACAAGATATCTATTGGGACGTAAATGTTGAGTCCAATTAAGTGGTAGCTTATATTAAGAAAATTACCAACAGGGCAAACATGCAACCCTCACAGGTTTTGTTACTTTTACGTTGACACTTATCGATCGCCTGTTCTAACCACTTGAATATCTGCAAAATTACATGTTGTACTGTTGGGCACAAGAACATATTCAGGACAACTAGGATGAAATATTGCCTGAACTCCATGTAACACCCTAATATTCAAATCCTTATGCTCGAGTCATAAGTCAATGATATTACGGTGGTACAACTCTCAGGTGGATTTTTAATATATAAATATAGGTAATTTCGAAAGGAGTATTAGTCGAGAAGCCTGAAAAGAGTAGAAATAAAATCGCGAAGACGTATCACTCACGTTTCAACAACGAAAAGATAGAACGTGAAGCCGAAAGCGATATACAGACAAGGCATAAAGGAGATTAAGAGATAGATAACATATAGATATATATATATATATAACATAAGTAATAGCCACTAGTCGCGACCCGCGAAGTTTAGGCCGGCTAGGGTATAGTATGAAAGTAGTTGACGACAGTACATCCTAATCTCTCCCAAAGGAAACATAAGAGCCTCTATAGGCAAGTTCCAAAAGAGTTCAACACATAATATAATCCTTTCAAAACAAAGGTGGAGAGATTCTAAGCAAAATACAAGTAGAGAAAATAAATATCTTCGCCGTCTCTCAGACGAACTGCAGCTCACTTCTGAGCACCTGAACCTGTATCTGAAAAACAAGAGATATATACGGAATGAGAACCCCGGGCCCATGGGTTCCCAGTACGGTAAAAGTGCCAAATAAATACAATGCACTGCAATAAAAACTCACTAAGCATCCTAAACTCCTTTTCACCAAGTATCCAGCCTAGATTCTCACTAATCCATAAATAGGCATCTGTCGTAAGGGGATACTAAATCTAGTTCATGTTACACATGTTTCCCAATTCGCTGATTCTTTCACGAATCAGACTCAGAATCATAAGCAAAACCATTACCAGTTGTTCTGCCTCAGCAACTTTATATCAATACATCATACCCTCGCCTGGAGCTAGTGAAATCATATCACTGTGTCTACTCAGGGGGCTCAAATGATCTCATTCAAAAATCATCATCATTATGCAATCGCATTATCAATTCATCTCATCAAGAACAGCCCCCAACATCCACCAACACCATCATGAGGGATCTCTCAGTTGTACAAACACAAGCAATACAGACAAGTAATACATAAATAAGGTACAAGTAGAACAAGTAGCATGTAATCAGGTAACATAGCATATATGTTATAGAAATCCAAAACAAATAGGCAAACCCAAACAATTCAAACATATGCAAATGATGTATGCCTGCCCTATGGCTGATGATATCATCTGTCGGTTATATAGCCAACCCGACACGTCCTGGTAGCTAACCATGGACAGAAACACCCTTGCGGAGCAAGTAGGTTTGAGCTACAACCCCCTTGCTACTACCCGCTCAGCCCAGAGCCAGTGGAACAACCACTACTGCGGCTACTACCCAGGCGGGTGTTTAACAGCTCAAGCTGGAGCCAGTGGAACAACCACTACTGCGGCTACTACCCAAGCGTCACAATCTCTGACCTGGAGCAAGTGGGACGAACCACAACCCTTGCTACTGCCCAGGTATCTTAAGCATTAACCCGGAGCAAGTGGGACGAGCCACAACCCTTGCTACTGCCCAGGTATCTTAAACATTAACCCGGAGCAAGTGGGACGAGCCACAACCCTTGCTACTGCCCAGGTATCTTAAACATATATTCATTCAATCTCAATTCACATTATCAATCCTCATTGTTATCAAATCTCAAACATTAACCTAGAGCAAGTGGGACGAACCACAACCCTTACTACTACCCAGGTATCACAAATACATTCATTCAAAACTCCATAATTAAACCCATTATCATAAACATCATTTTCCGTCTCACACCCGGAGCAAGTGGACAACGCCACTACCTACTACCCGGGGTTACACATCACATTTCAACATCTTCCATTATTATCCATTTAACACATTCATTCATTAATCATATATGCAATTATTCTCAGCCATAATCAATAATGGCTTTGCCGTGACCCGGCAATAACTCAGCCATTCGGCTCATGGTCCAATCAGGAACTAGCCATTTATCAATAAATATAGCCCTTCGGCTCATGGCATACACGGCACTCCTACCGTCATCCTCCATATCTCATATAATCATCGTTGATCGCCATTGATCATAACTTTTCCCCTTGCTTCACTCGCAAGTTACCACATTCCCTAGTTCCTTTCTCATTACTAAGCATATCATAATGATTTAATACATAAGGGGTGAGATCGGAGGCTTAAAAGTATGAGATTTGGCTTTTAAAACTCAAGTATCAACTTTGGCATGAAAACAGGGCCACGCGTACGCGTACTCCACGCGCACGCGTGGATGGCCACAAAACTCATCGGCGCATACGCGCCATTCACGCGGACGCGCGGATTGAAAAATAGACAACGACGCGTACGCGTTAGCCACGCGTACGCGTGGGTACACTTGCGCCCCAAGCACAAGACTGGCACAACTCTGGCACAACTCTCGGGAAGATGGCTGGGCAATGGGTGCAGCGCATCGACGCGCACGCGCACACCACGCGCACGCGTGGATGGTGCCTTCTTGAAGAACGACGCGTATGCGCCAAGTGCGCCTACGCGTGGAGGGTCATTCTGCTAAAAATTTTCTAAGTTAAAAGCTGCAGAATTCACAGATTCAACCCCCAATCTTCCGACGGACATAACTTTCTCATTTTAAATCGTTTTTCACCCGTTCTTCGAACGGCATGGACATCCCGGATCCAATTACATTTCTAAACAGATTTGGCACAAAACAGAGATCCGTAGTCCAAGTTATGTCCCGTCAAAGTATGCCCAAAAACCATGTTTTCATATAAAACCACAAAGTGCCATTTTCAAAACAAGCCATTTCAACTCTTTTCAAAATCAACCAAAACATGCCAATTTCAACCCTTTTTGAAACCAATCAAAATATATCAAAATTAACATCAAGCCTCCTCAACTCATACATTAACACCTTACCACAATTCACAAAACCGCCATATAACCATCTTTACCCATTTCAAACAAATGGCTAAATTACAAACATATCAACATGTCATACATTCTTCCTCATCCCAATTTCCAACAATACTATTTCCAATCAACCATCATTATACATAACCAATCATACTCACTATCACATGGTTTCACCCCCAAATCAACCTTAATCATTTCTCAAGCATATATCACAACATACATATCTCTCATGCATTATCATACCATCAAGGCATCAATAATCATACTCACATATATGACCACATAATATATCTCAACCAAAATCAAATATACCTCATCTATACAATTTCACCCAAAATTACCAATTTCCACACTTCACCTCCTCAAACCTCATTATCCAATAACCAACCCAATCATTCATATATTCATTATATGAAATTCATCCAATCACTTGTGTCATCATACAATGCACACATCAACTTACCTCCCTTACCTCTTTCCGGCCTCCGGCCCAAAATTTACGGCCTCTGGCCCAATTTCACAATTTAAATGCATAAACCACAAATTAATACTCATTACCCAATACATCAAATTTTCAATACACCAAGCATACAAGGCCACACAATTTTCAACCCAATCATCAATTCACATTATATACCAACTATGCATATTAGCATCAACCATTTACACAATCCAAACTTAATCCTAGGGGCATCTAGCCTAGGAATTCTCATCACACCACACGGTACTTAAATGAAACTTAAACCGTACCTCTTGTAGCCAAATCAATTGAGCCTCTTCTATGGAAGTCTCCACCAACCCTTAGCTCCAAGCCTCACCAAAGCTCCACAAGCAATACCAACCTCCCAATTGTGCATCAAAATCACCAAATACACTAACATAACCAATATCACATACATACATCAACCTAGGGCTCATAAAGATGATAAATCACAAGGGTTTGAGCACTTCTTACCTCAGCCCATATGAAGTAGGGATAGAACCCACTTAGAATCCATGTTGGAGTATCCCTAAACACCCAAAATCACAAGATTTCAACACTAACTTTCCAAAAACGTGTAACAGTGGGGAATTTCGAAAAATGGGCAGAGATGAATAGAATACTCACCACAAAACTTAGATAGAATTGTAGAGGATGAGAAGAGCGACGCGTGGCCGCAAACGGCTCGTCAATCAGAGCTCCGTAGCTCAAGTTATGGTGGTTTGAAGATCAAAGAGAGTTAGGTTTTCTCTCTTCTCTTCTCTCTCTCAATTCAGCGCCCCACACACCTTCTTTAGGGCAAAATGAGCTGAAATGCTCATAACTAATATTTATATATGTTGGGTCTTGGGCCCACTTAGGCCCAGTTCACTTATTTTTATCCGTTGGCCCAATTTTGGACCAAAACCTTTAAAATTAGCGCTCTAAATCGCACTTCAAATATTTCTACCTCCCCTAATTATAATTCCTCATTTCTTAATCTTATTTACTCATAATCAAATTTCTCAGCTGCAGTACCAGACAGGTCTCAGCTGGTACTGCCGGTCAAAATTCCACTGCGCACTTTTACGCAGAAAACTATGTCTTCCGACTCGGAAAAATTCACTGAATCCAAATATCATATTGAAATCATCAAATTCCAATTGCCAAATCTTCCAACCATATTCGCTCCTACTTACTCATTATTTAATTAATTTCGGTTAGATCGGGTATTACATTCTACCCCCCTAACAGAAATTTTTGCCCTCGAAAATTCCATCCATCACTACGAGTACGCGAGCATAGTCTGCCTTTATATCAAACGTATAACAGTTTTAAGGTCTTTTTACTCTGCGCGCTTCCATTGCCGCGCTCTGATTTTTTCTATTTCTGAGGGTCTCGGTCGTTCATTCAACGCCGACCAACAGCCTTGTTCCTTACTTTTACCGTCTCATCAACCCGCACCCTATTAAATCTCAAACCATGTCGTCAATAATATTGCCATCTTCGTTAATCATAGCCATCATCCCACATCACTATAATCAATCAAAGCTTTCTTCGTTTTCAGAATCCAATGAGTTTGTACTAACAAGCTGACAAACTCTTATGAATCCGCTTTCCTTTAATAATCTATAAAAGATTCTGAGACACATCTCTTTTGTTGAAGTTACTCAGATCAAAAATCATTTTCAAAAACATAACCAAATACTCCTTCAAATTCTTGGAAAAATTTTTCAACAGCACCTCCCCAAAAATTGGAGTTTACCACCCGTCACGGGTTCCCTCTAACCAATCTCAGTACCGCATCAGTATTGCAATTTAAAGGTTTCCAAACGATTTCTCTGAAATCGATCATTACAAATCTTGATCAAATCCAAGGTCACCATGACCAAACACCATAGCACTCATCTCTCGAACACAACAACTTGCACTCAATCATCATCTAAATCCGACTATGCATCAATGGTAATTTTCTCATCCATTTCGGAACCATTAAGGCTCACCGTCGCAATTAATTCCAATTATCGAGAATCAGTATCTGTATAAGCTCACTAAACTTTTAGGTACTCAAAGCATAAAGCATTTTTAATCATATCCCACTTTTCCTTATTATTACCATACTATGCTAACGCTTTTAGCAAGCTTCCGCTATGCCACTTTGATTTCTCGTCAAGTATTAGCTCCATCACTTATTTCCTCAAGTACCCAACCACAACTTAGTATGACTGGCATTTCAAATCAACGTTTTCAAATCCATCATTTAGGACAATTCCTTATCTATTTAAATCAAAGGAACTAAAAGTCACGGGTTCAATCCATTTTACCAAAAATCTAGAAATCAACCAACTACATAACAAACACAACACATCATTCTCAACAGAAAAATCATTTACATCACGGGTATTTATCCATTTGTATTAAGGCAATTCCTTACTCGGACCGTCCGGTTTGCTTCTCAGTCTAACATTAAGCTCGACATTCCCAGTTTTACTGTACAGGCAGTATTATAAAATCACACACTGCCATTTAAGCCTGATTATTGCAATTACCTCAATCTTACTGCCACAATCAGCCCGCATCCTGACTCTCTCCTTGTTGGCAATTTCTTGATACATGCCCTGGTAATCCGCACTTGTAACACACGCCTAACCCCAATCGGCATAGCCTATCTGGGTGATGACTTCCACATCTTTGACAGCTCGAAGCATCAGAAGAAGTCGATGTCCGCTTTCCCTTACCATTTCTTTGGGACTCCTCACTCGTCGCAAAGTTATTCCGTCCTTTGGGAAAGTGTTGCATGTATCCTCTCTCCTTAAACTCTCGACCCCTTGGTGTAAATCTTTGGTTGTGCTCTCTATGACTTCCTTTCTCTGCAACCATCTTCTTCACACACTCTTCAACAATTCTGCTCTTATTCACCAACTCTGAAAAAGTTCGGATCTCCATTGGTCCCACTGAACTCAAGATGTCACTCCGGAGCCCTCCTTCATACTTAATGCATTTCCATTCCTCGAAGTCTCCCGGAGCTCCCTGACACATGCGAGAAAACCTGAATAGCTCCTCAAATTTGTCTGTATACTCAGATACGGACATAACACCTTGCTTCAACCGTAGTAATCCCAATTCCTTGGATGTCCTGGCAGAATTTGGAAAGTACTTCTTATAGAATTCCACCTGGAAGGCATCCCAAGTGATAGGATCATTCCCCTGTTGTAGGAGACGTCGAACCCCTTGCCACCAATGCGATGCTTCCTCCGTGAGCAGATAGGTAGCAAATTCAACACACTGCTCTTCAGGCACCAACTGCGCTTGTAGTGCTCGCTCCATGGCCTGAAACCAGGTGTCAGCTTCAATCGGATTAGTGGCTCCCTTGAACTTAGGTGGGTTAACCTTTAAGAAAGTTGCCAGTGTCATCGGGCCCTGAGCTTTCCTTCCGCCATTGCCATTATTGTTTATCTGTTGCTCAAGGGCCTCCGCAGTGGCCTGCATAGCAGCAGCCATATTCTCCAATGCCGCCATAAGGTTTACCGGTTATTCGAGTTGATTTCCGGTTCCTGTGTACTAGTACGATCTCTCTCACGTCTCCGACCGGGTCCACGAGGCGCCATCTGGTTCTTATACACACCAAACAATCGATATCAAGTTGATCAGTCTCAATATCGGAAGTATAGTGCTTCAAAGTACCAAAGGTACACTCATGGACTTCATGCTAGATGTATCGGTTAGATACCCTAACTAGCACAAGCACAGACTCAGAGTATGCATTGAAGCATAAGCAGTTCCATCCCTCAGGCTCACGAGGACGAACTGCTCTGATACCATAATGTAACACCCTAATATTCAAATCCTTATGCTCGAGTCATAAGTCAATGATATTACGGTGGTACAACTCTCAGGTGGATTTTTAATATATAAATATAGGTAATTTCGAAAGGAGTATTAGTCGAGAAGCCTGAAAAGAGTAGAAATAAAATCGCGAAGACGTATCACTCACGTTTCAACAACGAAAAGATAGAACGTGAAGCCGAAAGCGATATACAGACAAGGCATAAAGGAGATTAAGAGATAGATAACATATAGATATATATATATAACATAAGTAATAGCCACTAGTCACGACCCGCGAAGTTTAGGCCGGCTAGGGTATAGTATGAAAGTAGTTGACGACAGTACATCCTAATCTCTCCCAAAGGAAACATAAGAGCCTCTATAGGCAAGTTCCAAAAGAGTTCAACACATAATATAATCCTTTCAAAACAAAGGTGGAGAGATTCTAAGCAAAATACAAGTAGAGAAAATAAATATCTTCGCCGTCTCTCAGACGAACTGCAGCTCACTTCTGAGCACCTGAACCTGTATCTGAAAAACAAGAGATATATACGGAATGAGAACCCCGGGCCCATGGGTTCCCAGTACGGTAAAAGTGCCAAATAAATACAATGCACTGCAATAAAAACTCACTAAGCATCCTAAACTCCTTTTCACCAAGTATCCAGCCTAGATTCTCACTAATCCATAAATAGGCATCTGTCGTAAGGGGATACTAAATCTAGTTCATGTTACACATGTTTCCCAATTCGCTGATTCTTTCACGAATCAGACTCAGAATCATAAGCAAAACCATTACCAGTTGTTCTGCCTCAGCAACTTTATATCAATACATCATACCCTCGCCTGGAGCTAGTGAAATCATATCACTGTGTCTACTCAGGGGGCTCAAATGATCTCATTCAAAAATCATCATCATTATGCAATCGCATTATCAATTCATCTCATCAAGAACAGCCCCCAACATCCACCAACACCATCATGAGGGATCTCTCAGTTGTACAAACACAAGCAATACAGACAAGTAATACATAATAAGGTACAAGTAGAACAAGTAGCATGTAATCAGGTAACATAGCATATATGTTATAGAAATCCAAAACAAATAGGCAAACCCAAACAATTCAAACATATGCAAATGATGTATGCCTGCCCTATGGCTGATGATATCATCTGTCGGTTATATAGCCAACCCGACACGTCCTGGTAGCTAACCATGGACAGAAACACCCCTTGCGGAGCAAGTAGGTTTGAGCTACAACCCCCTTGCTACTACCCGCTCAGCCCAGAGCCAGTGGAACAACCACTACTGCGGCTACTACCCAGGCGGGTGTTTAACAGCTCAAGCTGGAGCCAGTGGAACAACCACTACTGCGGCTACTACCCAAGCGTCACAATCTCTGACCTGGAGCAAGTGGGACGAACCACAACCCTTGCTACTGCCCAGGTATCTTAAGCATTAACCCGGAGCAAGTGGGACGAGCCACAACCCTTGCTACTGCCCAGGTATCTTAAACATTAACCCGGAGCAAGTGGGACGAGCCACAACCCTTGCTACTGCCCAGGTATCTTAAACATATATTCATTCAATCTCAATTCACATTATCAATCCTCATTGTTATCAAATCTCAAACATTAACCTAGAGCAAGTGGGACGAACCACAACCCTTACTACTACCCAGGTATCACAAATACATTCATTCAAAACTCCATAATTAAACCCATTTATCATAAACATCATTTTCCGTCTCACACCCGGAGCAAGTGGACAACGCCACTACCTACTACCCGGGGTTACACATCACATTTCAACATCTTCCATTATTATCCATTTAACACATTCATTCATTAATCATATATGCAATTATTCTCAGCCATAATCAATAATGGCTTTGCCGTGACCCGGCAATAACTCAGCCATTCGGCTCATGGTCCAATCAGGAACTAGCCATTTATCAATAAATATAGCCCTTCGGCTCATGGCATACACGGCACTCCTACCGTCATCCTCCATATCTCATATAATCATCGTTGATCGCCATTGATCATAACTTTTCCCCTTGCTTCACTCGCAAGTTACCACATTCCCTAGTTCCTTTCTCATTACTAAGCATATCATAATGATTTAATACATAAGGGGTGAGATCGGAGGCTTAAAAGTATGAGATTTGGCTTTTAAAACTCAAGTATCAACTTTGGCATGAAAACAGGGCCACGCGTACGCGTACTCCACGCGCACGCGTGGATGGCCACAAAACTCATCGGCGCATACGCGCCATTCACGCGGACGCGCGGATTGAAAAATAGACAACGACGCGTACGCGTTAGCCACGCGTACGCGTGGGTACACTTGCGCCCCAAGCACAAGACTGGCACAACTCTGGCACAACTCTCGGGAAGATGGCTGGGCAATGGGTGCAGCGCATCGACGCGCACGCGCACACCACGCGCACGCGTGGATGGTGCCTTCTTGAAGAACGACGCTTATGCGCCAAGTGCGCCTACGCGTGGAGGGTCATTCTGCTAAAAATTTTCTAAGTTAAAAGCTGCAGAATTCACAGATTCAACCCCCAATCTTCCGACGGACATAACTTTCTCATTTTAAATCGTTTTTCACCCGTTCTTCGAACGGCATGGACATCCCGGATCCAATTACATTTCTAAACAGATTTGGCACAAAACAGAGATCCGTAGTCCAAGTTATGTCCCGTCAAAGTATGCCCAAAAACCATGTTTTCATATAAAACCACAAAGTGCCATTTTCAAAACAAGCCATTTCAACTCTTTTCAAAATCAACCAAAACATGCCAATTTCAACCCTTTTTGAAACCAATCAAAATATATCAAAATTAACATCAAGCCTCCTCAACTCATACATTAACACCTTACCACAATTCACAAAACCGCCATATAACCATCTTTACCCATTTCAAACAAATGGCTAAATTACAAACATATCAACATGTCATACATTCTTCCTCATCCCAATTTCCAACAATACTATTTCCAATCAACCATCATTATACATAACCAATATCATACTCACTATCACATGGTTTCACCCCCAAATCAACCTTAATCATTTCTCAAGCATATATCACAACATACATATCTCTCATGCATTATCATACCATCAAGGCATCAATAATCATACTCACATATATGACCACATAATATATCTCAACCAAAATCAAATATACCTCATCTATACAATTTCACCCAAAATTACCAATTTCCACACTTCACCTCCTCAAACCTCATTATCCAATAACCAACCCAATCATTCATATATTCATTATATGAAATTCATCCAATCACTTGTGTCATCATACAATGCACACATCAACTTACCTCCCTTACCTCTTTCCGGCCTCCGGCCCAAAATTTACGGCCTCTGGCCCAATTTCACAATTTAAATGCATAAACCACAAATTAATACTCATTACCCAATACATCAAATTTTCAATACACCAAGCATACAAGGCCACACAATTTTCAACCCAATCATCAATTCACATTATATACCAACTATGCATATTAGCATCAACCATTTACACAATCCAAACTTAATCCTAGGGGCATCTAGCCTAGGAATTCTCATCACACCACACGGTACTTAAATGAAACTTAAACCGTACCTCTTGTAGCCAAATCAATTGAGCCTCTTCTATGGAAGTCTCCACCAACCCTTAGCTCCAAGCCTCACCAAAGCTCCACAAGCAATACCAACCTCCCAATTGTGCATCAAAATCACCAAATACACTAACATAACCAATATCACATACATACATCAACCTAGGGCTCATAAAGATGATAAATCACAAGGGTTTGAGCACTTCTTACCTCAGCCCATATGAAGTAGGGATAGAACCCACTTAGAATCCATGTTGGAGTATCCCTAAACACCCAAAATCACAAGATTTCAACACTAACTTTCCAAAAACGTGTAACAGTGGGGAATTTCGAAAAATGGGCAGAGATGAATGGAATACTCACCACAAAACTTAGATAGAATTGTAGAGGATGAGAAGAGCGACGCGTGGCCGCAAACGGCTCGTCAATCAGAGCTCCGTAGCTCAAGTTATGGTGGTTTGAAGATCAAAGAGAGTTAGGTTTTCTCTCTTCTCTTCTCTCTTCTCAATTCAGCGCCCCACACACCTTCTTTAGGGCAAAATGAGCTGAAATGCTCATAACTAATATTTATATATGTTGGGTCTTGGGCCCACTTAGGCCCAGTTCACTTATTTTTATCCGTTGGCCCAATTTTGGACCAAAACCTTTAAAATTAGCGCTCTAAATCGCACTTCAAATATTTCTACCTCCCCTAATTATAATTCCTCATTTCTTAATCTTATTTACTCATAATCAAATTTCTCAGCTGCAGTACCAGACAGGTCTCAGCTGGTACTGCCGGTCAAAATTCCACTGCGCACTTTTACGCAGAAAACTATGTCTTCCGACTCGGAAAAATTCACTGAATCCAAATATCATATTGAAATCATCAAATTCCAATTGCCAAATCTTCCAACCATATTCGCTCCTACTTACTCATTATTTAATTAATTTCGGTTAGATCGGGTATTACATTCTACCCCCCTAACAGAAATTTTGCCCTCGAAAATTCCATCCATCACTACGAGTACGCGAGCATAGTCTGCCTTTATATCAAACGTATAACAGTTTTAAGGTCTTTTACTCTGCGCGCTTCCATTGCCGCGCTCTGATTTTTTCTATTTCTGAGGGTCTCGGTCGTTCATTCAACGCCGACCAACAGCCTTGTTCCTTACTTTTACCGTCTCATCAACCCGCACCCTATTAAATCTCAAACCATGTCGTCAATAATATTGCCATCTTCGTTAATCATAGCCATCATCCCACATCACTATAATCAATCAAAGCTTTCTTCGTTTTCAGAATCCAATGAGTTTGTACTAACAAGCTGACAAACTCTTATGAATCCGCTTTCCTTTAATAATCTATAAAAGATTCTGAGACACATCTCTTTTGTTGAAGTTACTCAGATCAAAAATCATTTTCAAAAACATAACCAAATACTCCTTCAAATTCTTGGAAAAATTTTTCAACAGCACCTCCCCAAAAATTGGAGTTTACCACCCGTCACGGGTTCCCTCTAACCAATCTCAGTACCGCATCAGTATTGCAATTTAAAGGTTTCCAAACGATTTCTCTGAAATCGATCATTACAAATCTTGATCAAAATCCAAGGTCACCATGACCAAACACCATAGCACTCATCTCTCGAACACAACAACTTGCACTCAATCATCATCTAAATCCGACTATGCATCAATGGTAATTTTCTCATCCATTTCGGAACCATTAAGGCTCACCGTCGCAATTAATTCCAATTATCGAGAATCAGTATCTGTATAAGCTCACTAAACTTTTAGGTACTCAAAGCATAAAGCATTTTTAATCATATCCCACTTTTCCTTATTATTACCATACTATGCTAACGCTTTTAGCAAGCTTCCGCTATGCCACTTTGATTTCTCGTCAAGTATTAGCTCCATCACTTATTTCCTCAAGTACCCAACCACAACTTAGTATGACTGGCATTTCAAATCAACGTTTTCAAATCCATCATTTAGGACAATTCCTTATCTATTTAAATCAAAGGAACTAAAAGTCACGGGTTCAATCCATTTTACCAAAAATCTAGAAATCAACCAACTACATAACAAACACAACACATCATTCTCAACAGAAAAATCATTTACATCACGGGCATTTATCCATTTGTATTAAGGCAATTCCTTACTCGGACCGTCCGGTTTGCTTCTCAGTCTAACATTAAGCTCGACATTCCCAGTTTTACTGTACAGGCAGTATTATAAAATCACACACTGCCATTTAAGCCTGATTATTGCAATTACCTCAATCTTACTGCCACAATCAGCCCGCATCCTGACTCTCTCCTTGTTGGCAATTTCTTGATACATGCCCTGGTAATCCGCACTTGTAACACACGCCTAACCCCAATCGGCATAGCCTATCTGGGTGATGACTTCCACATCTTTGACAGCTCGAAGCATCAGAAGAAGTCGATGTCCGCTTTCCCTTACCATTTCTTTGGGACTCCTCACTCGTCGCAAAGTTATTCCGTCCTTGGGGAAAGTGTTGCATGTATCCTCTCTCCTTAAACTCTCGACCCCTTGGTGTAAATCTTTGGTTGTGCTCTCTATGACTTCCTTTCTCTGCAACCATCTTCTTCACACACTCTTCAACAATTCTGCTCTTATTCACCAACTCTGAAAAAGTTCGGATCTCCATTGGTCCCACTGAACTCAAGATGTCACTCCGGAGCCCTCCTTCATACTTAATGCATTTCCATTCCTCGAAGTCTCCCGGAGCTCCCTGACACATGCGAGAAAACCTGAATAGCTCCTCAAATTTGTCTGTATACTCAGATACGGACATAACACCTTGCTTCAACCGTAGTAATCCCAATTCCTTGGATGTCCTGGCAGAATTTGGAAAGTACTTCTTATAGAATTCCACCTGGAAGGCATCCCAAGTGATAGGATCATTCCCCTGTTGTAGGAGACGTCGAACCCCTTGCCACCAATGCGATGCTTCCTCCGTGAGCAGATAGGTAGCAAATTCAACACACTGCTCTTCAGGCACCAACTGCGCTTGTAGTGCTCGCTCCATGGCCTGAAACCAGGTGTCAGCTTCAATCGGATTAGTGGCTCCCTTGAACTTAGGTGGGTTAACCTTTAAGAAAGTTGCCAGTGTCATCGGGCCCTGAGCTTTCCTTCCGCCATTGCCATTATTGTTTATCTGTTGCTCAAGGGCCTCCGCAGTGGCCTGCATAGCAGCAGCCATATTCTCCAATGCCGCCATAAGGTTTACCGGTTATTCGAGTTGATTTCCGGTTCCTGTGTACTAGTACGATCTCTCTCACGTCTCCGACCGGGTCCACGAGGCGCCATCTGGTTCTTATACACACCAAACAATCGATATCAAGTTGATCAGTCTCAATATCGGAAGTATAGTGCTTCAAAGTACCAAAGGTACACTCATGGACTTCATGCTAGATGTATCGGTTAGATACCCTAACTAGCACAAGCACAGACTCAGAGTATGCATTGAAGCATAAGCAGTTCCATCCCTCAGGCTCACGAGGACGAACTGCTCTGATACCATAATGTAACACCCTAATATTCAAATCCTTATGCTCGAGTCATAAGTCAATGATATTACGGTGGTACAACTCTCAGGTGGATTTTTAATATATAAATATAGGTAATTTCGAAAGGAGTATTAGTCGAGAAGCCTGAAAAGAGTAGAAATAAAATCGCGAAGACGTATCACTCACGTTTCAACAACGAAAAGATAGAACGTGAAGCCGAAAGCGATATACAGACAAGGCATAAAGGAGATTAAGAGATAGATAACATATAGATATATATATATAACATAAGTAATAGCCACTAGTCACGACCCGCGAAGTTTAGGCCGGCTAGGGTATAGTATGAAAGTAGTTGACGACAGTACATCCTAATCTCTCCCAAAGGAAACATAAGAGCCTCTATAGGCAAGTTCCAAAAGAGTTCAACACATAATATAATCCTTTCAAAACAAAGGTGGAGAGATTCTAAGCAAAATACAAGTAGAGAAAATAAATATCTTCGCCGTCTCTCAGACGAACTGCAGCTCACTTCTGAGCACCTGAACCTGTATCTGAAAAACAAGAGATATATACGGAATGAGAACCCCGGGCCCATGGGTTCCCAGTACGGTAAAAGTGCCAAATAAATACA
Source organism: Arachis stenosperma (assembly GCF_014773155.1). NCBI lineage: Eukaryota > Viridiplantae > Streptophyta > Magnoliopsida > Fabales > Fabaceae > Arachis > Arachis stenosperma. Next base: position 15,037,601 of record NC_080386.1, on the reverse strand, counting down.
ATGCACTGCAATAAAAACTCACTAAGCATCCTAAACTCCTTTTCACCAAGTATCCAGCCTAGATTCTCACTAATCCATAAATAGGCATCTGTCGTAAGGGGATACTAAATCTAGTTCATGTTACACATGTTTCCCAATTCGCTGATTCTTTCACGAATCAGACTCAGAATCATAAGCAAAACCATTACCAGTTGTTCTGCCTCAGCAACTTTATATCAATACATCATACCCTCGCCTGGAGCTAGTGAAATCATATCACTGTGTCTACTCAGGGGGCTCAAATGATCTCATTCAAAATCATCATCATTATGCAATCGCATTATCAATTCATCTCATCAAGAACAGCCCCCAACATCCACCAACACCATCATGAGGGATCTCTCAGTTGTACAAACACAAGCAATACAGACAAGTAATACATAAATAAGGTACAAGTAGAACAAGTAGCATGTAATCAGGTAACATAGCATATATGTTATAGAAATCCAAAACAAATAGGCAAACCCAAACAATTCAAACATATGCAAATGATGTATGCCTGCCCTATGGCTGATGATATCATCTGTCGGTTATATAGCCAACCCGACACGTCCTGGTAGCTAACCATGGACAGAAACACCCCTTGCGGAGCAAGTAGGTTTGAGCTACAACCCCCTTGCTACTACCCGCTCAGCCCAGAGCCAGTGGAACAACCACTACTGCGGCTACTACCCAGGCGGGTGTTTAACAGCTCAAGCTGGAGCCAGTGGAACAACCACTACTGCGGCTACTACCCAAGCGTCACAATCTCTGACCTGGAGCAAGTGGGACGAACCACAACCCTTGCTACTGCCCAGGTATCTTAAGCATTAACCCGGAGCAAGTGGGACGAGCCACAACCCTTGCTACTGCCCAGGTATCTTAAACATTAACCCGGAGCAAGTGGGACGAGCCACAACCCTTGCTACTGCCCAGGTATCTTAAACATATATTCATTCAATCTCAATTCACATTATCAATCCTCATTGTTATCAAATCTCAAACATTAACCTAGAGCAAGTGGGACGAACCACAACCCTTACTACTACCCAGGTATCACAAATACATTCATTCAAAACTCCATAATTAAACCCATTTATCATAAACATCATTTTCCGTCTCACACCCGGAGCAAGTGGACAACGCCACTACCTACTACCCGGGGTTACACATCACATTTCAACATCTTCCATTATTATCCATTTAACACATTCATTCATTAATCATATATGCAATTATTCTCAGCCATAATCAATAATGGCTTTGCCGTGACCCGGCAATAACTCAGCCATTCAGCTCATGGTCCAATCAGGAACTAGCCATTTATCAATAAATATAGCCCTTCGGCTCATGGCATACACGGCACTCCTACCGTCATCCTCCATATCTCATATAATCATCGTTGATCGCCATTGATCATAACTTTTCCCCTTGCTTCACTCGCAAGTTACCACATCCCCTAGTTCCTTTCTCATTACTAAGCATATCATAATGATTTAATACATAAGGGGTGAGATCGGAGGCTTAAAAGTATGAGATTTGGCTTTTAAAACTCAAGTATCAACTTTGGCATGAAAACAGGGCCACGCATACGCGTACTCCACGCGCACGCGTGGATGGCCACAAAACTCATCGGCGCATACGCGCCATTCACGCGGACGCGCGGATTGAAAAATAGACAACGACGCGTACGCGTTAGCCACGCGTACGCGTGGGTACACTTGCGCCCCAAGCACAAGACTGGCACAACTCTGGCACAACTCTCGGGAAGATGGCTGGGCAATGGGTGCAGCGCATCGACGCGCACGCGCACACCACGCACACGCGTGGATGGTGCCTTCTTGAAGAACGACGCGTACGCGCCAAGTGCGCCTACGCGTGGAGGGTCATTCTGCTAAAAATTTTCTAAGTTAAAAGCTGCAGAATTCACAGATTCAACCCCCAATCTTCCGACGGACATAACTTTCTCATTTTAAATCGTTTTTCACCCGTTCTTCGAACGGCATGGACATCCCGGATCCAATTACATTTCTAAACAGATTTGGCACAAAACAGAGATCCGTAGTCCAAGTTATGTCCCGTCAAAGTATGCCCAAAAACCATGTTTTCATATAAAACCACAAAGTGCCATTTTCAAAACAAGCCATTTCAACTCTTTTCAAAATCAACCAAAACATGCCAATTTCAACCCTTTTTGAAACCAATCAAAATATATCAAAATTAACATCAAGCCTCCTCAACTCATACATTAACACCTTACCACAATTCACAAAACCGCCATATAACCATCTTTACCCATTTCAAACAAATGGCTAAATTACAAACATATCAACATGTCATACATTCTTCCTCATCCCAATTTCCAACAATACTATTTCCAATCAACCATCATTATACATAACCAATATCATACTCACTATCAAAGCTCCACAAGCAATACCAACCTCCCAATTGTGCATCAAAATCACCAAATACACTAACATAACCAATATCACATACATACATCAACCTAGGGCTCATAAAGATGATAAATCACAAGGGTTTGAGCACTTCTTACCTCAGCCCATATGAAGTAGGGATAGAACCCACTTAGAATCCATGTTGGAGTATCCCTAAACACCCAAAATCACAAGATTTCAACACTAACTTTCCAAAAACGTGTAACAGTGGGGAATTTCGAAAAATGGGCAGAGATGAATGGAATACTCACCACAAAACTTAGATAGAATTGTAGAGGATGAGAAGAGCGACGCGTGGCCGCAAACGGCTCGTCAATCAGAGCTCCGTAGCTCAAGTTATGGTGGTTTGAATATCAAAGAGAGTTAGGTTTTCTCTCTTCTCTTCTCTCTTCTCAATTCAGCGCCCCACACACCTTCTTTAGGGCAAAATGAGCTGAAATGCTCATAACTAATATTTATATGTTGGGTCTTGGGCCCACTTAGGCCCAGTTCACTTATTTTTATCCGTTGGCCCAATTTTGGACCAAAACCTTTAAAATTAGCGCTCTAAATCGCACTTCAAATATTTCTACCTCCCCTAATTATAATTCCTCATTTCTTAATCTTATTTACTCATAATCAAATTTCTCAGCTGCAGTACCAGACAGGTCTCAGCTGGTACTGCCGGTCAAAATTCCACTGCGCACTTTTACGCAGAAAACTATGTCTTCCGACTCGGAAAAATTCACTGAATCCAAATATCATATTGAAATCATCAAATTCCAATTGCCAAATCTTCCAACCATATTCGCTCCTACTTACTCATTATTTAATTAATTTCGGTTAGATCGGGTATTACATTCTACCCCCCTAACAGAAATTTTTGCCCTCGAAAATTCCATCCATCACTACGAGTACGCGAGCATAGTCTGCCTTTATATCAAACGTATAACAGTTTTAAGGTCTTTTTACTCTGCGCGCTTCCATTGCCGCGCTCTGATTTTTTCTATTTCTGAGGGTCTCGGTCGTTCATTCAACGCCGACCAACAGCCTTGTTCCTTACTTTTACCGTCTCATCAACCCGCACCCTATTAAATCTCAAACCATGTCGTCAATAATATTGCCATCTTCGTTAATCATAGCCATCATCCCACATCACTATAATCAATCAAAGCTTTCTTCGTTTTCAGAATCCAATGAGTTTGTACTAACAAGCTGACAAACTCTTATGAATCCGCTTTCCTTTAATAATCTATAAAAGATTCTGAGACACATCTCTTTTGTTGAAGTTACTCAGATCAAAAATCATTTTCAAAACATAACCAAATACTCCTTCAAATTCTTGGAAAAATTTTTCAACAGCACCTCCCCAAAAATTGGAGTTTACCACCCGTCACGGGTTCCCTCTAACCAATCTCAGTACCGCATCAGTATTGCAATTTAAAGGTTTCCAAACGATTTCTCTGAAATCGATCATTACAAATCTTGATCAAAATCCAAGGTCACCATGACCAAACACCATAGCACTCATCTCTCGAACACAACAACTTGCACTCAATCATCATCTAAATCCGACTATGCATCAATGGTAATTTTCTCATCCATTTCGGAACCATTAAGGCTCACCGTCGCAATTAATTCCAATTATCGAGAATCAGTATCTGTATAAGCTCACTAAACTTTTAGGTACTCAAAGCATAAAGCATTTTTAATCATATCCCACTTTTCCTTATTATTACCATACTATGCTAACGCTTTTAGCAAGCTTCCGCTATGCCACTTTGATTTCTCGTCAAGTATTAGCTCCATCACTTATTTCCTCAAGTACCCAACCACAACTTAGTATGACTGGCATTTCAAATCAACGTTTTCAAATCCATCATTTAGGACAATTCCTTATCTATTTAAATCAAAGGAACTAAAAGTCACGGGTTCAATCCATTTTACCAAAAATCTAGAAATCAACCAACTACATAACAAACACAACACATCATTCTCAACAGAAAAATCATTTACATCACGGGCATTTATCCATTTGTATTAAGGCAATTCCTTACTCGGACCGTCCGGTTTGCTTCTCAGTCTAACATTAAGCTCGACATTCCCAGTTTTACTGTACAGGCAGTATTATAAAATCACACACTGCCATTTAAGCCTGATTATTGCAATTACCTCAATCTTACTGCCACAATCAGCCCGCATCCTGACTCTCTCCTTGTTGGCAATTTCTTGATACATGCCCTGGTAATCCGCACTTGTAACACACGCCTAACCCCAATCGGCATAGCCTATCTGGGTGATGACTTCCACATCTTTGACAGCTCGAAGCATCAGAAGAAGTCGATGTCCGCTTTCCCTTACCATTTCTTTGGGACTCCTCACTCGTCGCAAAGTTATTCCGTCCTTGGGGAAAGTGTTGCATGTATCCTCTCTCCTTAAACTCTCGACCCCTTGGTGTAAATCTTTGGTTGTGCTCTCTATGACTTCCTTTCTCTGCAACCATCTTCTTCACACACTCTTCAACAATTCTGCTCTTATTCACCAACTCTGAAAAAGTTCGGATCTCCATTGGTCCCACTGAACTCAAGATGTCACTCCGGAGCCCTCCTTCATACTTAATGCATTTCCATTCCTCGAAGTCTCCCGGAGCTCCCTGACACATGCGAGAAAACCTGAATAGCTCCTCAAATTTGTCTGTATACTCAGATACGGACATAACACCTTGCTTCAACCGTAGTAATCCCAATTCCTTGGATGTCCTGGCAGAATTTGGAAAGTACTTCTTATAGAATTCCACCTGGAAGGCATCCCAAGTGATAGGATCATTCCCCTGTTGTAGGAGACGTCGAACCCCTTGCCACCAATGCGATGCTTCCTCCGTGAGCAGATAGGTAGCAAATTCAACACACTGCTCTTCAGGCACCAACTGCGCTTGTAGTGCTCGCTCCATGGCCTGAAACCAGGTGTCAGCTTCAATCGGATTAGTGGCTCCCTTGAACTTAGGTGGGTTAACCTTTAAGAAAGTTGCCAGTGTCATCGGGCCCTGAGCTTTCCTTCCGCCATTGCCATTATTGTTTATCTGTTGCTCAAGGGCCTCCGCAGTGGCCTGCATAGCAGCAGCCATATTCTCCAATGCCGCCATAAGGTTTACCGGTTATTCGAGTTGATTTCCGGTTCCTGTGTACTAGTACGATCTCTCTCACGTCTCCGACCGGGTCCACGAGGCGCCATCTGGTTCTTATACACACCAAACAATCGATATCAAGTTGATCAGTCTCAATATCGGAAGTATAGTGCTTCAAAGTACCAAAGGTACACTCATGGACTTCATGCTAGATGTATCGGTTAGATACCCTAACTAGCACAAGCACAGACTCAGAGTATGCATTGAAGCATAAGCAGTTCCATCCCTCAGGCTCACGAGGACGAACTGCTCTGATACCATAATGTAACACCCTAATATTCAAATCCTTATGCTCGAGTCATAAGTCAATGATATTACGGTGGTACAACTCTCAGGTGGATTTTTAATATATAAATATAGGTAATTTCGAAAGGAGTATTAGTCGAGAAGCCTGAAAAGAGTAGAAATAAAATCGCGAAGACGTATCACTCACGTTTCAACAACGAAAAGATAGAACGTGAAGCCGAAAGCGATATACAGACAAGGCATAAAGGAGATTAAGAGATAGATAACATATAGATATATATATATAACATAAGTAATAGCCACTAGTCACGACCCGCGAAGTTTAGGCCGGCTAGGGTATAGTATGAAAGTAGTTGACGACAGTACATCCTAATCTCTCCCAAAGGAAACATAAGAGCCTCTATAGGCAAGTTCCAAAAGAGTTCAACACATAATATAATCCTTTCAAAACAAAGGTGGAGAGATTCTAAGCAAATACAAGTAGAGAAAATAAATATCTTCGCCGTCTCTCAGACGAACTGCAGCTCACTTCTGAGCACCTGAACCTGTATCTGAAAAACAAGAGATATATACGGAATGAGAACCCCGGGCCCATGGGTTCCCAGTACGGTAAAAGTGCCAAATAAATACAATGCACTGCAATAAAACTCACTAAGCATCCTAAACTCCTTTTCACCAAGTATCCAGCCTAGATTCTCACTAATCCATAAATAGGCATCTGTCGTAAGGGGATACTAAATCTAGTTCATGTTACACATGTTTCCCAATTCGCTGATTCTTTCACGAATCAGACTCAGAATCATAAGCAAAACCATTACCAGTTGTTCTGCCTCAGCAACTTTATATCAATACATCATACCCTCGCCTGGAGCTAGTGAAATCATATCACTGTGTCTACTCAGGGGGCTCAAATGATCTCATTCAAAAATCATCATCATTATGCAATCGCATTATCAATTCATCTCATCAAGAACAGCCCCCAACATCCACCAACACCATCATGAGGGATCTCTCAGTTGTACAAACACAAGCAATACAGACAAGTAATACATAAATAAGGTACAAGTAGAACAAGTAGCATGTAATCAGGTAACATAGCATATATGTTATAGAAATCCAAAACAAATAGGCAAACCCAAACAATTCAAACATATGCAAATGATGTATGCCTGCCCTATGGCTGATGATATCATCTGTCGGTTATATAGCCAACCCGACACGTCCTGGTAGCTAACCATGGACAGAAACACCCCTTGCGGAGCAAGTAGGTTTGAGCTACAACCCCCTTGCTACTACCCGCTCAGCCCAGAGCCAGTGGAACAACCACTACTGCGGCTACTACCCAGGCGGGTGTTTAACAGCTCAAGCTGGAGCCAGTGGAACAACCACTACTGCGGCTACTACCCAAGCGTCACAATCTCTGACCTGGAGCAAGTGGGACGAACCACAACCCTTGCTACTGCCCAGGTATCTTAAGCATTAACCCGGAGCAAGTGGGACGAGCCACAACCCTTGCTACTGCCCAGGTATCTTAAACATTAACCCGGAGCAAGTGGGACGAGCCACAACCCTTGCTACTGCCCAGGTATCTTAAACATATATTCATTCAATCTCAATTCACATTATCAATCCTCATTGTTATCAAATCTCAAACATTAACCTAGAGCAAGTGGGACGAACCACAACCCTTACTACTACCCAGGTATCACAAATACATTCATTCAAAACTCCATAATTAAACCCATTTATCATAAACATCATTTTCCGTCTCACACCCGGAGCAAGTGGACAACGCCACTACCTACTACCCGGGGTTACACATCACATTTCAACATCTTCCATTATTATCCATTTAACACATTCATTCATTAATCATATATGCAATTATTCTCAGCCATAATCAATAATGGCTTTGCCGTGACCCGGCAATAACTCAGCCATTCAGCTCATGGTCCAATCAGGAACTAGCCATTTATCAATAAATATAGCCCTTCGGCTCATGGCATACACGGCACTCCTACCGTCATCCTCCATATCTCATATAATCATCGTTGATCGCCATTGATCATAACTTTTCCCCTTGCTTCACTCGCAAGTTACCACATCCCCTAGTTCCTTTCTCATTACTAAGCATATCATAATGATTTAATACATAAGGGGTGAGATCGGAGGCTTAAAAGTATGAGATTTGGCTTTTAAAACTCAAGTATCAACTTTGGCATGAAAACAGGGCCACGCATACGCGTACTCCACGCGCACGCGTGGATGGCCACAAAACTCATCGGCGCATACGCGCCATTCACGCGGACGCGCGGATTGAAAAATAGACAACGACGCGTACGCGTTAGCCACGCGTACGCGTGGGTACACTTGCGCCCCAAGCACAAGACTGGCACAACTCTGGCACAACTCTCGGGAAGATGGCTGGGCAATGGGTGCAGCGCATCGACGCGCACGCGCACACCACGCACACGCGTGGATGGTGCCTTCTTGAAGAACGACGCGTACGCGCCAAGTGCGCCTACGCGTGGAGGGTCATTCTGCTAAAAATTTTCTAAGTTAAAAGCTGCAGAATTCACAGATTCAACCCCCAATCTTCCGACGGACATAACTTTCTCATTTTAAATCGTTTTTCACCCGTTCTTCGAACGGCATGGACATCCCGGATCCAATTACATTTCTAAACAGATTTGGCACAAAACAGAGATCCGTAGTCCAAGTTATGTCCCGTCAAAGTATGCCCAAAAACCATGTTTTCATATAAAACCACAAAGTCCCATTTTCAAAACAAGCCATTTCAACTCTTTTCAAAATCAACCAAAACATGCCAATTTCAACCCTTTTTGAAACCAATCAAAATATATCAAAATTAACATCAAGCCTCCTCAACTCATACATTAACACCTTACCACAATTCACAAAACCGCCATATAACCATCTTTACCCATTTCAAACAAATGGCTAAATTACAAACATATCAACATGTCATACATTCTTCCTCATCCCAATTTCCAACAATACTATTTCCAATCAACCATCATTATACATAACCAATATCATACTCACTATCAAAGCTCCACAAGCAATACCAACCTCCCAATTGTGCATCAAAATCACCAAATACACTAACATAACCAATATCACATACATACATCAACCTAGGGCTCATAAAGATGATAAATCACAAGGGTTTGAGCACTTCTTACCTCAGCCCATATGAAGTAGGGATAGAACCCACTTAGAATCCATGTTGGAGTATCCCTAAACACCCAAAATCACAAGATTTCAACACTAACTTTCCAAAAACGTGTAACAGTGGGGAATTTCGAAAAATGGGCAGAGATGAATGGAATACTCACCACAAAACTTAGATAGAATTGTAGAGGATGAGAAGAGCGACGCGTGGCCGCAAACGGCTCGTCAATCAGAGCTCCGTAGCTCAAGTTATGGTGGTTTGAAGATCAAAGAGAGTTAGGTTTTCTCTCTTCTCTTCTCTCTTCTCAATTCAGCGCCCCACACACCTTCTTTAGGGCAAAATGAGCTGAAATGCTCATAACTAATATTTATATATGTTGGGTCTTGGGCCCACTTAGGCCCAGTTCACTTATTTTTATCCGTTGGCCCAATTTTGGACCAAAACCTTTAAAATTAGCGCTCTAAATCGCACTTCAAATATTTCTACCTCCCCTAATTATAATTCCTCATTTCTTAATCTTATTTACTCATAATCAAATTTCTCAGCTGCAGTACCAGACAGGTCTCAGCTGGTACTGCCGGTCAAAATTCCACTGCGCACTTTTACGCAGAAAACTATGTCTTCCGACTCGGAAAAATTCACTGAATCCAAATATCATATTGAAATCATCAAATTCCAATTGCCAAATCTTCCAACCATATTCGCTCCTACTTACTCATTATTTAATTAATTTCGGTTAGATCGGGTATTACACTCCATCCTGTCCACTTCGATTTACATGGGCAGCATTCTTGCTGTTGAAAGAGGGGAAGTCGTCAACTACAATATGGAGGTTCATCAATTTATAAACATTGATACGTTTAGGCTTGGTAAAGGAGATGCGTATATTTAATGATAGGGAAAAAATCATGGAAATTAAACGAATTGGTCCATAGAATGCTACTTAATATGGAAAGTGGTACTCACCACTGGAAGGGATCCCGAAAACACACTCAAATAGCTCGGCATTAATGCAGGTGTATCCAGCATCTATCTGCAGTGTGCTTGTATCATGATTATTGGACCTTACCAATGAAACCATGATGCTCTGCTTCACATGCCACTTTGGGATTAGCCTCAAGAACCTAAATCCTATTGATTCTATTTCTGCTAGCTTCGCTTTGGCTTAGTTTCTTTCTAGATTGCTCATCATATCAGCCATGTAACAGGGTGAGCACCTTGACTCCAATAATTTCTGTCAATATAGGAAGCAACTGTAAGAAGAAAATATAATCACTAATTAAAAGGCAAGCATATAACAGTGACCGATAGAGTACCTTTTTTCCATTTTGCTAGGCAATTTCAGCAACACACAAATAGGTAGGTTTATAACCAATCAACTTTCGACGATGGTTGAGAATAAATAAGAGAATCCAAAAAATGCAATCCGAAATAAACATCTAATTAATACTAAATTAAACATACATCACAGCTCAAAAAATAACAATCTACATGTAGTTTAGAGAAATCGGCTTATTCATTAATAACCATTCAACTACACGCACAGTAAAAAAAATAACTCAACACGAAGAACATAAAATCAGTATCCAGAGAAACATCACACAAATTTACATAATTCAAACCATTGAACCTATAAATCACTAAATTATAAACCAACATCAATTCAACAAAAAATAATCTAAATTACAACTAATCTTTTTTCAAAAACTCTAAACTACTGAGAAAGTATCAACTAACATGAACATGGGAGAATTTAGAACATATTATATAATCAATCATATAAAATGGCTTAAAAGAATCATCTAGTAAAAAAGAAACATAAAACCAATTAAAACAAATAAGCATTAAATAACATCCATTTTTAAAGCAATCAGAACCAGTAGCAATGAAAATTTGAACCACTAATTCAACAAAAATCAAGGTACAATAATAAAAAGACCTAAAATCATTCAAAAGCAACATCAATTAATCAAACAAAAATCATAGAACATCCATAAAAAACATAACTAACTTGAAAAAATCAGTTAACATTAGTTACTAACAACTATAAATAGATTCTAAACCATGGAACGGAGTAAAAATATCAACTTTAACCTAAATCCTAAAAATTTCTAATAAAAAAAATCTACTTTCATCAAATAACATCCATATGAACCACTAATTATACTAAAATCAAGGAACACACATAAAACATTACTAACCAATGAGTTGAATTAGGAGCAGCTATATGTGACGGAAAAGGAAGAAACCCGACGCGGTGTGCGTGGAAACAGAGCAAGGGAAGGTGCGGTCCGATGGTCGATTGGAGATGGTAACGCGACGTCAATGGTTTCTAGAGAGGATGACTCGGTGCGATGAGGGTGACTTACATCAGAAGTAGCAGCGGCTGTGGTTCCGAAGTTGCGCGTTTGCTCGCAAACTGAAGCGACGACAATACTGATCAGGGTTGTCAGCGATGATAAAAACGGCATCCAAAGGAGGTTGCTCAGTGGCACGGCCGTCGTGGGTGGGAGGCGAAAATGAACTATAAACTGGTGAAAATTGGGGTAGGTCAAAAGTCAATGGTAACTCCTGAATTAGGATGAATTAAGGTAACTATTATAAGACCCCGAATTTTACAAAATTAAATAATAAATTTGTTTATGATTTATTATATTTAATTAAGATTATATTTTAAGAGATTTTATATATAAGTTAAGAAATTTTTTATTTATAATTTAAAACTTTAGTAATTGAAAAATAATAAGAATTTTAGATGCTTTAAGTTGAATAATTAGGTTTTTCATTATTATAAAAGAAATTGATTTTTATTATCTCTAATTATTGAATTAGAGTATTTATTTGAAAATAAATTTTAAATTGATAATTAAATAGTATTTTTATAGATATTATTATTAGATTAAGTTTAGTTTTTAATTAATACTCTACCTAAACCCTAAATCTCTAAAATACAACCCTAACCCTAATTTTCCTAAACTAGCTGCCATTTGCCCATTTCCTTTCTTCCTAATCTAACCTGATACATAGCAGCAGCAAAGAAAAGGGAAAGGGATAGCAGGGAGAAAGAGAGAACCGAGGGAGAAGAAGAGAAGAGGACGGTTGCGCCAGCGCCACTGGGTACCGCCACTGCCACCTCGTTGTCGTCATCCTTGTGAGCTGCCACCGCGTGATGTCATTAAGCTGCAGTGCCGCCGTTCCACGTCGTTCCGCCGCGTCTCCATGGTCGCCATCGTTGAAGCCACGCGAGAAGGGAGCCGCTGCTGTGGTGGAGAATGTCGCACCATCGCCGCCGAGCTTGCTCCTTGGTCGCCGCTGCCGGCAAGATTCGAAGAAAGAGAAGCTCGAGGAGAGAGAGAGAGAGAGAGAGAGATCGACGGTGAGGGGTTTCTTTTCGTGTGGCCGTGCCTCCACCGCCGCAGATCCGTCACCACCTCCACTGTCTTCCGCCGATGTCGTCCTCTGCCGCTGTGAGCCTCTTCTCCTGCTGTTCAAGGAGCTGTACTCCGTCACCATTTTGCCGCCGTTGAGCCGCTCTGCCACTACTTGGTTCAGTTTCTTAGTTGCGGTAAGCTTTATGTTCCGGAAAATTCTTTAGCCGCTATTCTGTTATTTTTAGCTAAGATTTTGCGACGTTAATTGCTATAAGATTGAGTTTCGGTTATTATATGTTGGGATTAGAGTTGTTGCTGCAAAAGTGATTTGAAGCTGAGATTGCGGCTGTTGCATTGTGGGCCAAGAGAAGACGGAGTTTCGTCACGTAATTGAGTCACGATTGAGGTAGGGGCGCTTTTCTTAACACATTTGATTTTTGAGAATTGTTATAAATCGATATTAATGCAAAATATATACTCTTGTGATTTCGTAAGTCCTATGGATTGGTTTGAGTTACTTTGGTCAATTGTAATTGTATGTGCGGTTGAATTATTGTTTGTTGAGATGATTGAATAATTTGGGTTATTAATTAGTTTTTGTTAAATTAACGGTTGCCGAATTGATTTTGTTGAGATTTGGAAATATTTTGATATTGGAAATGAGTTTGATTTATTGAAAACGATTTGAGACATATTGGATTTGGATTGTAGGTTTATCGAAAATGATTTTTGAAAAATTGGAAATAATTTGAGCTATTGAAATTGGTTGGGTTTTGGAAAGGATTTAAAGGAGTTTGAGGAATGTTTGGATTGGACCCAAAAAGGGTGGCAGAGTTTGAGTTTTAGAGGAAATGCTTGATGAATCTATATTTGATGAGGATTTTTTGTTAGAATTTAATGGATTCCATCACATAAACTCGCACTTATTCCCTTGAATAGCATATTTTTGAACTTTCCTCCCAAATTGTGCTTGATTATGAAAGTATGCTCTTTTGTGCTTAATTTGATCTATTTTATTCTATTTGCCTTCCATTCGATACCTTGATCTTGTTTGTTAGTGATTCCAGGTGTATAAGGTAGAAATGGAGTGGAGAGAATGGAAGAAGAGCATGTAAAGTGGAGGAAACATGAAGAATCAAAGGAAATGAGTTTAGAGACGTGTGCGTGTGCACAACCTCTTGTGCGTACGCACAGAAGCCCAAACAGAGCGCGCGGATCATTTCGAGCACGTCGTGCGTCCAGCCAAGCATCGCCTAGTGTGCGTGCGCACAGCGTCTTGTGCATACGCACGGGATGGGATATATAATCTTTTTCATGTTACTGCTATTAAATATTTATATGTAGTTATTGGTGATGTGTTGTTATGATTATCATAGTATAGTTAGATATATATGCAGTATAATTTGGTTTTGCTCTTATGATATTACATTATGTGGTTTAGTAGTTTTACTTATTAACAATTAACATTTTTTTATAGTAAATTGATTCAACAATTGATCTCAATAGTTGTGCCGAATTATGAGTTACCAAAAAATGATCCGATCCCAATTTATTTGAATGTCCCTAGACAATTAAATAAGTAAGCATAATATATTTGAAATTTTTTAATTTAAATTAATTAAATATATTATTTATCAAAATTTGTAACCCACAATATTTATTGATATACACAACTTTGCACATCTAGGGTACTGTGACACATTAAACACATATTTCGGATGCTCAGTCACCGGATTATGATTTAACAAAAACTGAATACATCTCGGGTGCACTTAGATACGGCACAATTGTAAAGTTGTGCATGAACTAAATACTTTGTACCCCAGATATAGTCACAATGAATTCAATGCCAGTGTATCAAAATACGTATATTATTACAATGATTTAACTACTTGAGAATAATACGAGTACGTAATATTGTAGTTAAATTGTTATAATAATACACGAATGTCGAGTACAATGCATTAAACTCATTGTGCCTATATCTATACAGAGTACTCGATTTATGCACAAGTTCGCAGTTGTGCCATATACTGCACTCGGAATACATTTAGTTTTTGTTAGATTATATACCGGGATATGTGTTTAATATGCCTTGGATCACAATATTCGAAATGTGTATATCAATAAATATTATGTGCGTTATGAATTTCAGTAAATAATATATTTAATTAATTTAGATAAAAAGTTATAATATTAATTATGTTATAAAATAACATAAAAATTTTCATGGTAAGACTAACCAAATTCTATTTCAATTATTTTTTCATCCCTAATTGTGAATTGTTTGTAATAAAATAGATAGAAATATGGGATCCTAGTGGTATCGAGATTGATTTGTGCAACATGTTAAAATAAGAGGAAGTAAATATTTCTTTGTATAACTTTTTTTACTTTTTATGATTTTGTTTTTTTATAATTAGATTTTTTAAATAAAAATAATATTTATCAAAATGTGTAATATAAGATAATTTACCCTTTTAAATATGCATGCACATTCCGAGTATAGAGACAAAAAAAATTATTAAAACCACAAATTGAAAACTGTGTACCTGAAATTTGATAGAAGTAAAAAAATATATCTAGGAACATAAGTCGAATATTGAATACCTGGAATAAAAGCATAGTAGTTTTGATCATAGTATACCTGGAATATATATATTATTTGGCCAATTTAACTACAATATTATGTACATTGTACTCGTATGGTTAATTAAATATTCGGTATAAAAAATTAACGATTTAAATTTTTTAAATTAAAAAATTGATCATTTAAAATTCAGATAGATATAATTAAAATTGTACTAATATTTTATATGGATATAATTAAAATTCAAATAGATACAATTAAAATTTAGATGAATATAATTAAGATCAACTACTAAATTTAATTTAATAAAAATAAATGTACTCGTATTATTGTACAAGTATGGTTAATTATGAGTATTACTTAATTAATTTTTAAAAATACACAAATATTATTGTACTAATATTTTAAATAGATATAATTAAAATGCAGATAGATATAATTAAAATTAACGATTTAATTTGATCCAATAAAAACAAATATACTCGTATTATTGTATAAGTATGGTTATTTATAAGTACTACCTAATTAATTTTTAAATATACACTAGTATTATTGTACTCATATTATTTTTACAAATATTGTAGATTGATACAGTTAAAATTCAGATGGATATAATTAAATTAACTATTTAATTTAATCCAATAAAAGCAAAAGTGCTCGTTTTATTGTATAAATATAGTTAATCATAAGTACTGTCTAACTAATTTTTAAAAATATACTAATATTATTGTACTCGTATTATTGTGTTAATATTTTAGATAGATATAATTAAAATTACGACTTAATTTAATCTAAAATATTATATCAAATGCAACTCTATCCAAAATATTACATCGACGTACAAGAGATTTTTAACATATATTTGATAATTTGATGATTTTAAAATATTAATTTTTTAATTTAAAAATTTAAATCATTACTTTGTTTCTAAATTGAATGTTTAATTTACCATATGAATACAGAATATTGTAGTTAAATTGGTCCAATAATATACGTATCCAGGTACACTGTGATTAAAGTCATTATGCTTATATCGAGGGTATTCAGTACCAATTTATGCACAATTTTATAATTGTGTCATATCTTGGGTGCACCCGAAATATATATATATATATATATATATATATATATATATATATATATATATATATATATATATATATACTTATATCATATCCCGGATATACAGTATCCAATTTGTGATTTTAATGAGTTTTGTTTGTACTCGTATGTGCACGCATATTTAAAACGATAAATTATCTATATATTTCATATTTTGGTAAATATTGTATTTGTTTAATTTAAATAATTTTTTTATAATTATGATCTGTGTATATTATTATTGCAATTTGAGTGTATTAGTCTAAGAAAGGAATTGGTCATCCAAGTTCTTACATCACTTTTAAATGGCGTTCTTGAGGATGTTATAAAGAGTTCAAAAAAATATAGAATGGTAAAGCCAACTCCGGCTCAATGAAGTCCTTACTTAGTATGCAATAATGAGAAAATGATAAAATATCTTAGTTTGGCTGGAAAAGATTTAGAAAGAAGTGGGTTACTAAGAAGTGCAAAAATGTAACTAAGATGCAATTAATGTTTGTGTGTGTTTTTTTAATATATATATGTTACTTTAACTTATAGATGCAACAAACTGAAATTGAAGTATTCAATACCAATTCAATTTTATTGAGGTTAGTAATTAAGGTCCTGATGTTAGTAAAATTGGACTAATTTCTAAAAAAATTCTATCTCGGTTGAAACTTAGAGTTAGAATTACTAGTTCTTTTTTTTAATTTGGATATGGAACTACTAACACTTTGATTTTTAGGATTATTGTATCTACTTGTTGTAAAATCCGGTTAATTAATGACTAATTAATTCATAAATTAAAATATATTTTAGAAAATAAGAAATGATATTTTTATGGTTTAATATGATATAGAAAATTAAAACGAGAATTTTGACACCAATTTTAAAGAAATCAGCACAAGATTGGGCCAAACGGGCTAAATCGGACCAACCGGACCCATATTAGGCCCAGGGCCTAGCCAAGCCCCTTTTTTTAGAGAGCTCAGCACTCTCTCTCCTCTCAAACAACACACACGTTAAAAGGGAGGGGGGAAACATGAAATCCTTGTTCCAAATCATTTCAACCTTCAATTGATCATATCTCTTCGCTCCGAGCTCTGATTGACGCACCGTTTGCGACACACGACCGTGGCGTCAAGTTTTACAAAACCCATAAGGTTGTACAAGAGGTAAGCCACATTTTCACCTCTGTTCTTTCAGCCCTTGATTTCGAATTTCTTAGGCAAAAATATTGAAATTGTGAGCTCTTTTGTGTTATAGGATCCAATTAACTTGAAGGAAAGGCTTATTCTTGCCTCCTTGAACCTTGGGTAAGGTAAGAAATTTCAAACCCTAGTGAAAATTCTGAATCAAAGTATTTGGGTATTGAGTTATTGTGTTTGGATGTGATAATTGTGGTTTAGATTGTGTGTATGTAAATATTGAAGCTTGATTGAAATCTTGGAAAGCTTGGGAGGGAGCTTTTGTGTTTAGAAATCTGATCTTGGAAGTGTTGGAGCCTTGAAAAGTGAGAAAGAGTGAAATTTGAAGTGTTTCGGGTGGAACGGGAATCGGCAAAAGAATGATTTTGGTTTCCTGTATCTAAAATATAATGTGGTTGTGAAAACGTATGCTAGTGACCCTAGGATATAATTTTGAAATGTTGATGTAGTTGTTGGATGATTTGGATTGAGTTGAATATATGAATAATGGTTGAATGATTGGGAATGGTGATAATTATTGGTAAGGCATGTGAAGTTGTATGTGACATGGATTGATATGCGTAAATGTTGGTGAGATTGATGCTCTTGTTAGTAAACATGATTGGGTGTGTGATATTGATATGTGTATGTATATGGGGTTAATGAACTTGAATATTTGTTTGGGAAATTGAGATATGGAATGTAGATTATGAATTAAATTGTTGAATTGAGATTTGGTTAAATGTGAAAGAATTGGTGAGTTTATGATTGAATGAGAGGTTAGGGATGCTTGATGTTGGAATGGTTGAGTTTTGGTTGGTTTTAATGAATTTGGAGGTGTATGTCTTAGAAGTTTGAAATTTATGAACTTTGGTAAAAATGAAAATTTGATGAACTTCAACGGATCATATCTCGAGCTATTGTTTTTGGAATTGGATGCTTTTTATATCAAAGGAAAGATAATTTCACAAGCTTTAAAATGGTTTAAATTTGGTGGAAATCTGAATTTTGTGGAAGGAGATACGATCGTTGAAAGTTGGGGTCTGAAATCTGAATTCTGTGAATTCTGCAGAATTTGTGGTTTTTGGTTTGTGTACGCACAAACAGACCTGTGTGCACGCACACCCCGTAGATTTTTGAAGCTGTGCGTACGCACACATGGGGACAAGGCTACTGCTGAGAGTGCTAGCACGCTCTGTGCATACACATAACCAACGAAGTTTTGCAAGCTGTGCGTACGCATAGTCTTGTGTGCACGCACACGTTGGGAGGAGCATTTTGTTGATGGCATTTGCATGTCTTGTGCGTGCCCTCAACAAATGAAATTTTGCTTTCTGTGTGTACACACAGTCTTGTGCACACGCACACTTTTTGAAAATTCTTTGGGGCGTGCGCACACACAGATTTATGCGTACGCACACGACCCTGTTTTCTTATAAAACCCTTGTTTTCAAGTATTTCACCTTCCCAACAAGCTTGTGGCCTTTCGAAACACTGTTTCAAGTTTACAAACCCTAATTTTCATCCTTTAAATCTTAAATCAATATGAAATGCATAGTGATTGAGACAAAGCTAGAGAAAGGGGTAACTTGCGGATGAAGAAAGGGGATATAATGGGGAGTTATGACTAATGATGAGGATATGAGATGTTGAGGTAGATGGTGGAGTGCTGTGTATGGTATGAGGTGAATGGCTGAGTATGATATGAGCCGAATAGCTATGTATGATAATGGTTTATGGCTGATAATGAATGATGATTTTTAAGTCGGATGGCTGAGATGAATGTTAAAGTATGGCTGAGAATGAATGCATATATGCTGAATTATTGATATTGTGATTGTTGCACTCCACCTATCTGAGATACGAGTTTTCTTGGGTGAAAGCAGTGGCTAGCCACCACGTGCTCCAGGTGGAGACTCGATACTCTGCTGACCCTATGTCATAAGTGTGGCTTGATACTGTGAAAGTTCCGAATGAGCTCACCCCTGTGAATATACACCAATGAGGGTGTTGGATGTGAATTATGATTATGTTGTGGATAACTTGAGTTGGGGATGCACGACAGAGGGACAGTCCAATGGTTAGCTACCAGGACTTGTCGGCTTGGCTTTATAACCGATAGATGAGACTAATTAGCCACTAGGACAGGCATACATCATTTGCATTATATGTGATTTGTTTGGAACGCCTAATTGATTGCGTCATTACTTACTAATTGCCTAACTGTCATATCTGCTTCCTACTTGTGCATTTTCTTGTGTGGAATAATTGTGTTTGCATATCAAGTTACTGTTGGTAGTTGGGAGGTTCGAAGGATTTGGAAAGGGGATATTAGTTAGACTGAAGATCCTTAAGTTAGTTGCCTATTTTCATTTCTCATGGTTTAGTATATTTATATGCTTTGGTTATGAATTGGGAGTTCTAGGATTGCCTTCGGCTTTTTCAAGACATTACATGTTAGATATTTGGGCACTATTACCATGCTGAGAACCTCCAGTTCTCACCCATGCGGATTTTGTGATTTTCAGATGCAAGACGTGAGGCTCTTCACTGAGCCATGCTGGAGATTTCTATTTTGGCAGAGATCCCTAGCTCTCGGGATTTTATTTTGATCTTATATACTTGCTTAGATACTTATATTCTCCATTGTATATATATATTTCGTATTAACTCCTCTTAGAGGTTATTTTGGAGAAACAAGTTTTGTATCTTATTTTTTGGGTTCTTTTGGGATTTCCTACTCTATATATGTATGTATACTACTATGTTCGGATCGGTTATCTTTGCAAACTGAGTCTTGAGTCTTGATATCTGTATTTTGGCACTCTCTTGTATATCTTCTCGCGTTAACTCATTCTTTATATGTTTGTTTACGTTATCGATCGGAGTGTTGCGCTTTTCGATTTAACGGTTTTGATTTACCCATTTTTCTTCAAAGGCTCCTAGTTATAAAAATCTTTCGCACTACTATATATACTAAATTTTATTTTTAGAGGTCGTAATACCTTCCCACCTCTGTTTTATGACTTAAGCATAAGACTCTGTGTGATAGGGTGTTACACTTGTTTTGTATATAATAAGATTTGAGATTGTCTCCCATGTATAACTGATTTTGAGAGTAATATAGTAATACTCACTTTTTTTTTCCTCTTTTGCAGAATTAGTTCATTAATCTAGTTTTTTTTAATTGAAGTACTTAATTCCAAACTTATTATCAAACAATCTCACATATAGATTAAAGTGTAGACTACTACTAAATTTTTAATACTATGGACATATATGCTCGATTAAATTTATCATGAGTACACGTTTCTAATTGAGCTTAACTCAACTTAATAGTGATTGAGGTTTTGGTAGAGCAACTTAATTTAATAGATATAGTAATTTTAAATTTTTGTTGTTATTCATATCACAAGCTAATTTTATACCTATAAACAAGTTTAATTTACACCCATGTTTACTTAATTTTGTACCCAAATAGATAATAAAATATTTTAAATTTCTTCTTCAAATAATTTTAATTCATGTAATTGTACATCATGGATTGTAAATTATTTATTATTACTATTTTATTTTAATTCATGTAGTTGCACCTTACATATTATAAATTATTGTGATACTAAAACATACCAATTATGGCCAACTTTGAGTACTACGATAAAATATAATAAAAAAATTTGAAACTAATCAAATTATGCAAAAATAATAATTGTTGAACTTCGTTTTCTTTGATATTTGTCCACCAAAATAATTATCATTAAGAAAAAGAATGCTCAACTCTAAACTTGTAAAGTCTTGTATCAAATCTCCAATGCTATTAGTTATTTGGTTGTAACTAAGGTCAAACAAGAACTTTCCTTGAACATTCTTTTTGGTTTTACATTCTTTCGCTATCAATCGACATTTGAGAATTGGTATGAATGGATCGAGTTCAATAAAAACATGAATCCTCCTATTGGCTCAGATTCAAATCCCTCATTAACATGGTAGTTAGCATCTTGAAGCTGAAACAATTTAAAAAACAAAACAAAACTATTTGGTTGTGTATAAAATTCATATGTTTATAAATTACAAACTATTAAATCAACCTGCCTACTTTGACTATCTCCAATATTAACCAACTGATTATTCTTTATATATATAAAAGAAAAAGCTATCACTGTGCATTATTCAAATAAATTGTAAAATACCAGCATGACTAAAATTTTTAGAAACTAACAAAAATAACAATAAGTTACTTGATTAGAGTTGAAGCTTTGCTGCAACAGATAAAATATCCAAAAAACAAGCCCAGCTAAAGTCTTTACATATCTTCTTGGTATTAAATCTCATATATATATATATATATATATATATATATATATATATCATGAAAATAATATGTAGGACTGCACACGATCGGATCGGATATGGCCTAAAATTCAATTCGATCCACACTCTATTCATCGGATTTAATACTAAACTTTTAATACTATGCGGATAGGATCAGATCGAATATATCTTATCAGCAAAAAATGTTTAAAGCTTAGTGCGGATCGGATATCGGATATATCTGATCAGCAAAAAATGGTTAAAGCTTTTTTTCTATAAAAATGTCAATAAAAGCTATTTTTTCTCTTTTTAAACCTATTTATTCCTAAAATATTAACAATCAAAGTTCTCTTGAATAACAACCAAAGATCTGAGAGTAACTACAAGTTGATTACAACATAAAAAATTAAAAACAACCAAAGCTAAGATAATTTTTAACATCCCATAAAATTCATAAAATAGCACACTAAAACAACACACTAAATGAATAAACTAAAATAGTAAGCTCCAATTTGACATATCTCTTCTCCAATTTCTAAATAATCCTACAATTAAACAAACCATATCAGTTTGCACATCAATAATATTTTTCATTCTCAATATATCACTCTCTTTGCAGTTCTGTAACTCGATTCATGATTCTTTATCATTGATCTCAAAATATTACCTAATGAAGGATTAAAGTAAAAATAACTAATTGATATCAAATCGTTAAAATTAAATACCAAATCAGTGATGAAGACGATGGAGATGATGAAGGAGATGTGGTCTAACGAAGCCGATGGAGGAGACACAGTATGACAGAGCCCATGGAGAGGACGATGAACGCCAGAGGAAGAGATGATAAACGCGATTGAGGAGACGAACACGACAAGGGAGATGATGAACTCGCCGATCGAGGAGATGACGAATAGTCAAACGCGCCAACGAAGGAGATGAAGGATCCACTGCGGAGGAGACGACGACGCGACAATGAAGGAGACGAAGAACCCACCTATGGAGGAGATGAAGATGTGACTATAGAGACAATGAACAATGGCAGTGATGAGGTGAGCTCTAAGTCTGAGAGAAGAAGAGAGGCGAGCCTGGGAGAAGGAAAGGGGAACAGCGTCGTTTAAAGGAAGAGGGGGTTACTAGATTAGGGTTTCATAAGTATAGGTATTTATATTTTCCAATTATATATTTATTTATTAAAGTGCAGATTTGTGAATATCAGTGTAATATCTATTATCCGATCCTACTAGACTGCAGATCGGATCTGATCCAATCCAAAAACTCTGTGAATCGGATAATATCTGCAAAATATGGATCAGATACGAATAATTATTGCGGATATACGGATAATATCTGATCCATGTCCAGTCCTAATAATATGTCCATGTGTCTCTTTTATCTCTATTTTTGTCATGTTTATTCTCCTCTTAATTGAATTGTCTTTCTCGCAAGGAGTGCTTTGACATGTATTTTGATTCACCTTTTAGATTTTAAAAAAAGTAGTCATTATTTGTGGAGAGTGGGTTCAGTTTTTAAGTTTTAGCAAACTTGTTGCTTTCTCTCTATGTAGTTTAAAACTTAGAATTTGTTTACTTTGAAGAAAACAAAGGTGTGATGACAAGAGTTTTCTGGTACATTTTCCTTCTTGTTCCTGTTTCAAATTTTGTTAATTTGTATTTGTGCTTCTTCCTGACATCTTAATATCTGGATCTTTTTCCATTTTAAATATTCACTACATATTAATCATGTTTTATGAAAGCACATAACTCAATTGATTGGGTGCAAAAAAAGATTATAGAAAATGTATATCAAATATGAGTAAATGTATAGAAAAGCGTCACATGTCATCTAAAGATTAAGTAATCATAAACCCCTTAATTTACCCAACAACTACAAGAAACTCAAGTTCAAAAAAGAAATAAAAACAAAAATTGAATTGCACGAAAAAATTTGAAAAAGAAAATAAGATGCTAGCTATATGAACTAAACTAAATCCGATAACTTTTGTTGAATTCTTACATTCTATATCACCAATAATCATCAATAAGCACATAATTCAATCTATATACTCATTAATTATGCATTACAAATATAAACCTATCTTTTGTGCTTGGACTTGATATTGGTACTAATTCAGAGTTGCTGTGCTAATTGGGTTTTCTTTAGTTGATGAACCAGTTGTTGATTTGCTTCAGCTGTAACCCTATCTCCTCCACTAGTTTCGCCTTATCATCTTTTTGAATGTGTGCATACAATGAAGTGCACAAAATCACAACAAACCACTTCCAAAATCTTAACAAATTAGAATCAGAAAAAGTATAAAATATAAACATCATCCAAATTATAGAAACATTTGATGGAAGTGACGATGGAATCCAAAATTCACGAGGAAGGGACAAAAATTTCCTGAAGCAACTAAATTCGGTGGGAAAAAAATACTAACAAGTGAAGGGATGACACTAACTGAAGAAAGAGAAGCAACGTAGCATCCAAATTCTGAATATGAATTGTTTAAAATTGAATTGGATATATAAGTACCAATTACCACTTGGTGTAATAGATATCGACATCAAGATCGGTGTTTCAGTGAATGCGTAGTGAGTTTTAGTACGAGAAGAGAAAATTATAGGAGAAAGTAAAATTATACCTGATTGAATGAGAAAAATGACGAAGAAAAAGTGGAATTTTGCGAAAAAAAATTGTGTTGGATGGATTTGAAAAGCGTGTGTAACGAAAGGTAAAGGAGCGTATGAGGTAAAGAAGTGTGTATTCACACTCTCTTATATGCATTCGGGCTTTTCTTTTATAATGATATATAAAATTATTAATGCTAATTAATTGATGGCCAAAAATTTAAAAATATGATGGCCTCCTAACACTACGGATATTTTTTCATATGGTTTACTTTTCTATTTTTTTATTTTAAAATTTGAAGGTCCTTTTCTTCTCCAATTTTTTGCCCTTATCAGTGCACACTCTTTCACTCTTGGTCTTTCCTCCATAATCAATTTGTGACATTGAAACACAAGTAGGTTTTTATTTTTTTAATCAATTTGTAATTTTTTTTTATTTTTTCTTTGGTTATCTTATTTATTTATTTACCTAGCGAAGCTTTGTGTTAATATATATTTTATCAATTTCTTAAGAAATTAAAGATGATGATATTTACAAATATTAGTTATATAAATTTGAAAGAAAAAATATTCAAGAAAATATATGCTCAAAGAAAATGAAAATAGTATTTATTATGCATTTATGACATATTTTTTGGTGTCATTTTTATGTTAAATTGAAATGCAAATTTTTCTTACTTTAGTGTAATTATGCCATATCGAGTTAGTTAACTTGTATAATATTTATTTATCTAAATTTTTATTTTTAGAAAAATAGTAATGAAAAAGCAAAAACAATAGACACTTAAAAAAATTAGCCAAAGGAGTGAAGATGTTTCCATTATTATCATATTACTACCAACCTTTTTTCAATATTTGAATCATCAAACATCAACTTTTAGTTCAATCAACAAGATAGTTCAAAGTCAAATGTCCATGACTTAATCCTAAAATAAATGGATGTATGTCACTTGATAAGAGATCCTGAAATTCATGGAGCTTATCTAAAAACTAAACTAAATCAACCAATACTTGACCACTATTTGTTTTCTAATAATATAAGTCATCATTTTCATTTTTAAGCTTCTTGGTTTAAATTATATCTTTCTTAGTTAGAGTATTTTATTGAAGATAAAATTTTATATTATTTACAGTGCTACTTATTTACTAAGAAATTTTCAATCAACACAAGTTCAAATACCTTAATTGAAAATGACTTCAAAAATTGAAAGAAAGAAAATTAATAGTAAAAAAGATAATTCTCTTTTAAATCACATTTGCAAATGCCAAAATTCATTCCATCATAAGACAAAAAAAACTATGTGATGATTTGACAAAGTAATCACAACATTTTGATACACTTATAAACCGATAAACATGAGAAGAAAATAATGAGAATAATTAATATAGACTTAGGACATTTATTTATTGTATTAGATGGTTGACTTTTTAAGGTTGTGCGTATAGAAGCCATGATAAAAGCTCGATTTCAAATAATTGAGGTAAATTTATTGAAATGTTAAAGTTTTTAGGGTATTATAATAGTATGTTCAAAAACTTGTTTTGAAAAATACTCCTAGATTTGCTAAATATACTTTAAGCGATGTTCAAAAGAAAATTCTACATGTTCTTGTTACAATAGTGAGAAACCCAATTAGAAAGATATTAAAAATGCCAAATTTTGTATTATTATTAATAAAACTCGTGATGAGTCTCAAAAAGTGCAAATGACTATTAGTTTGAGATTTGTTGATTTGGATGGTTTATTCATGAAATCTTCACTGATCTTATTCGTGTTAGTGACTCCAATACCATGGCTTTAAAGAAGGAATCTATAATCTCTAAATTGAAAATATTCAAGATCAAGGGTATGATAGAGCTAGCAATATTCAAGATGAATTGAATGGTTTGTAAGCTTTATTTCTCAATGATTACCGACAAGCATATTATATTCATTGTTTTGCTCATAGATACTACAAGAAATACGCCGAGTACCGTCAGATTTACCGTCGGATTTAGTGTCTCGAATTACCGTCGGATTTACTGACGAATTTATGGAGGGTTTTGTGATAGAATTCGTTACAACAAATAGTTACCGACAGATTAACTTTTTTCGATGGTAAATTCATGGGTAATACTTGGCGGAAAATGGGTAGGAATAGGCGCGAACTTTAGCGTTGGATTTGCCATCACTAAAATCTGATGGTAAGCCATTTTAACTAAACGTTGCATTTTGGAGACATGCAAGAATTAAACTTAAAATTGAGAGCATGAATGCTCTCCCCCTCCCATTTGAAAGGCCTCTCTTTCTAAATCCCTCTTCTCCGTTTTTGCCGCCGCTCCAACCCCGGTCTCTCACCGTTGCCTTTCCCTCTCACGAAAACCAGCCAGTTCCCCATTGCCACACCGCACCGCGCCATCATCGTCGTCGTTCAGCAACGCACTGCCACCGTCGCCGTCTAGCACCGCTGCCGCTGCATCTTCCTCTGTTGCCGTCAGGTTCCTTGCATCTCCCTTTTATATAAATTATAATTTAAAATTTATTTACACGTTAATTTAGGAATTAGTTATATGTTAATTTAGAAATTTAGAATTTGAATTTTATATGATAATTTAGGGTTTAGGGTTAACTTAATATAGGATTTGCATTTTGGTTATCATATGGTAATTTAGGTTTTATTTGTATTTGTTATTAGTTATTATAAAATAGGATTTATTTTTATTATGTTATATTTATGTTGATTATTCTAGTTATTAAAATTGGTTTGATGATAAAGAAATTAAAATAAATTATATAATTTAGTATTTGTTTATTTTACAAAATTAGATTGCTTTGAATATCTATTAAATATACTGTGCATTTGAGTTTATTAGTAAAAATGATTGAAGCCACTTGGTGGATAGATTAGGATTTCAACCCTTGTATGTTAGTTTAGATGGATATTTTGTTTGGATGAAACTCTTGAGTGATGGAGAAATCTGAATTTTATGAGAAACTCTGTCAAAATTTTATAAGATTTTTTAGTGAAATTGAAGTAAAATTATGTTTTCAAAAGTCTTAGAATTATGTTCAGGGTTGATAGATATTTGCATTTTGGGTTATTTGTTATTCATACTTTTTCTCATATTTGGTATAACTATTTGTTATTTTTTGAATTTCTTTTAATGTTATTATTTATTGATGTTTGTTATGTTATTAGTATGTTTACTTTATTGAGTGTATTCATATGTTTAGAGTTGGTGAATTTAACTGTGTTTTGATTGGTGTTAATAATGTATTCGCTGTGCAGACATGACGATATGTAGCAGAGGTAGGTCGAGTGGGTCCCGTGGTCGTGGTAGATGGTAGGCTTCCACCGAATCTCCCAGGGCTGTCCAGCCATCACTCTCTATCCCGGCTATCCCGTTAACCCCTGTAACGTCACAAGCGGGTCCATCAGACCAATAATTCATCATGGTTCCAAACCTGAACTGGGTGCCTCCTTTTGCTACGCTCCCTGTAGATGCAGCGACGACGTCGACAGACCCCGTGGTGGGTGATGCCTCCAATGCCCCAAGCAGGATGCCCCTCCACCATCATCCCTTAGAGGATTTGACTCGCTGAGATGCAGTCGTGAGTTTAATTTTTTAATATTAAGTTTGTTTATCTTAAGTTTGTTTATTTTATGTGTTTGTTAATGTGAGGTTTTTACTCTAACAGGTTTTCACCAAACCCCAATGCATGCACACAGGAGATATCCGAGGTCATTAAGTCCATGTACAACCAACAGTGGCTGACCTACACGCAGATCCCGATTGATGTGAGAGAGTGGTGGTTTCAGAAATGGGTGGTAAGAACACAATTTTATTTGAATTACTTAACTGTATAGAAACTGTATTTCATTCTGAAACACTAATATTAGTGAAACATTTTGTGCAATTTAAATTCATATGGGATGCAGAGCACAATGTCAGGATCAGGAATACCTATGACCACCGCGCTGCCAAGCGATTTTAGCAAATGACGAGCGATGTTCGTCGGGAAAAAGACCACCTGACATCATGGATCGGTCCAAACATCAAGCATGACTTGGAGGCTCATTTCAGAGATAATGAGTAGTTTAAGCATCGCCGTGTGACGAACATCTCAAACAAGGCTTCGTCTAGGTCATCGTGGTATACGGGTGGGTCGGCGACCTTCATGAAGACAAAGACCAGATTGGTAAGAAATTTGGCATTGTTTAATGTTTTAGTAGCTACTTGAATTAGTTTTTTACTTTTCTTTTTTATTATCAATTTAATTAATTAGTTAGTGGAGTAAATGTTAGTTTAATTCTCTGTTTTACTGGATTTAGGTGGTTAGCATAGGTTAGAATAGGTTAGATTAGGCTCTGAGATGGTTGGAAAATGTTGGATGAAACCTTTCAAGAGTGGCTAAATCCGAATTTTAGGGGAAACTCTGTCAAAATTTTCATAACATTTTTAGTGAAATTGAAAAAATTAAAATTATATTTTTGAAATTACAATTAAGATTTTGGTTCATGCTTATATTTGTTTGTGATTGTTTAATTTGTTCATTTATTTTATTGGTTAGTTGATATATTAATTTGTAGTTTAAGTCGTTAAATCGTGAGGCAACACTGGCGGAAACCTTCAGTATACCCATTCTTTGAAGGCAAATAAGGAGAGAATTGCTGACAAGTGGTCTGCGGCCCATTATGCGAGTTTAAATTAATCCTAAGTTTCAACTTTATTCGGTTTAAAGTCAATTATTTAACTATTATCCTAATCACAACTAACGTGTGTGACGCAGGAGGATTACACGCAGAGGTTGGAGGTTACGACCCATCAATCTTAGCCGCCTAGTAGGGTTGAAAAATTTGGCTCTGAGACCTCCGTGGTGGATCCCGATAAAATTTGGCACGAGACCACCACAGAACCCTACAAGAATCGCCACTTTGGGTTGGGGTCGTTTTTCACCAGTGGCATCCAGTCTTCTGCATTGGCGGCTTCCTCTGAGTCTGCCTCTGCCACCAATCCCACTGATCCCCAGGAAATTGTCGACCTGAAGGAGGAGGTGTAGAAGCTGACATAGGAGCTTCACCAGCAAGTGGAGCAGTCTGAGCAGAAGTATTGAGAGATTCTTGCACGCGTTGCCGTCAGCTCTGACCTGACAGAGAAGTTGGAGCAACTCGATCGGTTGCGACAGCAGATGGAGGAGTACAGTCAGTAGATGCGCACTAGAGCAGTAGCGACATGGCTCGTGGGGCACCGACGGTAGCACCTCCTTTACCGCCGTAGTAGGAGGACCACGATGCTGCCACTGACGACGATGAGGATTATCGGGATCTATAGGATTTAGGGTTATACGTATTTTTCTTTGTCTACTTCATTGTATTCTACATTTGTGACATTTTATTTCATTCAGACCATTTATGTTTTAATAAAATAATTTCTTGATTTCTGGCGACGTTAAATTTAGGGTTTATAAAATTAACATTTGTTCTATTTGTGGCTCAACTGTGCCAAAAAATTTAGGGTTTATAAAATTAACATTACCGTCAGATTTATTGTCGGATTTATCCGATGGTAATATGGTGCCTAAACACGTGAAACGTCGCTAAAGCTACCGTTGGATTAATCCAACGGTAACCAACAACATAATCTCACCAAATCTATTGAAAAGACCGATGAAAAATCTGCTGGTAATTAGTTTCGGACAAAATAAATTTGATGGTAAGCAGTTTCCAATGACGTTTATACTGTCAACCCCAAGACGACGATAAATTCGTTGGTATTCTATTTAGTAGCAGATTTATTTTATGGATCCGACAGTAAATCCAATGATACTCATCATTTTTCTTATAATGAGATTGCAGTTAGCAACATTGGTTGCCTCAAGAGAAGTACTTTAAGTTTATGAAGTTTTTACATAATTGACTACAATTGTCAATAATATTGTTGGTGCATCTTGCAAACGATATGATTAACTAAATTGAAAGTGCAAAATTGATTTCCAATGATAAGTTAAAAATAGGTCCATGGAAACTAAGGGGGTACTTTGAAAAGAATTGAAGATACAAGATGAAATTTTCAATTTCATTTTATTTGTAGTTTGCTAAAAATGTTTGCAGAATAATATCATTGATGAATGTGCAACTTCTGCTTAATTAAAGAGGGGAGACTTATGGTGATAATAAAGTGCTATTTTTATTTAAATTGGTTTTTTTTCATTATATTTTATGAAGGAAATAATGAAAACTACTAATATTTTATATCAAACATTACAACAACAATTTTAAGATATTTTGAACATTACAACTAATATTATGAAGGAAATAATGAAAACTACTTCTTTAAAAATTAAGAGATAATATATGGTGCAATTTATTTGAGACTATTGAAAAATTTTATGAAAAACATGAAATCGACATCTTTGACATTAGTACACAATACATAGTTGGAAGAGGTTGATCTCGTCACCAAAAATAAGAGTTGAACATCATTATTGAGTAGATGTGTTTTTTTGTAGCAATTTACTCTCAAATACAAGCGTGAAACAGTAAATTCAACTATAAATGGCCATGTTCAAGTGCGTGTATTTGTTTTTGCGTTTGAAAGGTGAAACCACATTCAAGTTTCTTAAACTTTCCAATTTTTTGTTTGACTACCTTTTCTTCCTGTAAAAGCAAAAGTGATTTTGTACTCAAACCCACGACTATAAGAAGCAACAAATCCTAACTTCTGCATTTCACTAACTAATTTATACGTTTCTTTAATTCCCTTCTAATAACCCCACTCTTCATACATGTTATTGTTTTATTTATAAAAAATTTATTGTTTTTCTTTATGAGTTTTCTTTTTTTCTTTTTTTTTTATTTTTTGTTGATTTTTTTATTTAACATAGTATATTTTTATAATTGTGATTCTTGTGTATTATATTTATTAATATCTTTTTATAATATAATTTATTGATCTCATCTGGTAGAGTAAATTAAAAAAAAAATTAACCATAAATAATAGTAGTAGTGAAAATTATAGCGTACTAAAAAAGAGTACTAAGAGTACTAGAAAAAAATATTATATAACAAAACATACTAGAAAAAAAAGTATAAAAAAATTAAATATACTTAAAAAAATAATATTATAATTTAATGGCATGTCTTTTTTAATAATTATCTATCTAAGAGTGAATTTAACTAATATTATCTAACCAATATTTATTCTATCAAAATCAATTTTGGTATAGAGTTACTAAATATAAATTATGTTGATATAGACTCACTTCTGTCTAAAATTAATTCTATCTATAAAATCACTTTTAATTTATTCAAACTCCAGCTTAACAAAAGCCAATCCAAACACACACAAATTCATGGAACTTTTACTTTAAGTACTGCTTTAAATCTTAAGGACAATTTTAGGTTAGTTGTTTAATATTTAGAATATATACAAGTTAGCTAAAAAAATTTATCATTTTGATTTTTCTAATCATGAAAGAATTTTTTTAAATGTTCAATTACAACATTATAAATTTAATATACTAAATTATTTAAAAAATATTGGAACTCCTTTTTGTGTTATGTTAAAGATTGAAAGAAATATGAGAATTAAGAACTTATCATTTGGTTGATAGATTAATTTATAATAGCTTGACTGTTCTGGCAATAACAAAAAAAATTTTGCTAATAAAAAATGTTAAAACAAGGTTTTAAAATAAAATGACAGATAATTTTTTTTGCAGTTAATTTAATAATTTATTTTAAAAAGGAAATTATAGTTACTTTTAGTACATATTTAATTTAATAATAAATTATTTTAAATCAAATAAAAAACATTGAGCATAATTATCTATATAAATTACAAATTTTGATTTATTTTAAATTTGTAATATTGTCATCATGTTTTAATTTCCACTGCATAAGTTATAATTGTATTTCAAATTAGTTTATGAATATTTTTTTAATTTTAATTTGTAGTCTAGAAAACGTCTAAAAATAATTATTAGTATTTATAAATTTTAAATGCAACAGTATACTTTTTTAATGTTTGAGATTACTTTTAGAATATCTGTTATGATAACAACATATTTAATTATCTCATAAGTGAATAAGTCTTAAATCTTAATTGTAATTTTTAATTAAAATTTTTTTATATATAAGAAATTTCAATTAATTATTTTGTTAAAGTTAAAAACTAAAAAAATTTAATTATTGGCTCCAGGGGAGAATGAATAGATGAAAGATGACAGATCATTCTTGTTAGATAGTTGTACTAATCTCCATATTTACTATTGCATTTGTTTTCTTTTCTTGTTGCTAATAACCTTATGTGTTTGTACTTCGTGGTCATGCTCCTTTGGTTTTGAGCATTGACTTGAAAATTATCCAAAAAAGATTATTAGATGTGTAAAAACGTAAAATCAAATCTATAAATTATTAACGAATATATTAAACAAGTCAACAAATTATAATTTAAATGACATAGTCTTTTTATATTTATCTAAAAGTTTAAACTTTTTTATTATGCAATAAATATATATATATATATATATATATATATATATATATATATATATATATATCAAAAGTCAATACCTCGTATATATAATATAATACATATGTGAATTGTCAAACAGCATTGGCAAACAGCTCATAAACTCCACTAGGAAATTGCATGCAAAGAAGCTTACGCACATGTTTGCTTGGCCGTGAAAACTTGTGTTCCTCCAACACAAATTATTATGCCATTGCCGACTACTAATATATTCAGTTATATAGTTGGATTTTGATCTTTCCTTTGGGATCCATGACTTCGATTTATCACAACTATTATTATCCAATCCAAAGTCCCGAGGTATTTATGTATATAGTAGTACCTTGGCTACTTTTCTGGACCACATATTATAGTAACATGCAATAAAATGTTAAATCCGGCCGGGAAACCAATAAAGGTATAGTCAATAATAAGCTAATAAATATATTTAAATTATATTTTATATTAATTAATTATCATTAATTATTGATTATTTAAATTTTATTTTTTAACAAATATAAAATTATTAATTATTAATTATTTTTTTATTTTAATTCACCTTTTTATTATTTATTAAGCAAATCTTAATTTCTCTTAAAAAAAGTTCAAACTTCAAGAAAAAAAAACACCAAAATATAAGATAAAGAATTATTCAAATCCTAAAAAAAATATACAAAATATAGAAAAAAGAATTATCCAAATCCTAAGAAAAAAATACAAAACATAAAAAAATCATCCAAAACTAATAAAAAGAATCATCCGAAATTTGAGAAAAAAACATAAAAAACTAGTTAAAAGAATCATTCAAAACCAAATAGGAGGAGGAGAAGAAGAAGAGCCGTAGGGTGACTGACGACGACATCTTGGACGACATTGCGTACACGGTGGAGAACTTGCGGTGGCGCGTTACGAGGAGGAAGCCACAGAACCTGCGCATCGCGAATAGAGGAATCGCCATGGATCGAAATAGTTGATCGCGCGTTGCAAATGGGAGCCGTGGCAGTACAAATGCGTCGAGACGGTAGACGGCATCGTCGACAAAACAAGGATGCACCGTAACTGTGAACAACATTTACACCACTCTCACGAACGGCGAAAAATCGAACAGGGAGCAACGGAAAGGATGGTTGGATGGAGAATGTTAACGCCGCAGTTGTGTTGAAGAGTGAGACAATGCATGCAGTCATGGAGAGAGAAGGTGAAGAAAAGGGAGCTGAAAGTCCTCTTTCGTTATTCTCGTTGTGTGATGGATGAACGTATCACAATAATTTTATTTTGGCATATCAAGTAATTAATATCTAATATTTATAATTATAATTGAAAAAAAATAAAATAATTATAATTAATTAAATTGTTTAATTTTTGGGTGGTTAAACTTGGTTCTCTGTACTAAAATGTTTCATTCTCACTTGAGGAGAAAATGTATCGAGGTATTTTTAAGCATTATTAGATAAACATGTATTCGAAAGTGGATCAATACAGTATTCAATATATACCAAATGTAAAAATAATATCTTTGAATGTATATATAAAGACCTTTAAACAAAGAATTTATCAAAATCGGGTGTGCATATACTCAAGGACGGACTTAGAAGGGGCGAGTAATGATCTCAGTGTAAACTCCGTTAAATTAGTAGATAATTAGTTAATAAATTAGTTTTTAATAAAGAAGATTAGAAATGCGAATATTATATTAAATTAGGATAGAGCTCATCAAAACGAGAATTTTGACACTAATTTCGAAGAAAACGGTCTAAGATTGGATCGAACGGGACAAACCGGTTGAACCGGACCCAAATAAAACCCGTGGGCCCAACCGGACCAACCCATTAAATGAGCTTAAAACTCATTTCTCTCTTCAAAGACAGCAGAAGCAGAAACGCATTAGGGGAAGGAGAAGAGAAATTCACCAAAACCTTTACGGTGATTTCAAAACGTCGTAGCTCCTCCGTCCGAATTCCGATCGTCGCACTGTTTGCGGCCATGCGTCCAGCACGTCGAGCTAGACATTTCTATCAGAACAATTTCATCGGTAACTTTTTTAATCACTCTTAGCCTCCTCTTCCCCCAAATTTTTGAAAATTGAGTAGGAATGTTGAATTTCTTTGATTTCTGATGTTTTAGGATCCAATTAGCTTGAGAAAAACATTCACTCTTACTTATGTAAAGCTTGGGTAAGGTGAAGATACCATGATTCTATTTTTATTTCATTGAATTTAAGTTTTGAGTATTAATTTGGGCATATATGTGTTATAAATGTGTATTAGGTTGTGAATAAATAATTGGAGTTTGAAATTTTGAATACCGGAACTTAGAGGAATGAAGCTGTGTAGTTGAGATTTTGGGACTGTGATTGGTTTTAAATAAATTGCCTTGATCGTTACTTGAGAATCGGCTAAGGTATGGTTTAGGTTTCTTGCATTTAATATATAATGTTCTGTGAAAACTTAGGTTAGGTGATCTTAGGATAAGTTGGAAGGTGTGGAGGTGTACAATGCTTAGTTTCATTAACATTTATGATGTAAATGAGTTTTGTGGTGGTAATTGTTGTTGTAGAGATATTAGGGTGATAAATATCGAGTTGATGATGATATGAATATGTATATATTGTTTACGTGTATATATGAAAATGATGAATGGTGAAACTGTGAACCATTGTTGTATATTGTTTGATGAAATGGTGTATGATTTTGTAGCTTGGAAAGTTGTTTATGATGATGGAAAAAGGGCATTTTATGTTAAAAGCTTAAGATTTGTGAGCTTTGGTTTGGATTGGTATTGGTTGAAGGACTTGAAAATTGTATGAGTATAATTGTTGATTTGAGGTAGGTTTATTGTGATGATTGTTATGTTGATGAGAAGAGGTATGTTGAATAGAAGAAAATGCAGGTTTGATGGTGAGGAGGATGGAGTTTTTGAATGAAATGAAGGCTTGGAAGAATTTGCAAAAGTTGGTTTTTGGCCGAACTTCGGCACAGTATAATTTGGCTCTCGAATCCTCAATTTGTTTCCAACTTGTTTTAAAATGAGAATTGGGTTCATGAGGTTTATGCCATTTGAAAAACGAATGAAAAATATTTTAAATCGAAGAAATTATGGGCGTTGGAAGATCTGAACTTAAACTGATTTCCTTTTTCAAATCTGCAGCTTACAACTGATTCTGGTATTTTTGAAAGAACGTACGTCCACGCGTACACGTGGCATGGGATTTTGGCGATGCGTACGCGACTGATGCCATGCACATGCGTAAAGGGTAGTAAGCATGTCCACACGTACGCGTGACCCACGCACACGTGTGACATGAAGTTTTCACCCACGCATACGCATGACAAAGGACGCATGCGCGAGCTGCACTTTTACACTCCCACGCATACGCGTGGCCCCTATTTCAGAAAATATGGTTTTCAAAGTTTTAAACTGTAGTTCAAACCTCTAAATCTCTATTTTCATTTCTTTAGTCATGAATAGTGGTATTACACCTGATAATCAGATGAAGTTAGGAAATGGAGATGACTTGGAGGTGAAGTAAAGCTGAAAAGTGATGAATTGATTATGAAATGTTACGGATGATCATGTATGATACTTGACTTGATAATCAAATGAATGATCATGTATGAAACTTGGCTTGAATGATTAAATGATCTGAGATACGAGATTTCCTGGATAAAGTGTCGTGGCTTGCCACCACGTGTACCAGGTTGAAAGCTCGATACTCTGTTGACCTTACGACGTAAGGGTGATCGAGCACTTATAAATTCTCAGGAATGTTAACCCCCATTGAGTAATATTGATTATTTGAGAAAAAGCTATGCATAGACTCTTGGGGATGCACGTCGAGGGACAGTCTAAGGTTTTCGGACTTATTGGGTTAGCTGGTTAACCGACAGATGAGCCTCATCAGCCAAAGGACAGGCATGCATCATTTGTATACTACTTGAATTACTTGTTTGTGCATTAACTGGGTGTGCCTAAGTGTACTTGTCATGCTAAATGTATATTTGTTACTTGTAGTATTTGTAACCTTCTTGTACTTGCCT
Organism: Arachis stenosperma; assembly: GCF_014773155.1. NCBI lineage: Eukaryota > Viridiplantae > Streptophyta > Magnoliopsida > Fabales > Fabaceae > Arachis > Arachis stenosperma. The sequence continues at coordinate 15,000,820 of NC_080386.1, read as the reverse complement.
TTATCTGTTTGTTTGTCTGTAAAATGCTGACGGAGATGGAGGTATGGAGGAATGATAGTACGAGACTTAGATTTAAGATTAAACTATAAGTCAGGTTTAGATACTCTTAAAAAACCACCTTTTATGACTTCTGTTTAATATTTTAAGCTCTATAATCTGAGAGTCGGCATTCTAGGATTGCCTCTGGCATTCCCAGGCCTTATATATTATGTGTGTGGCACCTTTACCATACTGAGAACCTCCGGTTCTCATTCCATACTATGTTGTTATTTTTTTCAAATGCAGTCGAGAGGCGTCTCGTTAGGCGTCTGGACTCTTGAAGCGAAGTAGTTACTGAATTATTTTGTCATACAGTGATATATATATATATATATATATATATATATATATATATATATATATATATATATATATATATATATACTTAACTTTCTCTCCGCATAACTTGTTCTTTTGATCCTTTTAGAAGTTTATGGAGAGGCAGAATTTTGTTTATATACATTTAGGTTTGGGATACGTATATATATACGTGTAAATATTCTCCTACCAGCCTTGACTTCGCGGGCTGAGTAGAGAGCTTGTTATTTTGTATCATTGGCTCTCTATTCCTACTTTTATTATCTTATGTTTGATAGTTATAGTTTTCTTCATACGCAAGTTATTCCGTTTCCGGAGTGTTGTGCTTTTCGTTTCACGATTTTGTTTTACCCATTCTTCAAGACTCCTAGTTTATTATATTCTTTCTACCTATATGTATTTTAATTTTAAAAGTCGTAGCACCTCGCCACCTCTGTTTTATATCCTAGGTGTAAAGTTTTGTGTGGTAGAGTATTACACTCGGCCCCCCAAAATTTTAAAAAACTATATTTATATATAAGATATGTGTTTAAAAAATAAAAAATATTATGTAATTTAATAGTTTTATATGTTTTATTTTTCACTGTGTAATGGATTTATGTCTTAATTGTTTAATTTACTAATATTTTTTACTTAACTAATTTAATATCATACCCTCAAGTCTTTGCACCTTTCAAATTAATTTTTATATAATAATTTCTATATTTATTTTTTAAAAAATATTTTATTTTTTATATTAATATATTTAACATTCATATTACTATATTAATAATAATTTACGTAGTTATATTTTGGTAATCACATTATGTACTTTAGATATTATTTTCTTGTAAAAAATACTCATTTTTCTTCTAAATTTACGTTGTTAAAAGAAAAATTTTATAAAAATATCTTATATCTTGTATTCTATAAGGGTATTGTGTCTTTCAAATAATTAATAATTTATAATTTATTTTTAAATTTTTAAAATTTTTGAAAGAATTAATTTTAATTAATAAGATATGTGATAATTTTTACCTAAACACGCTATAAATTATTGGTATTTTATAATTTTATAATGTAATATTGATATTGTTATATTTTTATGATGTAATTATCATATTAAAAATAGAATTATAAAAAAAATTTATAATTATATATACTTTTTGATAAATCTTTTAAAAAACTAATTTTAATAATTATATGTTAATTATTTTTATAGAATAAAAAAATTATATAAAATTCGGTCCTTCCAAATTAAAATTTCTAAATCCGTCCCAAGATATGTTTGAATACAATTTCATAACCAAGTAGACAGATGGTATCCATAACATCAATAACTTTTTTGATACAGATTAATTTTTTTAATGTCTTTTTAATAATCAATAAAAATTATTCTATCTATCTAGACAATTTTTTTCCATGTGTGTTAAGTACATCTGAAAAAATATTTTTTAATTTTCATTAATTAATATACGGTTAGATAAAAGATATCAAACTAATGTCATGTCCAAAATTTATCCCAACACATATATCACTAGTCAACAAAGTACCCTTACTTTATAGCCTTAGTCCGTTCGAGGAGAAGTATTTCTTGTTCTTTTTTGGGCAAGAGACAATTAGTGGAACTTTCCTTCACAGTTATTGTGTTTAGGGTAAAAGTGGATTAAAAAGAAAGTAATAAAAAGGAGGGGAGCTTTTTGAATTTCAGATGAATAAAATCAGAGCTCCTTTTGTAATTATTTTAGAGAAGCTTACCCGTAGTCTCCTTTTAGATAGGGCTATTTTATCTAATATCCATAGTCAACTTTCTATAATAAAAGCTTAAAATTCATACCTCCAACTTTGTAGAGACAGATTATTAACTTATTATTTACCACACCCAAAATGACTATTGTGGTATTGCCACACCATTTTGTTTAATTTTTGTTGTATATTATTATGGAGTCATTATTAGTTACTATACTACTGTATAAATATTCATTTAATCTTACTAATATTAAAAATGAATTCACTAATGATTTAGTTGTTTAAACTTCTCAAATGAAAATAAATTAAATACTCTTGTGTATGTATTTATCAAACTATGAATTTATTATATAGACATAATAATGTTATAATATTTTTTAAAACTATACAATTTATATTATATAATTATATATTTGAGCTATTCAGTTTTGTAAAAAGGATAAATTACTAAAAGCACGCATACAAAAATAAAGTAAAATGGTGTCAAAATAACTTATCCCAATAAACAAACTAATCTAAAATCAATCATAATTTAACAAAATAATCGTGGATATATATTAATTAATTAGTTAGAACTAATTAAGAAAGTAAGCATCAAGAACGGAAGAGACGGAGAAGGAAGAAAAAGGAGCATGTTAGGTCGCATGTGGAAGGAATTAATGGCACCAATCCCGAAGTTATAAACTTTAGACTTTGAGACATGATTCACTTCTTATGGCGCATTAGGCGCGGTCTCTGAAAAACACACGAGATATGTATACATAGTGAGAATATTTAGAATTAGCATACACTTATATAAAATTAATAATAATAATTAACTATATTGTTCCTCCAATTCCTCTCTATATATAATTTTCACTCCCATTTTGGTACATTACTAACTACATATATACTCATCAAATTAGAGTAAGTCATAACCATGATGATGGGAACGAATAAGTTGGTGGTGTTGGTGTTGGTGTCCCTCTCTTTTGCTTTTGCAACAGAAGCTTGCCATGTCAAAGGCAGAGTTTATTGTGATACCTGCCGTTTTGGTTTTGAAACTAAGGCCACCTTCTACATTCCAGGTACATTATCATTATCATTTAATTACTCTATTAATTTCTCTAATTTCATTAAATTTTTAATTAAATTTCTATATTTTTTAATTAAATTTTTATACTATTTTTAATTTTATAATTAAGTATTTTTTTATAAAAAATATTAAAATTAATCGAACATTTCTTATAAAAAATATATAATAAAAAATTTAATTATATTTTTAATTATGAATATTTTTAATTTACAAAAAAATATTTAATTAATTCTAATAATTTTTATATTAAAAAAGACCTAATTACAAAATTAAAAATAATATAGACTTAAATAAAAAAATATATAAAAATCTAATTATAAATTTGGTAAAACTATTATTATTTACCACTCAACTAAAACTATTTGCATGTATATATGGGTCTTTCTGAGAAGGTGACTACTTTAACTAATGTGATTTTATTGAATTCTTGGTTAATTAATTAGGTGCAACGGTTGCAATTCAGTGCAAAAACAAGAAGACAATGAAAGTAGAGTATTACACGGAAGTTAAAACAGACAACACTGGAACATACGGAATTGAGGTTGACAAAGAGTTCAATGAGCACAATTGTGAGAGTGTTCTTGTTCACAGCCCAGTGTTGGGGTGCAGCAAAGCAGACCCAGGGCGTAGCAAGGCCACCTTGGTGCTGTCCCACTATAAAAATGGCCTACTCAACCATGTCCACTATGCTAATAACCTTGGTTTCTTGAAGGATGAGGCATTGCCTCAGTGCCAACAACTCCTCAAATACTACTTCTCAGATGTTTGATTCTGATGATGAACTACTATTAGCAGCTATATGTTCTTGATTTGATTTTATGTGCATTAATATTAGAATAATAACTAAAGCTAAGAAGGATTTTTTCATCTATTTCTAATTAAGTTTAAGTATCTAGCTATATGCTTTATTATTATTTGTTTCCTATTTAGTAACTTTTAAAGTTTTGATTCATTTGTTTGTATTAATAAGGTCACTTAGTTGTGGCTTTCGAATGATGGGTTGTTGTATAAGTTTCCTATTCTTATTTTATCGCATTAAACCAAATCAAATTAATCACCGCGTGTGTATTTTGGAGGATAATAATTTTTTTTTGTTCGTGATGAAAAAAAAACCAATAAATAAATAAATAATTGTTTAAGAAAGATAGTTCTACTAAATACTACTCTTAAAACTCTTTTTAAGGCAATGGAAGTTCTATTTAGAGAGAAAGGATTCTTATTGCGCAGTCTTTATCATGATGTCTATTACTGTGTTTGCATATCTCAAGATCAACTAGAGATCAGTACGCCATTGTCAAGACATGATACTCGAATTTTCAATCCCAAAGGATCAAAAAATCAGAGCAATCCTATAAATGACAATAATAAAGGTCTCCGCACAATCTGTCTCACATATAATATTTCTTTGTCCTGAGTCCCAATCTAAAAGAAAGTCTCTCCAAATAGTAAACAACTCTCCTTGCAGAATACTATCACTTTCAATTGTTTTCAGACAGTTTTGTTGCCATATTCTCTTCCAATCTCTGCTGACACATTCAAAACCAACCCGAGCACCATTGGTAGAATAGCTAGCATCACATAATCTTAAAGGTACCCACCGATAGGGAAATCTATAAGCCACTAATGGTGGAGGGTATAGACACTCGCTGCAACTCAAAATAAAATATTTCGGAGCTCCTTTTCCAAGAACAAAGCCATACCAGTTACCTTGTCCGTGGTCCAAGGCTCGTGGACATAAAAGATCTCGTTATTCTTCGAACTCCAAATCCACCAGAGACTAGAAAAGAATCTAAAGGGGCGTTATTTGCTATTATATAAGTACCAACTCATCAAATCCAATGGTTGATCGGAGATCCCCAAAACTTGCCAAATTAGCTGGACTTTTGGACAAAATCCCGAATGCAATATAAAATAGATTCTTGACCTGAGAAACATTGTGGACAGCTATCCGTGTGCAAAATGCTCCTCTTAAAACGAAATGCAGGAGTAGGAAGAGCCTCTCGAAGATGTAGTCAAGCTAAGAATTTGTGCTTTTGCGGAACATATTGATGCCAAAGCCAAAGCCAATTCTCCTGTCCTCCCAACTAAACATTTTCTTACTGAGTCATAAATAACCATTACGAGCGTTATAAACCTTTGAAGCCGCACCAATCCAACACCAACCGACTTCTGAACCAGCTTGAATATTTGAGTTGTAAGAGTTAAAGTTGCTCTGCAAAAAATGATTCAGAGGATAATAGATATTCTCAATGTTTCATTGTTTAAATGACCAAAGATTCAAGATTCCGAGATCCGAATCAAAAATATGAACACGAGGATAATACTTTGATGAGCACATTTTGAATTCAGTATATAAGTGAAGCGGACTATTTACGTATAATTATTTTTATCTGAAGATTATAATTGATTATTGTCAAATATTTTGATATATTTGATTAAATTATCTTTTAATCATTAATAATTATTATCTTTGTATAAAATTAAAATAAGTAGACGTGAATTTACGCCATAACTGAAAATGCCTTGGCTAACTCTTCCCAACAAAACTTTCTTCCAGGAACTCGATGGACTAGTAGAGAGGTGCTTTGGGAGGGTTAATTTTTTTTGTTTTTTAAAAGAAAAAATGCTCTCCCATTGTCTATTTTTCTTTACATCTTGTATCTACATTATTGTTAAAATATTTTTTATGAAAAAGTACACATCTGTTAAAAATAAATAAATATGTATAATATATATAAATAAACAGAACTTAAGTGATATTAAGGAAAAAAAAAAGTAAATTAGCATTTGATAGCGAGAAAAATAATATAAAAAGATATAAAAATAACATAACTAAAATATTTTTGACATCATTAATTTATTTTTTTAATAATTAAAAATTATAACAATAAATACTAAAATAGTCCGTAAAAAACTTTAAATTAGTTAATTTGATTTTTAATAAAATTTTATTATTTTAATTTTTTTAAGAATTACTCTCGTTATACAAATTACCTTACTTTCAATTAAATTTCTAATATGCATATTAAAAAATAAATCTTTAAAAAATTTTATTATAAAATAATTAAATTTAAAAAATTATAATTATAAGATAAATTAATTTTCTTTTACAGTATAACCAATTTGTCTAAAAAATTTTAAAATAATAAAAAGTTATTGATTAATAAATATCTAATTTAAAACTTTTTAAGAATTAATTTAAATATTTACTCAAATCATATAAATTATTACTCCATTCAAACGAGAGAATATTGATAAAGATGTGACCGAGGCCATATATAAGAAACACGCAAAACAAACAAAATCATATGCATGCATCCTTGCACGTTCCTATGTTCGAAAAGAAATCACTCCTGGGAGAGACTGAAACTTATTGAAAGAATTATCTTCACATCACACTTTAGGTAAAGTAGAAGTGGCTTGAGCCTAGCTTTTACTTAGATCCTTTCCTGGATCTATGACTTAATAGAAAGAGACGACTAAAGTCAACAGTTCAGGAAAGCCTTGTTTCTTTACTCGTAATGGAACTAGCTCCCATGATTAATTGATAGAAGATGACTATTTGATCATCAGTCAAGTTTTGGGAGAACGAAATCCATTGTGCTTTGCCCATGTTAGAAAACTATTACGCCTTAGCGCAAGGTTGTTGTATAGAAGGGAAGAAGCGAGCCTTGGAGCATTCTCTGATTTGATAATCAATTCCGTGCATAATTGTCAGAAATAAATCGGTGATCGAATCGATTAAGTTATTATTTTATTAGTTTATTGGTTCAATCAATAAATTATTAGTTGAATTGGTAAAATTGGTCCTACATAAATAAAAAATAAAAAATAATAAAAAATTAAATAAAGTTACAATTAGGTCTATGAAATTTTCGATTTCGAATTAATTAGCCTTTGAAAATACTAAAGTACCGATTTGGTCCTCCGAAATAGTCCCTCTATCAATTTATCATGTGAAATTTAATAGTAATACTTATATGTCCCTACTAATTAGTCCTAAGTCGAAATTCTCAAAAACTTACTACTTGACTCAATACTCTAAAAAATTTAAAATAAATATCTTTACTAGTATTTTAATATATAAATATTAAAATATTTAATACTTATTTTAGTAATTGTATAAATCCTAAATAATTATAAATTAAAAAAAGTGAGTATAAAACTAAAATTAAATTAAATAAATATAAAATAATTCAATTATGTATGCATATAATATATATAATAACTAGCACATAAAATAGTAAATGAACAAAATAGCCTGGTGGCATGTCTTGATGGAATGCAGCAAGAGGACATGAATTTATGAGTTTAAACCTCTCTCTGCATGCATTTTTGAATATTGGATCCAATATTCAAATGCTGTTACCAAGAGGCGTTGGAGCACCAAAGACCTGTGAAACGCTGGAGTATCGTAAAACTGGCCGGTTCATGAATTTGTAACAAATTGGCTAGTTTTTGGCTGATTTGTGACGAACCGTTTGATTTTTGGCGGTTTAATTGCACCTTCGATCCAAACTATCAGTCGAACCGGCCAAACTATCGGTTTATTAATTTTTCGATCAAATCGGTCAGTCTGCTCCATTTCTTACAACTATGATTCTGCGTCTTGCTTGATCATTGAATTAAGTGCGGTGTGCGGTAAGACTGAAACGTTACTTCACTTCGTTGAATGTGTCGGATCACATATAACAAAGAATCTTTTTTTAATTTATATGACTAACTTACATCCACTGTGATACAACAATGTATCAAGAGACTGAGAATCAGATGGAAATCAAAGGGAATAGGATACAGATCCTAGAATTAGACCAAAAGGGGAATTAGAATTTCTAATTACATTAAATATATATTTATACTATTACATCTACTGCGATACAATAATGTATCAAGAGATTGAGAATCAGATAGAAATCAAAGGAAATAGGATACATATTCCTAGAATGAAGGTCAAAACGAGAATTAGAGTTTTTAATTACATCATGTATATCCACGTTATTATTTCATATTGTTATTCATATATAATATAATTTTCTAAGTGAGCTATAGGTCCAATACTAATCCTAACATTACCTTTCTTTTTAAAACAACCTTGTCCTCAAGCTTGTGGAAAAAAAATATCCTAATTAAAAATGTAAATGTGAATTACAAATAATAAAAGAAACAATTAATCCTAAAATAATAATATTTTCTATGCTACAACTCAAAATAAAAAATTTACCATCAAGATCCCATTGTTTAAAAAAAATTAGGCCTATGAAAATATGAAAATAATTCTTTGAAAGTTGGCCTAGACCTATTCTGCAGAAATTGAAGTTGGACTGAGCATACCAAGTAGAGGCCCAACCCTTGAGGAGGGAGCAATACCTTCTCATTCTTTTCATTTTTCAGGTGAAAATTAGGAAAGAACGAGCCACCACAGCTTCAACAAGCACACCGCTGGCCATTGTAAGCTTGCATGAAGGATCTGGCGATCTAATCAGCACCGCTGTCCGTCCTCCATCCTTCCTTCTCCATCTTCCTTCTGTGCTACTTGTTGTGGCATTTGTTTTACAACCTGCCGAAGCCACCGCTAGCCGTTGCAAGCCATTACTGTTTCGTCTTCTATCGTGATCCCAAGGGAAAACAACCATTATGATTGGTGGTGCCTTAACCACGATCAGAGAGAGACTCAACGGAACCCAAAAGCTTGGAAATCTCTGTTACTGATGGTGGTTGCAATAGCGTGAGCACTCATCAATGCTACTAGAGCACCTTGCACTTCTCCCTTTCGCTTCACGAAAGCACCAACCTCGGCACTTCTCTTGGCATCATCATCGTTGCAGAATTGCCTTAGATCTCGGCCGTTCTCACCCCTCCCCATCACGAAGGCACCATCCTCGGTGCCGATGGCAACTCCGCCATGCTACCTCTCTTCGTCATCCATGACGATTGTCCATGGTTTCAGCAACTCCGATGGTGCAACCCGCCATTCTTCCTCCTATCATTCGTTGAGATCTGTCCTCAGAACTCCTCTGTTCGCCATCACAGATTCGGGCTACTACCGATCTTTTGCAGTCTGCATAGTATCGCTACCACCAAATTTGTTTGTAACTTCTTCATCGTTCGTGTTCGTAATTCTTGGAACTTCACTATAATCGTTTTCTTTTGAAAGTGATGAATTTGATTTGATTGGAATCTTTGGAATTAAAGCTTTAAATCAATGTCCTACTATTTTGGAATTGCTGTGTAGTTGATATCTGAATTGGGATACTACTTCTTTTAAATCAATATTCCAATCTGAAATGTTATTTTGAGCAATTTATGGTAATACTGGTTGAAAATCTGGTTAGTAACGATGCAGGAATGCTATATCAAAGGTTTGCCAGTCTGACACCAAATTGTGTTGCCGCCAGAGCCGAAACCACATCAGATTGCGTCCGATTAGTCCCCCGATGAACTCTCAAAAATGTTGAACTCCGATGTTTCTTTGGCATGCCACCGTTTCCAAGCACAAATAATCCACCAATAGCCTCGTTCTTGCCATTGAATATTGGAACATCATCATGCCAAGGAATGTGACTTGAATTCGAACCACCATGGGAAGCAGTGATCGCTGCTGGCATGATGTTCAATGAAAGCACCATTTGATACAATAATGTATCAAGAGATTGAGAGAATTAGGTAAAAATTAGAGGAAATAGGATAGAGATCCCTAGAATTAGGGCCAAAAGAAGAGTTAGAGTTTCCAATTTCATCATGCATACCCACACTATTATACCATACTCCTATTTATAGCATAATTTTCTAAGTAAGTTATAGGCCCAATATTAATCCTAACACACTTCTATCAACTAAGTTTTATGAGTATATGCTAGATATTCACAAGATCAAAGCTCTTCACGTATTTCATCAATCACCATTCTTATTGTGTCCACAGAAAAAATCTAATACCATGTGTTCACTTTTTCCGATGCTAGTCTGGTAAGAATCTCTAAAAAAGAAAGATGATTTTCTCTCTCTCTCTCTATATATATATATATATATATATATATATATATATGGTGAGTTCTGTGGTGGCATCGCATTTCAAGTGTCTATGCTGCCCAAGGCGCCACAACCAATAGAGAAATAACATGTGTCAAATGCATTGTTGTAGAAGCGATAGTTTGACCCTGCGTAACTACTGTAAATGCATTAATAGTGGTGCAGTAAATGTTTATGTGCTGCTAATTGTAATTGCTAACGACGAAAAAGGAGAAAAGGTCTACGGGTGGCGTTATTGTCGGGGGATAGTTTGAGGTTTGGAATAACGGCAGCCATGGCGGCGGACCTGGAAAGTCTAGAGAAGAGGCGGTCTCTTGTACCATGCAAGGGAAAACTTCATAAATGGAGAAGCGAGTATCCATGGCGGATCTGATAGTGGTTGAAAGCAAGATAACTGTTGGAATTGTGTAACATCATTAATTTTATTTCGTTATTGTGGTACGCATGTAAATAGTAGTTAGGGTTATTAATTTCTGTGTCCATACGACCTATAATGAGGTTGAAGATCAAATTTAGGCAAAGTGGGAAAATTGTGTAATCTACCGTAGATTTACAACATGAATAAAATCGAAGCTACTTATTTAGGCTGAGGTGCTGCTAAACTGTGTTGTCTAATGTACTCGTGGTCTGGTTATGCTAGGTATATTTTGTTTTGGAATGGAAAGCAATACCAAAGCAAGTTCTAATTTTTTGTGGAACAACGAAATTAAGGGATGAGGAGGACTCAAGCGGACCAGACACGCTGGAAGCAAAGGTAGGGAAAACTGACACTGCCAAGGGGCTGGTGTATGCTCTGCTAGTGATCATCCTAGCACGACAAGAGTGACAAAGTTATATTTGGAATTGGAAAATTCAGTATGATATTTAGTATACAAACAATGTTTTCTCTTTCGCAATTTTATAGTCAATTAGTGACCAAGGTTTACGATTTAGCCAGTGAATAGAGTTTTTTCTATTAATATAATCTTTCGTACATTGAGATTATTTGTAGAATAAAAGAGTTTTCCTAACAACATCTTATATATCTAATAAACAATTGTTGTTTAATATTTAATTTCTTCACATTTTGACACATATAACACAAATAACTTGCCAATATTTCTCACGTAATAATAAATGATAATCGACGTTTCCGACCACATCACTTTGCTCCTTTTTGCATTTTTAGGATGAGCTTCCTAGAATCAAATTATAAAGTTTTCTCTAAAGTCTAAACAAATAACTTAATTTTTTCTTTTCTCTGTTTTTTGGACATGAGAGATATCTGACTTTAGTAAATTGACAAAATATTTTGTTTCAATCTATAACCACTTATATTGGACTAGTATTAGAAAAAATAAAAACCAAAACAATTCATAAAAGTTTGTTCACTTACCTACAAAGCCCATATACAGACGACATTTTTTGGGCGACGTAGTTACAAGTCTATCCTGCGATAAACTTCCGCAAGTTACTATGCTCAACACCAATTTAATCAACTCGTTAACACTAACCATCAGTCAAAGCAGCATCCACTGTATTGTCACTTGTCGTCTCCCCACGGGCTAGTTTACCCTGCAGTAAACCCCCACAAGTTACTGCGCTCGACACCAATCTAATTGACTCATTTATTCTATTATATAAAAATCGAGTTTCTACAATTAATGATGGATCTGATGTGACATGCTTTTGAGAGTATTTTTCGATTTATTTCTTTTAACTTATTAAACACAATTCATTATGGTGAATTAATTATAGTAACTAATTGATTTGATTAGATATTTAAATATCACACAATTTATTATAATTTATATCAAACAATTAATTGTTAAAAGTGTTTTTCAATTTATTTCTTTTAACTCATTAAATACAATTCATTACAATGAATTAATTATATCAACTAATTGATTTAATTAGATATTTAAATATAAAATAATTTATTATAATTTATATCAATTAATCAATTATAATTCATTATATCAATTATTTTGATTTATTATTTTATAAGGTGCATATTAAAATAGATAATTTGTTATTTATTCTAATTGAATATAATAAATAGAGATTAATTTAGTTAAGAAAATCATTATCTTTATAAAAGAGTGTTTCCTATTTGTTTTTTTAATTCATTAAATTCAATTAACTATTTCTTAATTTATTTTTTTGAATTCAATAAATTAAATCAAATCAATTATACTAATTATTTGTATCAACTAATTAATTTAATTAATTCTTAAAAATATTTTTATTTAATTTGTTTTATTTATTTAAATATATTAATTATAACTAATCAATTATTTAATTTTATTAGGATAAATATCAAATTTTATTTCTAATATAAAAATATAAAATTTTATTCCTTCTATTTTTATTTTATTATTATAAAAGATCATATATACTAAAAAATGATCTTTATCAATTACTCTTTCATTATACTAGAAAATGATCATATATACTATTGTTGTCACTATCTTTGTTTTATAACTATTCTTTGCTCTCCAAGATTGCTACAGCTATAAAAGATTTGAATATTTGGGTCATGGATGTGGTTTTAGTATGGTTTTGAAAATTGGATTGGATTCGCTGGTCAAATTGATCCAACCAAAAACCAACATGAAAACAAGTCCAATCCATTGCTAATAACCGTCCATTTTGAACCATTTAAAAATTGTTGAACCGATCAAGAACCGGCAAGTTGGAACGGACCGGTGAACGGCCGGTTCTTGATAAACGGTGTGGTTTTGATATTTTTTTTAAAAAAAAACACCTGTTACAGTATGGATGACCACTAACCCTTTATCCAATTAAAAGGTGCTTATATAATACAAACCTTTAATGTAGACGGTGCCATCCTTTCCAAAGCTTGAAAAAGCTAATCTTGTACAACTATAAATAAGGCTTCATAGCCTTACTTACAATACACAACAATAATAAAACAATTAGTCCCTCTCTCTCTTTCTTACACTACAAAGCACTTCTTTATTTTCTCTTTTCATATACTACTATTATAATATTAATATATTATTTTATAGTAGTATAATAGTATTGGTAAATATTGATAGTAGTATTTTTCTATTTATACTTTATTTTATTACCTCTTTTCTATTTATTTTACAACACATTATCAACACAAGACTCTGATCAAATTTTTAGGAAGACTCAGGTAACAAATTTTCATTATGTCAAAGCTCTCTCATCTTGAATTCAATGCTCTTGATATATGTGAAAACAATTATTTATCATGGATATTAGATACTGAAATCCATCTTGATTCAATGGATCTTGGAGATACCATTAAGGCTGAAAATAATGCATCTCAGAAGGATAAAGCCAAAGCCATGATTTTTCTTCGTCGTCATCTTGACGAAGGATTAAAAAATGAATATCTCACATTAAAAGATTTTGCAGATTTTAGAAAGACCTTGAAGAAAAGTATAATCATAAAAAAATGGTGATACTTCCTCAAGCCCGATATGAATGGATGCACTTGCGTCTATAGGATTTTAAATCCATAAATGAATATAATTATGCAATGTTTCGAATCACCTCACGAATGAAATTATGTCGGAAAAAGATAACTGACAATGATATGTTGGAAAAAATTTTCTCAACCTTCCATGCCTCGAATGTGCTCCTGCATCAGCAGTATCGAGAAAAAGGGTTTAAAAAATATTCTGAGTTAATTTCTTGCCTTCTTGTTGTTGAACGCAACAATGAGTTATTTTTAAAGAATTACGAAGCACGCCCAGCTGGCGCCGCCCTATTTTCTGAAGTAAATACGGCAAATCATTACCCCGGAAGAGGTAAATGGCAAGGTTTTAATAACAAGAAAAATTATGGAAGGAAAAGGAATTATGTTCAAAAGAGAGGATCTCATTAGAAGTGGGATAAAGAAAGAAATATTGGGCAAAATAAATCAACAGAGGATAAGTATTTCCGTTGTGGTGGAAAGAGCCATTGGTCGCGTACCTGTTGTACACCAAGGCACCTAGTCGATCTTTATCAAGCATCTTTGAAAAATGATGATCAAGGAAAGGAAACAAATTTTGTTTCAAATGATGCTGAAAATTCCACCACTCATTATGATGTATCCGATTTCTTTGAGGATCCTGAAGAAAATATTGGTCATTTGATCAATGATGGAATAGTTTAATGTGTGAGATTGCTAAGTATTCATGTAAATAAATAATGTAAAGAACTTATTGTTAAGTTTTATTTTCTATGTATTTAAGTTTCAAATATGATGTATATAAGTAATGAAATATTAATGTTTATGAATTTTGAAATCATCAAATATGTCAAGTTTTAAAATAAAAATTTTAGTATATGACATTATGTACAGTGTTTCTTAGAAAAATAATTCCAATCAAGAATTCAATTTAACTGTGAATGTATTGCTACTCATTTTATTATTATTTATCTTTGAAGAAAATGACAAGGATATATAATAAAGATGTATGCCTTGCGGATAGTGCAAGTTCGCACACCATTCTCAAAAGTGATATATATATATATATTTTACCCATCTTGTGCCAAAAGAAGAATATGTTAATACTATTATTGGCTCAGGCAATGTGATAGAAGGCTCTGGAAGAGCTATAATTTTGTTTCCCGGAGAAACAAAATTCATAATAAATAATGCACTATTGTCTACCAAGTCTCTAAGAAACTTGTTGAGCTTTAAAGATATTCGCCGAAATGGATATCATATTGAGACTATGAATGAGAAAAATCATGAGTACTTATGTATCACAACTCATGATTCTAATAAAAAGGTTATATTAGAAAAGTTGCCCTCATTTTCATCTGGGTTATATTATACCAAGATTAGTGCAATTGAATCACATGCCACTGTAAACCAGAAGTTTACTAGCCCAAATGAATTCATAACTTGGCATGACCGATTGGGTCATCCGGGAACAACCATGATGCGGAAAATTATTGAAAAACTCCCATGGACATTCACTAAAGAACTAGAAGATTTTTAAATCTAGTGAATTTTGTTGGGCTGCATGTTCTCAAGGGAAGTTAATTTTAAGACAATCACCACTAAAGATTGGATTTGAGTCCCCTGAATTCCTAGAAAGGATTCAAGGTGATATATGTGGACCTATTCATCCACCATGTGGATCTTTTAGATATTTTATGGTCCTGATAGACGCATCTTCGAGATGGTCGTATGTGTGCTTATTGTCTTCTCGCAACCTGGCATTTGCGAGATTACTGGCTCAAATAATTCGATTAAAAGCACAATTTCCAAAAAATCCAATCAAAGTAATTCGTCTTGATAATGCTGGTGAATTTACTTCCCAAGCCTTTAACGCTTATTGTATGGCTAATGGAATAAGTGTTGAACATCCAGTAGCTCATGTTCACACGCAAACTCCAATTAATTGCTAGACCCTTGCTTATGAGAACAAATCTCCCAACCTCGGTTTGGGGGCATGCTATTTTACATGCCGCAGCACTTATTCGTTTGAGGCCAAGGAGTTACCATCAGTTTTTTCCTATGCAATTAGCCTTTGGCCAGCAGCCAAATATTTCCCATTTAAGAATATTCAGGTGTGCGATATATGTTCCCATTGCACCACCTAATCGCACCAAAATGGGACCCCAAAGAAAATTGGGAATATATGTTGGATATGATTTTTTCTCTATAGTAAGGTATCTTGAGATACAAACTGGGGATGTATTTAAAGCCCAATTTGCAGATTGTCATTTTGATGAATCAAAATTTCCAACATTAGGGGGGAGAGAATAAGCTTCCTGAAAAGGAACTTAATTGGAATGCATCATCGCTGATGCATTTAGATCCTCAATCAGGGTAATGTGAACTAGAAGTTCAAAAGATTATACATTTGCAAAGAATAGCAAATGAATTGTCTGATGCATTTTTCGATACAAAGAGGATAACCAAATCTTATATACCAGTGGAAAATGTCCCAATTCGAATTGATGTCCCAGTTTGAAAAATTACCACCGAAGCAAAGACACACCAGAAGCGTAGCAGGCTGATGCGTGAGCATCTTTTCTATCTTTTCCTAGTGAATTTGCACTTAATTTGTTGAGTTTAATAAAGAATTAATTATCTTTTAGCCAATATGGATGCTACTTTGAGTCTTTTGCAATTTTGTTTATTTTAGGTAGCATTCAACTGGATTTGATGGAGTTTTTGCAGCACAAGAATCAAAAGAGATGGCAGCGAAGAGTGATGCGTACGCGTGCCTGACGCGTACGCGTGATTTGGAGATTTTCATGGCGACGCGTGCGTGTGACTGACGCGTCTGCGTGACTCACGAAGAAGACTAGCGACGCGTACACGTGACTGATGCGTATGCGTGACATGCACCATGTGCAGAAAACGCTGGGGGTGATTTCTGGGCCCCATTTTAGCACCCAAGTTAGGCGCAGATCCAGTGAAGCCAAGTGGTCCCCATGTTACAAGACGCGGAATAGTTAGTTAATTCTAATTTAAATTCAAATTTGATTTTTAAAATAGGAAAAGATATTATCTTAATTTTAGATATTAGATTTTAAATTAATTAGGATTAGTTATAAAAAGGAGAGACTTCTCTTCTATTAGGGACATTCCATCAGGGGGATTCCATTAGGGAATTCTATACAAATTTACATTCCGCATTCCATGAGCAACTAATCCTCCATTGTTAAGGTTAGGAGCTCTGTCTATTTGTATGGATTGATTTGTTTGATCTTTCTAATTTAATCCATATTTTGATTTATTTTTCAATAATTGTTTTCACTCTTTATTCTATGAATATTGGGTGGAACAAAAGTATGACCCATGTTCTAATTGAGTTCTTATAAAACTTGGAAAAGCTCTTTACTTGAACAACAGCTTGAAAACATATTATCCTAAATTTCTAATTGTTTGTATTTAACGGGATACGTGACATATAATCCCCTTATTTTTGGATAATTAGGATTTTTATGCCACATAAACTGGAACTTGATCATCACCCTTTAATTGGAATTAATTGACCAAGGAATTGGCAGTTAATGAATTTTAGAGGAGACTAGGAAGGTCTAAGGAATTAGGGTCTAGTCATATATAGTTTGCCATGAATTAAATCTTGCATGATTAAAATAGATAGTAAGAAAAATCAATCCGGAAAAATAGATAACTTTGAAGCCTTAACTGTTTTCTCCATATTTTATTCCCAACTTATTTATTTGTCTATCCTTTTGATATTCTGAGTTCGAACTTAAACCTTTTGAATATCTCAAAATCCTTTTCTGCTTGCCTAACTAATCCTATCAAACTCTAGTGTTACTTGGTACGACCCGGTGCACTTGCCGGTTAGTTTGTGGGTTGTAAAATACCGCATCAAGTATTTGTCACGTAGACGCGTCGCCTGCACCAAGTTTTTGGCGCCGTTGCCGGGGATTGATTGTGATTAACAACTATTAGTATTTTGATTGCTTAGATTAGGCGTTTTATTTTTAATTTTATTAAAATCTATTTTTTTAAAAAAATTTTGAAAAAAAATATATATTTATTTTGATTTATTTTATTTAAAAATTTTTTCTCTTAATTTTTGAAATTAAGTTTGGTGTCCCTGTAGTAATTTTTTTCTAATATATATATATATATATATATATATATATGTTCTGTCTTCTTTACTTTCCTGTTTACCACATGATGCGTTTAATTCTTTTTGGTGTTTTGTGCTAAGGAAAAATAATGGAGAGAGATCACATGGGTTACTACTCACACCCAAGTAGTGATTCATATTATGGTGGATGGAGAAACTATCCAAATTTTGGTTGGCAAAGTCAAAACCAAAGAAACTTCAATGCTCCATGTTCCAACTATCAAGAACTACCATCTCCATATTCATACCAAGAACCACCACCTCTCTACCCATATTAAGAACCATTATCTTTCTACCCATACCAAGAGCCACCATATCCCTTTTCATACCAAGAACCATCATCTCCTTCTTATTCATATCAAGAGCCACCATCTCCTTATTCATCTCAAACACCATCAGATCTTGAGCTCCTCATGAAAGAATTCCTACATGATATAAAGACGAGTGTAAAAAATGTAGAGAAATATGTGCAGTCGCTAATCAAGAACAAGAAAGAGGAACAAGCAAATTCCTTCCCAAAAGATATAATGCAAGATCCTATGGAAGAAAGTGAGGAAACCAATCAAAGGAGTTTATACTCCAGTGAACTAGAGAACTTTCCATCCTCACACATGGAAGAAAAGGAAGATGCACCCACAAAGGAGGAAGATGCACAACCTCCCATGCCTTTGGTAAGCAATAAAGAAGAGATTGAATTAGAAGACAACTACCAAGAGGAAGAGGTTGAAATTAAGGAAGCTTGCAAAGAAGTGGAAGAATTCAAAGAAGAACACAAGGGAGTGGAGCTTGCAAGACCTCTTCCAAAGCCATCACCATCCAATACAACATTTAAGTGGGTAAAATTCCTATCCTTAACCTTTGCTTTCCCACTTGAATATGGGCTACTAGAGACGGATGGTCAACTTAGAGCTCTTTGTGGCATTAAGAGTAAGAGTGACGTTAGGATTTTTGCTAGTAAAGAATTTTATAAAGTCGCGTTGTAAGTATAGATTCTAAACCAACAGAAATCCCTCGTACAAACGTTTTGGTTGTCACAAGTAACAAACCCTTTTGAAATTGATAACCGAGTATTTAAACCTTGGGTCGTCTTCTCAAGGAATTGCAGGGAGGTATGTTCTTATTATTGGCTATGAAAAAGGTAAAATTGGGGGTTTTGGAATTAAGGAAGAAGTATGACAAGTAATTTAAATGACAATTAAAATAAATAAATAACTATAAAATAAACTCCTTGGCAAGGTATGAGAAATTGGAAGTCCAGACTTAGTTATTCTTATCAATAATAATAAAAGTTGAATCTTAATTCCACTTAGTTAACCTTTGCTAAAGCAAAGGAAAGTCAAGGAACTAATTAGTTTGACCTTCGAATCCTATTTATTTCCTAAGAAAAGGTTGGGATTATTGAAGTTCAGTTCAATTAGCAAAGATAACAGTTATCAATTATGTTGAGCTAAGATAACTCCTGAGTTACTGATTTCTTAACCAAGACCAAGAATGTGGAGAGCTAAATTGAAATCATAAATATCTGGAATACCTCAAGTAACATTCATTCAAAGTAGTAAAATCTAACATGGAAGAGTTCATAAGCCAATTGGGCAACATAAATCAAATACAAATAAAAGCATTAAAGTATCTCAAAGTAGAAAAAAAGTCAAAATAAAGGAATATTGAACCTGATGTGAAGATGAGATAAATTTCTAATTTCTAAAAATCCTAATCCTAAATCCTAAGAGAGAGGAGAGAGCCTATCTCTCTAAAAACTACATCTAAAACCTAAAATTGTGAGTTATGAAAGCCTTTTTCTTCATGAATGGATGCATTCCCCCACTTTATAGCCTCTAATATGTGTTCTTCGAGCCAAAAATTGGGTCAGAAACAGTTCAGAAATCGCTGATTATGAAATCTGGTCCGTACAGGTCGCGGCAAGGTGACGCGGAGGCTTCATCCACGCGTCCGCGTGGATTGAGATTCGCAGATGCGACACGTCCGCGTGGAGCGCGCGTTTGCGTCGTCTATCTGTACGGCCACTATGGTGAATTATATATCAAATCGAAGCCCCAGACATTAGCTTTCCAACGCAAGTAGAACCGCATCATTTGGATATCTGTAGCTCAAGTTATGATCATTTTAGTGCGAGAGGGTCAGGCTGACAACTTTGCAGTTCCTTCAACTTCTTGTATTCCTTCCACTTTTGCATGCTTCCTTTCCATCCTCTAAGCCATTCCTGCCCTGTAATTCCTGAAATCACTTAACACATATATCAAGGCATCTAATAGTAATAAGAGAGGATTAAATAAAATGAAATAAAAGTCAAAGAAGCATGTTTTCAATCATAGCACAAAATCGGGAAAGAGAATGTAAAACCATGCAAATCATATGAATAAGTGGGCAAAGGCTTGATAAAAATCACTCAATTGAGCACAAGATAAACCATAAAATAGTGGTTTATCAACCTCCCCACACTTAAACAATAGCATGTCCTCATGCTATGCTCAAGAGAAACTATAAAGATAAAGAGGAATGGTAGGATGTATGAAATGCAACCTATCTATATGAATGCAACTACATGCAAAAATGTTTCTACCTACTTGGTTAAAAATAAATAAGTTCTCCAAGACAAACATAAATCAGATTTCACTAATTCAAATCATATAAAATAAAGACAAGTAAACTTTTAAGAAGATAGCTCATGAAAGCAGGGAACATAGAATTAAGCACTGAACCCTCACTGATAGTGTATATTACTCTAATCTCTCTAGTGTATAGGGTAATCACTCTACTCTTCTCTAGTCATGCTTTCTAAAACTTTGTTCTTCATCTAATCAATCAACAAATATTTAGCATACCAATGCAAACATCATGAGGTCTTTTCAGGGTTGTAATGGGGCTGAGGTAAAGGTAAGGGTATATATAAGGCTAAGTGAGCTAGTAAAGTGAATCCTTGAGTAGTCTAAGATCTCACCTAACATATACATACTCTATAAAAATTTTAAAATTATACTTAGCTTCCCATAATTTTCCCACTTTTTATCACATACTCATGTACCAATTTTATTTTGATTTTACTTCCATGTGCATTGATTTCTCTACTAAACTTATTATTGGGGTAATTTTGTCCCCTTATTCATAATTTTTTTTTGAATCATAAAAGCAAACATAACTTATCAATGCACATGGATTTTCTATTATTTTTTTTCTATTTTGGTTTTTTTCATGAGTAGGTTCCCAAATTCCCAATATTCAAATAAATTAGAAACATGATACATTCCCTTATTAACCCATGTTCCCACAGTTTTTCTAGTCTTAATTTATACACAATATCTATCTTAAGCTAACCAAGGATTCAACTTGGGATTTTTATTTTGTTTTTCTGCTTAAGGCTAGTAATGTGGTTATGAAATAGAAAGGGGTTAAAAAGTTCAAAGTGGCTAACAAGGGTGATGTAAAAGGTAGGCTTATTTGGGATAAGTGAGCTAATAACAAATAATGGCCTCAATCATATGCAAGCATGTAAATACACTAAATAATGGACATATAGAATGGAACAAAGCAGATATTGCAATTATAGAGAAAGAAACTCACAAGAATAAAAATTTATGGTTAAATAATGTAACCATACAAATAAGCTCAAAATCTCACAGGTTGTATGTTCTTTGGCTCAAAAACCATGTTCCAAATACAACTTCAAACAAGTGTAACAAAAAAATTTATTCAAATTAGTGAAATGCTATAAAAAGTTTCTTGCAAAAGAAATTATTACTTTAATCAAGTGGTAAAATATGCAAAAATCAAACAAATATGCAAATGCAACAATGAACTATCAAATAAAATAAAACATTGGTGTTGAAATAGGAAATAACTAACCCATGGAGATCGGTATCAACCTCCCCACACTTGAAGATTGCACCGTCCTCAGTGCATGCTAAGATGTGCAGGTGGACAGGTTGTTCCAACTGATGCTTTTCTCCAAAGATTGTGCGGATGGACTTGTCTTCTCTTCCCATGTAAACGTCTTCCGCTTCCCTTCCGGGTGGCCATCCTGAAAGAAAATAGGGAAGAAAAGTAACCCAGAAATAAAGATAAGAAAATAAATGAAGTATGGTTGGGTTAATGCCAAATGATAAGGGTCTCATTTACATGGAAACTTCAACAAGTACGTGAGAAAATAATAGAAGCCATGGCATGCCAGTGGGACAAAATGTACAACAATGGGGAAGAGAGTGGGTAATGAAAGACAATGTAAGTTCATGCCAATGCAAAAGGAATACAGATATAAAAGATTGACATTGACAGAAAATTAACATTACCCAACATTGTAAAACAAGTCACTAAGCATCAAAATGACACCAGAAAAGATGCAACAGTTAAATAAGAAAATCAACACCAAAGGAAAAATAATAAATTTAGAAAAGAAAAGAAAAATATGCACTAAATTAAAATGTAATGAATGAAATATGCAAATAAATTAAGTAAAATAAAATGAAAGATAAGAAGAATGAGAAGGGAAAGAAGTGAGTAAGAAAGGAGGGAGGGAAAAATTATGATTGGGGAAGAAAAGATAAGATATTTGGCAAATTAGGATAAGTTGTAAGGCGCAAGCAACGCGGACGTGTGGGGCACGCGGTCGCGTGACTTGCGTTTGAAGTTAATCGACACGGTCGCGTTGGTCACGCGGTCGCGTGACACGTTTTATGCTACTGGCGCAAGGGCAGCCTCGCGCTCGTACAACGTTCTGTTCAAAATCTTATTTTGCCAAATTTTGGGTGACGCGATCGCGTGGTCGACGACGATTTTTATGGCACGCGGCCGCGTGGGTGACGCGGTCGCGTGGGAGGCCAAAGTTCCCACATGACGCGGTCGCATAAGCGATGCGGTTGCGTGGGGTCAAGTTATGCTAAAGGCGCGCCTCCAGCCACGCTTTCGCGTGACTCTCTGTTCAATTATTTTCTCCCCAACGCACTAGTGACGCGGACACGTCAGCGACGCTACCGTGTCGTGTGCGATTTTTTTTCGAATAAGATGCAAATGCAGATGCAATGAATGTTATGCAAAATTCCAGGTTCAATCAAAACTCAAAAACAGACTAAAATTTAAACTGAAAAAGGAATGATTATACCATGGTGGGTTGTCTCCCACCTAGCACTTTTAGTTAAAGTCCTTAAGTTGGACAATTGAGGAGCTTCCTGTTATGGCGGCTTGTGCTTGAACTCATCCAGAAATCTCCACCAATGTTTGGAGTTCCAGTAGCCTCCGGGGTCCCAAACAAGGCGCAGAAAGCCTTCAAGTAAGTTAAAGCAAGTGACAAGGCCCCAAGAGTGTTGATTTCTAGATTGAATTCTGGGGTCCCAAATTTTGCTTTTGCACCCGTCTTCTTGTTGAGAAATATTGTTCCATCCGGGTGGCAAACAGTCTGAATTCTCACTGAAGCAGCCAAACAACTTCCTAGACCCTTTAAATTGAGCTTGACACCAATTCTCGCACCTCAAATTGAAGTGCGAAACCTCATTGAATCTTGCATACCAGCGCTGAGTGCGAGTCATTTCCCTTTTTCTCTTAAAACCGCAAAGAGCTCTAAGCTGGCCATCTGTTTCAAGCAAACCATATTCAAGTGGGAAATTGAAGATGAAAGTCAAGGATTTTACCCACTTGGGGTTTGTGTTGGGTGGTAGTGGCCTTAGGGTCAGTGTTTCCAGTGGTTCTGCAAGCTCTACTCCCTTGTGGTTTTCAGTGAATCCTTCCACTTCATTGCAAATTTCTTCCATTTCAACCATAACTTGATTAGAGTCTTCAATTTCTCCCTCATCATCGCTCAAGTCATATATTGGAGGTTGAGAAAAATCTACCTCAACATCATCTTCATATTCACTCGAGGAAGATTCTTCTGTCTCAAAGAAGTCACTTGCGGATGCAAGTTCGTAACTAAGAGAACATGACTCGTGATCATCATCATCAAGGAAACCTGCGTCTTGGGTTATTCCGTTCAGTTCTTCATAAGATATTTGTATTGGAGGTGGTGCAAAATCCTCCTTAGCATCAATTGTAACATCTTTGACGGAATTCTCCACAACTCTGGATTCAGGTGGCGGTTCGGCATCTCCTAAATCTTCAACCAACTCTTCTTCTTCTACAATGACAGCTTCCTCTATTTGTTCCAGTACGAAGTTATACTCTATGCTGTCCACTGGAGTTTCTTGTGTCTTCTTCGTGCTGCGTTCTTCATTGGATTCTCCACATAAAGCCATGGGAGTCTGTTGAAGGGCTGAACGTCTGGAAGATAGTTGATTTATTGCTTGCTCCAGTTGATGAAGGGTTGCATTAAATTGATTTACTGATTCTTCGAGGCGAACCTGTGATTCTGGGCTTGATGGATATGGACATGGTGTATAGGAGAGTGGTGGTTCTTGGGAGTAATTGGATTGGCGTTGGGGTGGATAAGGATCATGTGGTAGTGAATGGTGAAAAGAAGCTTGTGAGTGTGGTGGTTTGAAGTTATGTCGAGAGGATGGTCTCTGAGCATAGGGTGGGGCTTGTTGGTAGCTACTAGGCGGTCCACCAAATCTTTCATCTGCGTATGCATTGTAGAATGGTCGTTGTCCATGATATCTTGGAGGGTGTTGTTGCCTAAAGGGTTGATTAGATCCTCTTGGCTCCATCCATCCTTGATTGGTCTGACCTTGATGCATATTCCTGCTGTGGTTTCTATTTCCTTCAACAAAGTTAGAACCAAACTCAAAGCGAGAGGGGTGAAAATTCATAGTAGTTATCAGAAATAAGGGGGGAAAAGGAGAAACTAATAAACAAGTAAAAGAAAAATATATATATATTTTTTTTGAAAAATATTTACAATAACCAATAATAAGGCACACGTTTGCAATTCCCCGGCAATGGTGCCATTTTGACGTTAGAATTTTTGCTAGTAAAGAATTTTATAAAGTCGCGTTGTAAGTATAGATTCTAAACCAACAGAAATCCCTTCGTACAAACGTTTTGGTTGTCACAAGTAACAAACCCTTTTGAAATTGATAACCGAGTATTCAAACCTCGGGTCGTCTTCTCAAGGAATTGCAGGGAGGTATGTTCTTATTATTGGCTATGAAAAAGGTAAAATTGGGAGTTTTGGAATTAAGGAAGAAGTATGACAAGTAATTTAAATGACAATTAAAATAAATAAATAACTATAAAATAAATTCCTTGGCAAGGTATGAGAAATTGGAAGTCCAGACTTAGTTATTCTTATCAATAATAATGAAAGTTGAATCTTAATTCCACTTAGTTAACCTTTGCTAAAGCAAAGGAAAGTCAATGGACTAATTAGTTTGACCTTCGAATCCTATTTATTTTCTAAGAAAAGGTTGGGATTATTGAAGTTCATTTCAATTAGCAAAGATAACAGTTATCAATTATGTTGAGCTAAGATAACTCCTGAGTTACTGATTTCTTAACCAAGACCAAGAATATGGAGAGCTAAATTGAAATCATAAATATCTGGAATACCTCAAGTAACATTCATTCAAAGCAGTAAAATCTAACATGGAAGAGTTCATAAGCCAATTGGGCAACATAAATCAAATACAAATAAAAGCATTAAAGTATCTCAAAGTAGAAGAAAGGTCAAAATAAAGGAATATTGAACCTGATGTGAAGATGAGATAAATCTCTAATTTCTAAAAATCCTAATCCTAAATCCTAAGAGAGAGGAGAGAGCCTCTCTCTCTAAAAACTACATCTAAAACTTAAAATTGTGAGTTATGAAAGCCTTTTTTCATAAATGGATGCATTCCCCCACTTTATAGCCTCTAATCTGTGTTCTCCGGGCCGAAAACTGGGTTAGAAACAGCAAAAAAATCGCTGATTATGAAATCTGGTCTGTACAGGTCGCGGCAAGGTGACGCGGAGGCGTCATCCACGCGTCCGCGTGGATTGAGATTCGCAGATGCGACGCGTCCGTGTGGAGCGCGCTTTTGCGTTGCCTATCTGTACGGCCACTATGGCGAATTATATATCAAATCGAAGCCCCGGACATTAGCTTTCTAACGCAAGTAGAACCGCATCATTTGGATGTCTGTAGCTCAAGTTATGATCGTTTTAGTGCGAGAGGGTCAGGCTGACAGCTTTGCAGTTCCTTCAACTTCTTGTATTCCTTCCACTTTTGCATGCTTCCTTTCCATCCTCTAAGCCATTCCTGCCCTGTAATTCCTGAAATCACTTAACACACATATCAAGGCATCTAATGGTAATAAAAAAGGATTAAATAAAAGGAAATAAAAGCCAAAGAAGCATGTTTTCAATCATAGCACAAAATCAGGAAGGAGAATGTAAACCATGCAAATCATATGAATAAGTGGGCAAAGGCTTGATAAAAATCACTCAATTGAGCACAAGATAAACCATAAAATAGTGGTTTATCAAAGAGGAAGATGGTTAGTGGCAAGAGATGTCAAGCAAGGTTCAATATGGTTGCATGCTCTAAATTGAAGTGCAAGGATTGGTGTAGAGCTCAATTAAATGGGTCTAGAAGGTTGTTTGGATGTCTCTATGAGAATTCAGATCCTTGCCACCCGGTGGAAACAATGGTGATCCACAAGAAGATGGGTGTAAAAGCAAGATTTGGGACCCTGGGATTCATTCCCACAATCAACACTCTTGGGGTCTTGTCACTTGCTTCAACTTGCTTGAAGGCGTTATGCGCCTAGTTTGGGATCTCGGTAGCCATTGGAATTACACACATTGGTGGAGATTTCTGGATCAGTACAAGCATAAGCCACCATGACAAGGAGCTCACCACATGTCCAACTTAAGGACTTTAACTAAAAGTGCTTGGTGGGAGACAACCAACTGTGGTATGATCGTTCCTTTTCATTCTTAGTGTTTTTCGTGGTAGTAGTTTTCTTACTTATTTGACTTTTATTGAGTTCTTACTAATTTTCTGATCATGCAGCTATTTTAGAACAGGAACTGGATAATTCACAAAAAAAAAAGAAAAAGAAGAGGAGCACATGATGTGAACGCATCATATACATGTGCGTGAAAAATAAAAATGAACAGAGAGTGTCGCGGGAGTGCGCTAGAATGATGCCTTTTGCACAAACAAGCCCACGCGTACACATACCCCATGCGTCCGCGTCATTCGTGATTTTGGGACTCCACGCGTACGCGTCACAGATGCGTATGCGTGCCCTTGTATTTTGACATAAATATGTATTGGGCAGAGAGTTGTGCTGGTTTGGGGCTGGAAGTGTGCTAGACGCACAAAATTGACCACGCGTACGCGTCCCTTACGCGTGCGCGTCATTTGACCAAATGGCCATCCACACGTGCACGTGCATGACGCGAACGCGTCGTATGCCAATATTGGTATCCAAGCCACTCGAACAGAGAGTTATGCATGCGCGCGGCTGGCTTCGCGCGAATTGCACAAAAACCATGGCACGCGGACGCGTGCCTGACGCTAACGCGTCATTAAAGAAAATTTGCGACCCACGCGTACGCGTGTGCGTCGCCTTCGCCGCAGAGTTTTTACTTTTCTTTCTCTCTCTCCCACTCCTCATTCTCTCTTGTTCTTTTATCTTTATATTTTTCTTTCCTCTCACTATTTGTTTTTCTTTTCAGTTCTTCTTTGCTTGAGGACAAGCAAACCTTTAAGTTTGGTATTGACGCTGCGCTTATGGGTTTTCTGGCACAAAAGGGAGGCGAATCATCTTCACTGAGGAGCACAACCTGAAGAATAAAGCGACCGCTAGGATAACTAAGGTGGTTGAGTTCCTTTCATTTTTAGTCCTCCCCTCTTTTTCTATGTTATGTTCCGATTTTATGTTATTTTTCTTTGTTTGTTGCATGATCCTTTATTAGTTAGAATCCTAGGACTAGTTTAGCTTTTTTTTTCTTAATTGCTTTAATTCTGAAAAGATGTCTCATGTATTACTCACTGAGCTTGAATTCAAATAAAAAATACAGAAGTGATGTATTGCATGAGAAATTGAGTTAATTTTAAAAGTAGTCTTATTTACTTAAATGTGGTGGTATTTTCTGTAATTCTGAATGCATGACATGAATAGTGCATATTTTTTATAGTGAAGTTTATGAATGTTAAAATTGTTGGCTCTTGAAAGAATAATGAAAAAAAAAGAGAAATGTTATTGATAATCTAAAAAATCATAAAATTGATTCTTGAAGTAAGAAAAAGCAATGAAAAACACAAAGCTTGCGGAAAAAAAAAAGAAAAAAAAGAAGCAAACAGAAAAAGCCAATAATCCTTTAAACTAAAAGGCAAAGGGTAAAAAGGATCCAAGGCTTTGAGCATTAATGGATAGGAGGGCCCAAAGGAATAAAATCCTGGCCTAAGCGGCTAAATCAAGTTGTCCCTAACCATGTGCTTGTGGCGTGAAGGTGTCAAGTGAAAAGCTTGAAACTGAGCAGTTAAAGTCGTGATCCAAAGCAAAAAGAGTGTGCTTAAGAACTCTGGGCACCTCTGACTGGGGACTCTAGCAAAGCTGAGTCACAATCTGAGAAGGTTCACCCAGTTATGTGTTTGTGTCATTTATGTATCCGGTGGTAATACTGGAAAATAAAATGCTTATGGTCACGGCCAAGACTCATAAAGTAGCTGTGTTCAAGAATCAACATACTGATTTAGGAGAATCAATAACACTATCTGAATTCTGAGTTCATATGGATTCCAATCATTCTGAACTTCAAAGGATAAAGTGAAATGCCAAAACTATTCAGGATTGCAGTTGTAAACCCCACTATAAGAAGAGACATGAGCTTAATCAAACTTTTATTCTCATGCAAATTCACATCCTAAGCTTATATTAGTTTTGGTTGCTTGAGGACAAGCAACAGTTTTAGTTTGGTGTTGTGATGCGTGAGCATCATTTCTATCTTTTCCTAGTGAATTTGCACTTAAATTGTTGAATTTAATAAAGAATTAATTATCTTTTAGCCAATATGGATGCTACTTTGAGTCTTTTGTAATTTTCTTTATTTTAGGTAGCATTCAGCTGGATTTGATGGAGTTTTTGCAGCACAAGAATCAAAAGAGATGGCAGCGAAGAGCAACGCGTATGCTGTAAAACCCGGTTAATTAACGGCTAATTAACCCATAAATGAGAATTTATTCTAGAAAGCCTAAAATGTGATTTTTATGGCTAAATGTGATAGAGGAGACTGAGACGAGAATTTTGGTACCAATTTTATAGAATTCGGACCAAGATTGGACCGAACGGGCCAAACCGGGCCAACCGGACCCAAAGTGGGCCCTTGGCCCAACATAACTAAACCAAAACCCTAGTTTTCAGCACTCTCTCTCCTCACACAACACCAAACACGCTGAAAAAGAGAGGAAATGGGGGAAGAACACTCTCTCAAACCTCTATCTCTCACTTGATCTTCAAACCACCATAACTTTTGATCTAGAGCTCCGATTGCCGCTCCGTTTGCGGCCACGCGTTCACCGCAGAGAGCTCTACAAAACCCATACAATTAATCTTGAGGTAAGCCACGTGTTGCTGTTCGAAATTCCAGCCCTTATTTTCGAGTTTCATGGGTAAAATGTTGAGATTTTGGGTTCTTTGATGTTATAGGACCCAACTCTCTTGAAGGAGAAGGTTAATCTTGTCTCCTTGGACCTTGGGTGTGGTAAGATTCTCAACCCTAGTGTAATTTTGTTGTTCTATGATGTTTGGGTTTTTAGATGTTGTGTATGGGTATGATGGTTGTGGCTTAGGTTGTGTATGTGTGGATATTGGAGCTTGATTGGTGGCTTTGAAAAGCTTGGAAAGGGTTTGGTGGTGAAAAATCTGTTCTTGGAGGTGTTGAGGCCTTGAGAGCTTGTGGATAAGTGGTTTGGAAGTGCTCCAGTGGAGCTTGGGAAAATCGACTAAGGTATGGTTTCGGTTTCCCGTATCTAATATGTAATGTGGTAGGAAATACTTAGGCTAGAGGCCCTAAGATAGGCATTGAATTGTTGATGTTGTTGAATGATTGAGATATATGATGTGGTCATATATGTGATGATGATTATTGATGCCTTGGTGGTATGATGTATGAGAAATATGCATGTTGTGATATATGCTTGATGATTGGTTATGGTTGAATTGTGGATTGAACCATGTTGATGGTGAGTATGATGTTGATTGTGTACAATAATGATTCATTGGAATTGGTGTTGTTGAGAATTGGCATGGGGAATAGTATATGATATGTCAATGTGTTTGAGTTTGAGCCACTTGGGTGAAGTGGGATAAAATGATGAGATAGTGATTTTGGTAAATTGTGGTTATGTGTCAATGTGTGAGTTGAGGAGGCTTGATGTTGAATTTGATGCATTTTGAATTGATTTCAAAGAAAAGGGATGAAATTGGCATGTTTTGATTGATTTTGGAAAGAGTTGAAAATGGTTTGTTTTGATAATGGCATATTGTGGTTTTGTATGAAAATATGGTTTTTGGGCATACTTTGACGGGACATAACTTGGACTACGGATCTCCGTTTTGTACCAAATCTGTTTAGAAATAAAATTGGATCCAGGATGTCCATGCCGTTCGAAGAACGGGTGAAAAACGATTTAAAATGAGGAAGTTATGTCCGTTGGAAGATTGGGGTTTAAATCTGTGAATTCTGCAGCTTTTAACTTAGAAAATTTTTAGCAGAATGACCCCTTGCGCGTGGGCGCATTTGGCGCGTACGCGCCGATTTTCCAGAAAACGCCATCCACGCGTGCGCGTGGTGTGCGCGGGCGCGCCGATGGTGCTGCACCCAATGCCCAGCCATTTTCCAGAGAGTTATGCCAGAACTGTGCCAGTGTTGTGCCTGGGGCATGAGAACACCCACGCGTACGCGTGATTGACGCGTGCGCGTCGATTGGCAAATTTTGGAATCCACGCGTTAGCGTGCATGACGCTTGCGCGTCGATGAGTTTTTGAGGCCATCCACGCGTGCGCGTGGAGTGCGCGTACGCGTGGCCCTGTTTTCATCCCAAAGTTGATTTTTGAGTTTTAAAAGCCAAATCTCATACTTCTAAGCCTCCGATCTCACCACTTATGTCTTAAATCATTATGACATGCCTATTTATTAAAAAGGGGCTAGTGAATGAGGTAACTTGCGAGTGAAGCAAGGGAAAAATGAAGGATCAATGAGGATCAAGATGATTATGTGAGATGCGGAGGATGGTGGTGGAAGTGCTTGTTATGCCATGGGCCGAAAGGCTATAATTGTTAATGAAATGGCTGGTTATGGATTTAACCGTGAGCCGGAAAGGCTGTGTATGATATGAAAATTGGCTGGTTCTGGACTGAACCGTGAGCCGGATGGCTGATATGGATGTTGATCCATGGATGAGAATTCATGCATGTTTATGCTGAATTATTGATAATTGAGATTTGCACTTCCACTATCAGAGGCACGAGATCCCTGGGAGGAAGCAGTGGCTAGCCACCACGTGCTCCAGGTGGAGGCTCGAGACTCTGTTGACCCTATGTCGTAAGTGTGGCCGGGCACTGTGAAAGACCCGGATGAGCTCGCCCCCGAAATATTCACCAGTGAGGGTGATGGATATGGATCATGTTTATGATCAAGTTTATAACGAGTATAACTCGAGTTGGGGATGCGCGACAGAGGGACA
Source organism: Arachis stenosperma (assembly GCF_014773155.1). NCBI lineage: Eukaryota > Viridiplantae > Streptophyta > Magnoliopsida > Fabales > Fabaceae > Arachis > Arachis stenosperma. The sequence continues at coordinate 14,969,424 of NC_080386.1, read as the reverse complement.
GTCCAATGGTTAGCGACCAGGACTTGTCGGGTTGGCTTTATAACCGACAAGATGATATCATCGGCCAATAGGGACAGGCATTCATCATATGCATACTATGTGAATTATTTGAGATTGCCTATTTGACTGCATATTACTTGCTAATTGTCTAAATGTCTTAATTGCTCCTATTTGTATATTCTTTGACTGATATAACTGTGTTTGCTATATTATACTCTTGCTGGTGGTTGGGAGGTTTGAAGGAATTGGAAAGGGAAGTATTAGTTAGACTGAAGAATCTTTAGTCAGATGCCCTTATATGGTTTAGCTTGTTTATAAGCTTTGAATCATCTGGAGAAAGTTCTAGGATTGCCTTTGGCTTTCCTCTATTATTATATATTATATATGTGGAAGCTGTTACCATGCTGGGGACCTCTGGTTCTCACCCATGCGGATTTTGTGGTTTTCAGATGCAGGACGTGAGGTTTCCCGCTGAGGCATGCTGGAGACTTCTAGATTTGCGAAGATCCTTTGTTCTCGGGACTATGTTTTGGGTTATATGTTTTGCTTAGATACTTTTATCTCCATTAAATAATACAACTGTGATGACTCCTCTTATGGGAGATTTTGGAGAATAGGTTTTATGTATTTGTGTCCCTTTGGGTTTCCTTTGGGGTTTTCCTTATTTTATCATATGTATATATTGCTATGCTCGGACCGGTTATCTTCGCAGCCGGATCTCGAGTCTTGATATTCCTGTTTTTGACACTCCTTTGTATATATATAATCTCGCGTTGGTTTATTCTTGTTCGTTACGTTAACGATCGGAGTGTTACGCTTTTGAGATGCGATTTTTTCTTGTTTACCCCCTTTTTCTACAAAGGCTCCTAGTTATAATCAATCATTCATACTACTATACGTACTAAATTTTTATTTTAGAGGTCGTAATACCTTGCCATCTCTGAATTATGACTTAAGCATAAGACTCTGTATGGTAGGGTGTTACATTATGGTATCAGAGCAGTTCGTTCCTGTAGAGCCTGAGGGATGGACTGACTATGCTTCTGTGCATTCTCTGTGTGTGTGTTATGTGCTATTAGTATATCTGCTTGATATAATTGGCATAAACGTTCATGAGCATGCATTTGGGACTTTGAAGTACTAGACTTCCGATATTGAGACTGATCAACTTAATATCGATTGTTTGGTATGTATAGGAACCAGATGGCGCCTCGTGGACGCGGTAGAGGTAGTGCGAGAGGTCGTACGAATGCTCGTGCACCGGAGAATAACTCTAATGACCCGGTGAACTTTATGGCTGCGTTGGAGAACATGGCTGCTGCTATGCAAGCCACTGCTGAGGCTCTTGGTCTACAGATGAACAACCATGGTAATGATGGGGGTGGAGTTCAAGGCCCGATGACACTGGCAAACTTTTTGAAGGTTAATCCGCCTAAGTTCAAGGGAACTACTAGCCCGACTGAGGCTGATACATGGTTTCAGGCTATAGAGCGAGCACTGCAAGCACAAGTGGTACCTGAAGGACAGCGTGTCGAGTTTGCCCCCTATATGCTCACCGGTGAAGCGTCGCATTGGTGGCAAGGCATCAGACATCTTCTGCAGCAGGGTGATGACTATATCACCTGGAATGTCTTTCAAGAAGAGTTCTATAAGAAGTACTTTCTGACTTCTGCTAGGACGGCTAAGGAACTTGAATTGTTACAGCTGAAGCAGGGTACTATGTCCATATCAGAGTATACTGACAAGTTTGAGGAGCTGTTCAGGTTCTCTCGTATGTGCCAAGGGACTCCGGTGGAATATGAGGAATGGAAGTGTGTTAAGTATGAAGGAGGACTCCGGAGTGATATCTTCAGTTCAGTGGGACCAATGGAGATTAGGACTTTCTCCGAATTAATGAACAAGTGTAGGGTTGCTGAAGAGTGTGTGAAAAGGGCAACCGCTGAGAAAGGAAGTCACAAAGGATCATTCCCACAGAACCGAGGGAAGAGCTTTGCACCTAGAGGTCCGTCTTTCAAGAGGGAAAGCTCATTCAGGAGGCCCAACAACAACAACTCCCAAGGAAAGAAGTTTGGGAAGCAGCCTCAGAATGATCAAGCTTGTACTAAGTGTGGAAGTCACCATCCGGGAGCACCGTGCAAGTCCGGATTGGGTTTGTGCTACAATTGTGGAAAGGTGGGGCATAAAGTCGCCAGTTGTCCGGAGAGGCAGAAACAAGGTGCTGAGAAGGCACAACAGACTGGTCAGGTGTTCACCACTTCAGCTGTAGGAGCTGAGGGATCTGAGACACTCATTCGAGGTAACTATGAATTAGCTGGTCAAACTTTAAATGCTTTATTTGATTCGGGAGCATCACATTCATTCATTGCATTTGAGAAAGCCCATGAGTTAGGCTTGAAGATTGTAACCTTAGGTTATGATCTAAGAGTGTACAATGATACCCACGAAGCCACGGTAACTAGGCTAGGATGCCCGAAAGTTTCGTTTAGGTTCAAGCAGCGTGATTTTGTCCATAATTTAACCTGCTTACCGATGATCGGTCTTGATCTTATCTTGGGATTGGACTGGTTATCTAAGAACCATGTTCTGCTTGATTGTTCTACAAAGTCGGTGTACTTTATGCCGGAAGATACAAAAGGGCCGGTCGTGGTGAATAATTATTACTTGAACTCGATGATGGTGAACTGTTCTGGAGTCGAATGTCAGGGTATCATGTTGTTAACCGCGGGCGTTTCGGGTGATGATCAAAGGTTGGAGCAGATTTCGGTTGTGTGTGAGTTTCCGGAAGTGTTTCCCGATGATATTGATGAGTTTCCACCTAACCGAGAGGTTGAGTTTGCTATTGAATTGGTGCCCGGGGCGGGACCAATCTCAAGTGCTCCTTATAGGATGTCACCGTTAGAGATGAACGAGCTAAAGTCTCAGTTAGAGGATTTGTTGGGAAAGAATTTTATACGGCCAAGTGTCTCTCCGTGGGGCGCTCCAGTGCTACTAGTGAAGAAGAAAGATGGGAGTATGCGGCTCTGTGTGGATTACAGGCAGTTGAACAAGGTTACAATAAAGAATAAGTACCCACTGCCAAGAATTGATGATCTCATGGATCAGTTACAAGGAGCTGGAGTTTTCTCCAAGATTGATTTGCGATCCGGTTATCACCAGATAAGGGTGAGGGGTGAGAATATCCCTAAGACCGCTTTCAGAACTCGTTATGGTCATTACGAGTACACTGTGATGTCCTTTGGGTTGCCGAACGCTCCTGCGGTATTCATGGATTACATGAATAGAGTCTTCCGTCCGTTTCTGGATAAATTCGTTGTTGTCTTCATTGATGACATACTGATTTATTCCAAGACTGAAGAAGAGCATGCGGAACACTTGAGGACCGTGTTGCAGATTCTAAAGGAGAAGAAACTTTATGCAAAACTGTCTAAGTGTGAGTTTTGGAAGAGTGAAGTGAAGTTTTTGGGCCATGTGGTGAGTAAGAAGGGAATAGCAGTAGATCCAACTAAGGTGGAGGCGGTGATGGATTGGAAACAACCAACCACCATAACAGAGATAAGGAGTTTTCTGGGTTTAGCGGGCTATTACCGAAGGTTTATCAAGGGCTTTTCACAGATAGCTTTGCCAATGACGAAGTTAACCCGAAAAGACACTCCGTTTGTTTGGACTCATGAGTGCGAGGAGAGCTTTCAGACATTGAAGAAAAAGTTGACTACTGCACCTGTGTTAGTGTTACCCGAGCCGAATGAGCCATTTGAGGTGTATTGTGATGCCTCATTGAAGGGTCTAGGGTGCGTGCTGATGCAGCACCATAATGTGGTGGCGTATGCCTCACGACAGTTGAGACCTCATGAAGTTAGTTACCCTACGCACGATTTGGAACTCGCTGCGGTTGTGTTTGCCTTGAAGGTGTGGAGGCATTATCTTTATGGGGTTAAGTTCCAAGTTTTCTCTGATCATAAGAGCTTGAAGTACCTCTTCGATCAGAAAGAGCTTAATATGAGACAGAGAAGGTGGATGGAACTGCTGAAGGACTACGACCTTGAGTTGCATTACCATCCGGGAAAGGCGAACGTAGTGGCGGATGCGTTAAGTCGAAAGTCGTTATATGCGGCTTGGATGATGCTTCAAGAGGAGAAGTTGCTCAAGGGATTCGAGAGTCTTAAAATTGGTGCTCGAGAAGTATCCGGAACTTTATGTTTGAGCCGATTAGAAATCTCAAGTGACTTTAAGTCCGAACTCCTAAAGGCTCATCAAAATGATGAAGCGTTATGGAAAGTGTTACCGGCCATTGAGCAAGGAAAACAGTGGAGAGTGTCGGAAGAAAAAGATGGGTTATGGAGATTCAAGGGTAGGATCATTGTGCCGGATGTTGGCACTTTGAGGCAAGATATCTTAAAGGAGGCACACAAAAGCGGATTCTCCATTCACCCGGGAAGTACTAAGATGTACCATGATTTGAAGGCGGTGTTTTGGTGGCCGGGTATGAAGAATGATGTGGCGGAATATGTTTCAAAGTGCTTAACTTGTCAAAAGGTAAAGATTGAACATCAAAAGCCTGCAGGTATGTTGCAACCTTTAGAGATTCCACAATGGAAGTGGGAAAGTATTGCAATGGACTTTGTGTCAGGATTGCCAAGGACTAGGGCTGGTTTTGATGCTATTTGGGTGATTGTGGACCGATTGACGAAGTCAGCTCACTTTTTGCCCATTCGTATGACTTACACCCTTGAGGAGCTAGCACGGTTATACATAAAGGAGATTGTGAGACTTCATGGTGTACCTGCTACTATAATCTCTGATAGAGATCCTCGTTTCACTTCAAGGTTTTGGGGTGCATTTCAGAAAGCTTTTGGAACCCGATTAAGCTTGAGTACGGCTTACCATCCTCAAACAGATGGTCAATCTGAGAGGACGATCCAAACACTAGAGGATATGTTGAGAGCTTGTGTTTTGGACCAACCGGCGAGTTGGGATCGGTATATGCCATTAGTGGAGTTTGCATACAATAATAGTTATCATGCGAGCATTGGAATGGCTCCGTATGAGGCCTTGTATGGGAGAAAATGTCAATCTCCGCTATGTTGGTATGAGGCTGGAGAGAAAAGCTTGTTGGGGCCGGAAATGATAGCTGAGACCACCGAACAAGTCAAGAAAATCCGAGATAGGATGCTTACGGCGCAGAGTCGTCAAAAGAGTTACGCCGATCAGAGGCGAAAACCCTTAGAATTTGAGGAAGGAAACCATATTTTCCTTAAGGTTACTCCGACTACAGGAGTAGGTAGGGCGATTAAGGCAAAGAAGTTGAATCCTCGATACATTGGTCCATTTCAGATCCTAGATAGGATTGGACCGGTGGCGTATCGGATGGCTCTACCACCTCATCTTTCGAACCTGCACGACGTGTTTCACGTGTCGCAGCTTCGGAAGTACACTCCTGATGCTAGCCATGTGTTAGAACCTGAGTCGGTTCAGTTAAGGGAAGATTTGACGCTTCCAGTGGCTCCGGTCAGAATTGATGATACTAGTATCAAACGGTTGCGTGGAAAAGAGGTTTCATTAGTCAAAGTGGCTTGGAGTCGAGGCGGTGTTGAGGAACACACTTGGGAACTTGAGTCAGAGATGCGATCGGATTATCCGCATTTGTTCTCAGGTAATTGCATTTGAATTTTGTGGGCAAAATTCCCAATTAGGTGGGTAGAATGTAAAACCCGGTTAATTAACGGCTAATTAACCCATAAATGAGAATTTATTCTAGAAAGCCTAAAATGTGATTTTTATGGCTAAATGTGATAGAGGAGACTGAGACGAGAATTTTGGTACCAATTTTATAGAATTCGGACCAAGATTGGACCGAACGGGCCAAACCGGGCCAACCGGACCCAAAGTGGGCCCTTGGCCCAACATAACTAAACCAAAACCCTAGTTTTCAGCACTCTCTCTCCTCACACAACACCAAACACGCTGAAAAAGAGAGGAAATGGGGGAAGAACACTCTCTCAAACCTCTATCTCTCACTTGATCTTCAAACCACCATAACTTTTGATCTAGAGCTCCGATTGCCGCTCCGTTTGCGGCCACGCGTTCACCGCGGAGAGCTCTACAAAATCCATACAATTAATTATGAGGTAAGCCACGTGTTGCTGTTCGAAATTCCAGCCCTTATTTTCGAGTTTCATGGGTAAAATGTTGAGATTTTGGGTTCTTTGATGTTATAGGACCCAACTCTCTTGAAGGAGAAGGTTAATCTTGTCTCCTTGGACCTTGGGTGTGGTAAGATTCTCAACCCTAGTGTAATTTTGTTGTTCTATGATGTTTGGATTTTGAGATGTTGTGTATGGGTATGATGGTTGTGGCTTAGGTTGTGTATGTCTGGATATTGGAGCTTGATTGGTGGCTTTGAAAAGCTTGGAAAGGGTTTGGTGGTGAAAAATCTATTCTTGGAGGTGTTGAGGCCTTGAGAGCTTGTGGATAAGTGGTTTGGAAGTGCTCCGGTGGAGCTTGGGAAAATCGGCTAAGGTATGGTTTCGGTTTCCCGTATCTAATATGTAATGTGGTAGGAAATACTTAGGCTAGAGGCCCTAAGATAGGCATTGAATTGTTGATGTTGTTGAATGATTGAGATATATGATGTGGTCATATATGTGATGATGATTATTGATGCCTTGGTGGTATGATGTATGAGAAATATGCATGTTGTGATATATGCTTGATGATTGGTTATGGTTGAATTGTGGATTGAACCATGTTGACGGTGAGTATGATGTTGATTGTGTACAATAATGATTCATTGGAATTGGTGTTGTTGAGAATTGGCATGGGGAATAGTATATGATATGTCAATGTGTTTGAGTTTGAGCCACTTGGGTGAAGTGGGATAAAATGATGAGATAGTGATTTTGGTAAATTGTGGTTATGTGTCAATGTGTGAGTTGAGGAGGCTTGATGTTGAATTTGATGCATTTTGAATTGATTTCAAAGAAAAGGGATGAAATTGGCATGTTTTGATTGATTTTGGAAAGAGTTGAAAATGGTTTGTTTTGATAATGGCATATTGTGGTTTTGTATGAAAATATGGTTTTTGGGCATACTTTGACGGGACATAACTTGGACTACGGATCTCCGTTTTGTACCAAATCTGTTTAGAAATGAAATTGGATCCAGGATGTCCATGCCGTTCGAAGAACGGGTGAAAAACGATTTAAAATGAGGAAGTTATGTCCGTTGGAAGATTGGGGTTTAAATCTGTGAATTCTGCAGCTTTTAACTTAGAAAATTTTTAGCAGAATGACCCCTTGCGCGTGGGCGCACTTGGCGCGTACGCGCCGATTTTCCAGAAAACGCCATCCACGCGTGCGCGTGGTGTGCGCGGGCGCGCCGATGGTGCTGCACCCAATGCCCAGCCATTTTCCAGAGAGTTATGCCAGAACTGTGCCAGTGTTGTGCCTGGGGCATGAGAACACCCACGCGTACGCGTGATTGACGCGTGCGCGTCGATTGGCAAATTTTGGAATCCACGCGTTAGCGTGCATAACGCTTGCGCATCGATGAGTTTTTGAGGCCATCCACGCGTGCGCGTGGAGTGCGCGTACGCGTGGCCCTGTTTTCATCCCAAAGTTGATTTTTGAGTTTTAAAAGCCAAATCTCATACTTCTAAGCCTCCGATCTCACCACTTATGTCTTAAATCATTATGACATGCCTAGCTATTAAAAAGGGGCTAGTGAATGAGGTAACTTGCGAGTGAAGCAAGGGAAAAATGAAGGATCAATGAGGATCAAGATGATTATGTGAGATGCGGAGGATGGTGGTGGAAGTGCTTGTTATGCCATGGGCCGAAAGGCTATAATTGTTAATGAAATGGCTGGTTATGGATTTAACCGTGAGCCGGAAAGGCTGTGTATGATATGAAAATTGGCTGGTTCTGGACTGAACCGTGAGCCGGATGGCTGATATGGATGTTGATCCATGGATGAGAATTCATGCATGTTTATGCTGAATTATTGATAATTGAGATTTGCACTTCCACTATCAGAGGCACGAGATCCCTGGGAGGAAGCAGTGGCTAGCCACCACGTGCTCCAGGTGGAGGCTCGAGACTCTGTTGACCCTATGTCGTAAGTGTGGCCGGGCACTGTGAAAGACCCGGATGAGCTCGCCCCCGAAATATTCACCAGTGAGGGTGATGGATATGGATCATGTTTATGATCAAGTTTATAACGAGTATAACTCGAGTTGGGGATGCGCGACAGAGGGACAGTCCAATGGTTAGCGACCAGGACTTGTCGGGTTGGCTCTATAACCGACAAGATGATATCATCGGCCACTAGGGACAGGCATTCATCATATGCATACTATGTGAATTGTTTGAGATTGCCTATTTGACTGCATATTACTTGCTAATTGTCTAAATGTCTTAATTGCTCCTATTTGTATATTCTTTGACTGATATAACTGTGTTTGCTATATTATACTCTTGCTGGTGGTTGGGAGGTTTGAAGGAATTGGAAAGGGAAGTATTAGTTAGACTGAAGAATCTTTAGTCAGATGCCCTTATATGGTTTAGCTTGTTTATAAGCTTTGAATCATCTGGAGAAAGTTCTAGGATTGCCTTTGGCTTTCCTCTATTATTATATATTATATATGTGGAAGCTGTTACCATGCTGGGGACCTCTGGTTCTCACCCATGCGGATTTTGTGGTTTTCAGATGCAGGACGTGAGGTTTCCCGCTGAGGCATGCTGGAGACTTCTAGATTTGCGAAGATCCTTTGTTCTCGGGACTATGTTTTGGGTTATATGTTTTGCTTAGATACTTTTATCTCCATTAAATAATACAACTGTGATGACTCCTCTTATGGGAGATTTTGGAGAATAGGTTTTATGTATTTGTGTCCCTTTGGGTTTCCTTTGGGGTTTTCCTTATTTTATCATATGTATATATTGCTATGCTCGGACCGGTTATCTTCGCAGCCGGATCTTGAGTCTTGATATTCCTGTTTTTGACACTCCTTTGTATATATATAATCTCGCGTTGGTTTATTCTTGTTCGTTACGTTAACGATCGGAGTGTTACGCTTTTGAGATGCGATTTTTCTTGTTTACCCCCTTTTTCTACAAAGACTCCTAGTTATAATCAATCATTCATACTACTATACGTACTAAATTTTTATTTTAGAGGTCGTAATACCTTGCCATCTCTGAATTATGACTTAAGCATAAGACTCTGTATGGTAGGGTGTTACATATGCGTGCCTGATGCGTACGCGTGATTTGGAGCTTTTGATGGAGACGCGTGCGTGTGACTGACGCGTACGCGTGAATTGAAGATTTGCTCAGCGACGCGTTCGCGTGACTCGCGAAGAAGACCAGCGACGCGTACGCATGACTGACGCGTACGCGTGACATGCGCCACGTGTAGAAAACGCAGAAAACGCTGGGGGTGATTTCTGGGCCCCATTTTAGCACCCAAGTTAGGTGCGGATCCAGTGAAGCCAAGTGGTCCCCACGTTACAAGACGCGGAGTAGTTAGTTAATTCTGATTTAAATTTAAATTTGATTTTTAAAATAGGAAAAGATATTATCTTAATTTTAGATATTAGATTTTAAATTAATTAGGATTAGTTATAAAAAGGAGAGACTTCTCTTATATTAGGGACATTCCATCAGGGGGATTCCATTAGGGAATTCTATACAAATTTACATTCCGCATTCCATGAGCAACTAATCTTCCATTGTTAAGGTTAGGAGCTCTATCTATTTGTATGGATTGATTTGTTTGATCTTTCTAATTTAATCCATGTTTTTATTTATTTTTCAATAATTGTTTTCGCTCTTTATTTTATGAATATTTGGTGGAACGGAAGTATGACCCATGTTCTAATTGAGTTCTTGTAAAATTTGGAAAAGCTCTTTACTTGAACAACAGCTTGAAAACATATTATCCTAAATTTCTAATTGTTTGTATTTAACGGGATACGTGACATATAATCCCCTTATTTTTGGATAATTAGGATTTTTGTGGCACATAAACTGGAACTTGATCATCACCCTTTAATTTTATTAATTGACCAAGAAATTGGCAGTTAATGAATTTTAGAGGAGACTATGAAGGTATAAGGAATTAGGGTCTAGTCACATATAGTTTGCCATGAATTAAATCATACATGTTTAAATTAGTTAGTAAGAAGAGTAAATCCAGAAAAATAGATAACTCTGAAGCCTTAACTGCTTTCTCAATATTTTATTCCCGACTTATTTGTCTGCCTTTCTGAAATTCTTAATTTACTTTTTAATGCTTTTTGAACTCCCAACACTATTTTCTGCTTATCTAACTAATCCTATCAAACACTATTGTTGCTTAATCCATCAATCCTCGTGGGATCGACCCTTACTAACGTAAGGTATTACTTGGTACGACCCAGTGCACTTGCCGGTAAGTTTGTAGGTTACAAAATACCGCACCACAGGCCTATCGGTTCCAAAGACAAAAATTCTGGAAAGTAAAAAGAGGTGAATACTATTCCTGTTGAAAAAGACATAGTAAAGACACCTGTAGTTGTCCAAAATTCTGATAGAATTTTAATGCCAAAAGACATTCAGGTACCTGAAAATTGTGAAAATGACGAGATCTCGATAAATTATGTCTTTATAAGAGAGAAATGGGACTGAAATAAGACAATTGTCAATGAAATATTTGCATATAATGTGGCATTAAATATCATGCATGAAAGTAAGGATCTTGAGCCAAGATCAGTCCAAGAATGTCGACAAAGAAATGATTGGCCAAAATAGGAAGAATCCATGAAGGCTGAATTAGACTCACTTGCAAAACGTGAAGTCTTTGGACCTGTAGTCCGTACACTTGAAGATGTAAAACCTGTTGGACACCGATGGGTATTTGTGAGAAAACGAAATGAGAAAAATGAAGTTGTGCGCTACAAAACCCAACTTGTGGCACAAGGTTTTTCACAAAGGTCCCGTATAGATTATGAAGAAACGTATTCTGCTGTAGTGGATGCGATAACATTGCGTTATTTGGTTAGTTTATCTGCATATCATAAACTGCATATGCATTTGATGGATGTGGTAACAACCTACTTATATGGCTCATTAGATCGTGATATCTATATGAAAGTCCTTGAAAGACTAAAGATATCTAAACCATCCAATGAATATTCGCAAGGGTTATACTCAGTCAAATTGCAAAGATCTTTATATGGTCTAAAGCAATCTGGACGAATGTGGTATGATCGTCTTACTAAGTATCTAGCCAAAAATGGATTCAAGAATGATGATATCTGTCCATATGTTTTCATAAAGAAATCTGCATCTGGATTCATGATAATTGCTATGTACATTGATAATTTAAATATCATTGGGACTTCTGAAGAGATTCCAACAATTATAAAAAATTTAAAAAAAGAGTTTGACATGAAAGATCTTGGAAAGACTAAATTTTGTCTCGGCCTGCAGATCGAGCATATAAAAAATGGGATCTTTATTCATCAAACAACATACACAGAAAAGATCTTGAAGAGATTTCATATGGATAAGACACATCCATTAAGCACTCCAATGATCGTAAGATCTTTGAATGTGGAAAATGATCAATTCCGTCCTAAGGAAGAAAATGAAGATATCCTTTTTCCTGAACTACCATATCTTAGTGCCATTGGAGCACTAATGTATCTTGCTAATAATACAAGACCCGATATATCATTTGTTGTGAATTTACTAGCAAGATATAGTTCCTCTCCAACCAGAAGACATTAGAGTGGAATTAAACAAATATTTTGATATCTTCATGGAACGGTTGATATAGGATTGTTTTATCCATATGGATCCAAGTCACAACTAGTTGGCTATGTAGATGTTGGATACTTGTCTGATCCACACAAAGGAAGATCTCAAACAGGATACCTGTTCACATATGGAGGTACAGCTATATCATGGAGGTCCACGAAACAAACTATTGTAGCAACATCCTCTAATCATGCTGAAATACTAGCGATTCATGAAGCAAGTTGCGAGTGTTTTTGGCTCAGGAGTTTGATCCAATATATTCTGTCATCATGCGGACTAATTGATCATAAGATAGCTCCAACTGTCCTATTTGAAGATAATACAGCATGCATTGCTCAACTTAAAGGCGGATACATCAAAGGTGATAGAACAAAGCATATTTCTCCCAAATTCTTCTTTACTCATGATCTTCAAAATCAAGGGACAATTGATATCCAACAAATCTGCTTAAGTGACAATTTGGAAGATTTATTCACAAAGTCACTCCCAAAATCCTCCTTTGAAAGATTGGTGCATGAGATTTGGATGCACTAATTTCGAGATATTAAATGATATCAATAAGAGGGGGAGACTGTACTCTTTTTTCCTTGCTCAGGTTTTTTTCCATTGGGTTTTTCTTGACAAGGTTTCTAATGAGGCAGTCGCCATCACAAAGAATATTGTACTCTTTTTCCTTCACTAAAGTTTTTCCTATTGGGTTTTCTTTAGTAAGGTTTTAATGAGGCATATTCATAATGGTCATCCAAGGGGGAGTGTTACAGTATGGATGACCACCAACCCTTTATCGAATTAAAAGGTGCTTGGATAATACAAACCTTTAATGTAGACAGTGCCATTCTTTCCAAAGCTTGAAAAAACTAATCTTGTACAGCTATAAATAAGGCTTTATAGCCTTACTTACAATACACAACAATAATAAAACAATTACTCGCTCTCTCTCTTTCTTACACTACAAAGCACTTCTTTACTTTCTCTTTTCATATACTACTAATATAATATTAATATATTATCTTTATAGTATTACAATAGTATTGGTAAATACTAATAGTAGTGTTTTTCTATTTATACTTTATTTTATTACCTCTTCCCTATTTATTTTACAACAACACCAACTTTCAGCACTTCAGCCTCACTATCTCACCCCCCTTCCCCCAACACACCCCCTATTCGTGAATCACTATCCCTATGAAACCCGAAGCAAAGTTCAAAATCACCAAACCTAAACCCTAGGTTCTCCCTACAATGGTTCTGCCGCAGTGTCGCCGCCGTCCATGCTGTCGGTGCCTCCGCGGCTTCCTCCTTTCTACTGTCCCGAGCCCAGGCCCTCTCTTGTAGCTCAGCATCCTCCTTCCCCCTGTTCCTGTCCTCCTTGGCTTCTCTGTTTGAGGCTTGGAGCAGCTAGCCACGGTGTCGCCGGTCGCCGTCGTGTCTTTGTCGAAGGTTAATGGCACTGCTTTCACTTCTTCTAGCTCTAGCCATTCAAATCCAAATTATATATGGGGTCTTTGATTCTAAACATCTGCAATTGGAATACCACAAAACAAAATCCAAACACCTGATTAAAATAATAAACGATTTAAAAAAACTGAAATTTAGAAACTTAGAAAAAAATACTCACAGTTTGTTGCATGAAGTAACCCTTAGTACCTGTGTCAGGGGTAGCAGTAAGACCAGAGTTGTTAGCTGATAACTCCTTCGGTTCCAAAGCCATTGAGAACAGACGAAACCCACTGAATTTCTACAACAAAAGAAAAGGGAAAAATGGGGTTAGGATTTAGAGTTTAGGGCATTGAAGGATTGAATGAAAAAGATGAAACTTTTGGAACCTTTGGTTTGTGGGTATGTGAGAGTTGGAAAGGGATTGATTTAGGAGAGTGGAAACATTGGGGTTTGGCGATGAATCGGTACATAAAATTGGTACCAAATTTGTTAGTAATAACTCTTTTGGGGAGTTCTACTATTTGAAGTTGAAATTAAGTTTTTTGTGGCCATCCTCTTCTCATGCTGTTAAATTATATGATTGCTCATCATTTTCCAGTAAGATTTTGTGGCCACTGGATGTACTAAAACATTTACAGTGATACTACTACCATGCCTTCTCTGTTCGACTTCACTAGCTAGTAGCTACCTTTTCATGTTATTATTACTGTTGATCAAAAAATATTTTTGATGAAAGTAAATTGATTCAGAGCAAGTCAGAGACAATGTCTCGAGAAAGATGTACGCGTAAGCGTGAGGTTGGAAGTGATTAGCGCAGATTGGACTTCGATTGACTTAGTGATCGAATAAGCCTAATCGAATAAAGAGACTCGAAATAAGTAATCGAATAAGACATTCGATAGACGAATCGAACAGTCATGGTAGTGGAACAGTTAGTGGCTTTTATCATGCGAGAAAATCATGGGAAATGACTATAATCAAGCGCGGGAACGGTTACCAAGAGGGATTGCATTCAAAGCTGTAATTTCGTAATTGATTGTAATTAATTCTGAGTTACGAAAGATAGATTATAAATATTAGGAAGCGTTAGGGAATATGGGTTGTAACTTTTACTCGGAAAAAAACTCAAGCACACTCACATCCCAGTGAATTTCTGAGTCTGCAATCGAGTAACTTTTCTGTAGGATTCCTTCCATCTTTTCACTCTTTTAATTTACTTTTCTGTAAATTTAACATTTCAAGCAATTTTATTTTCTAATTTCTTTTTATTTTCATTGTTCAATTTATCCTTCTGCATTTAAATCTTTCATGTTGAAGTCCTTTAATACAATCAAAGGCATTTTATTGCTTTCTTTTAAATTTCAATGCAAGTTATTTTTTATTTATAAACGATTTCCCTTTTGAAATTTTTTTTTTTATGACTTCTTCAATTTACAAAGTTTAATTAATTTTTTATGCTTAAAACTTATCTAATGGAAGATACTTTGATGCACTTTTAGAAGAACTGGTACATGCAAAGAGGAGTAGGTTTCGCTCCTAGACCATTAGAATTGAACCACCATCGATTTGCAAAAAATTGACAAAACAAATTGGCACGCCCGGTGGGACAGTTTTTAAATCAAAGTGTGTTAAATAACTTTTTCCAATATTACTTGGTGTATGCGATTATGGAGTGGAAAAATCATTCACATGGCTGATGAGATATCGATTGTGAATGGTGGTTTATCCACTAATGAGAGCATACCAGTATCTGTGCAACAAGCCGACGTGTCTTCACGTTTGGAGGCTGCAATTGGAGCTGAAAGTATAGCAGTTATGACTATTCAGATTTGAAATGTGGGACATAATATTCGTCCACGTGGCCCTGTTCCACCATATCAACCTCCACTAACCGCTGGTTTGCCTCTTTTTGGTCTTCCTTCTGGTTATACACCACCGGTGGGTGGCTTTATTCCGCCTATCCATTTTGGGAATGCAAATGGAGTGAATAATACTCAAAACCCACAACAACATTCTGAGTATTCTCATGATTATAATGTGGGCTCCACTTCGAATGCTGCAAATTCGATGACAGTATATCGATAACAAGTGGAGGAAAGTCATCATGACTTGGTCAATTTATTGACCCAACAAATGACAACAATTCTGAATCCCATGATGGCTGATCATGAATTAAAATTTGATCGTCTTGCTAGACAAGTCGAGGGATTGCTCGAATTGTCGATTATGATGAAGGTGAAAGGCATAATGACAGGGGAAATAACGAAGGAGCATAAAATGTTTTTCAAAATAAAAACAATGTTTTGAATCGAGAAAATCCTTATGTAGTTCCCCGAGGTCAAAATGCTGATGACCTTTTAGCCAGATTAAGTGGCGGTGAACGTTATCAAGTCACTAGAATTGTGGAAGAAGTATTAAATCGGGTTGGGCTGAATGTTGATTTTATGAATCAACCATATTTTGTGTCCACTTTTTCCCAAGTTGTTCAAATGGCTGAAGTGCCAAGAGGGGTAAAGAATCCGAAGATAGTCAAAAAATTTGCTGGTGAAGTTGGAGAATCAACTAATGAACATGTTGCTCGTTATTTGGTCGAGATTGGAAACTTAGCTAATGATGAAAATTTGAAAAAGAAGTTTTTTCCTTCTTCATTGACGAAGAATGCATTTACTTAGTTTTTGAATCTCAGACCAAATTCGATCACAACATGGAATAAGTTAGAAACTGCTTTTTACGCTCAGCTTTATCGAGGGGAGATGAATGTAGCAGTTACTGATTTAGTGGCTTTGAAACGTGAAGATGGAGAAACCATCGATGATTATTTAATACGTTTCAAAAATGCTAGAAGTAGATGCTATGTATCATTACCCGAAAGTGAGATAGTGAAAATAGCAACCATGGGGTTAGGATTCTATATGCGCAGAAAACTGCTTAATGTGCATATTCCTGATTTGACCCATTTGGCTGAAAAGGTTCGACAGACTGAACTCATGAAAAAAGAGAAAGAAAAGTATAAAAATGACCAGAGGTCAAAAAGTAAACCTTTTACTCAAAAAGAAAAGGTTGCCTATGTAACCATGGAGTCCTTAGAAAAGAAATTCGATTTCGAAACAGAAGTCGATTTGGCTGAATTGAAGAAAGGTCCTCCATATGTTTGTTCTTTACTGAAGAAACTTCCTAGTAATGAAAAGTCGAATGATTCAAAACTAAAAAGTCGAAAGAAATATAGTTTTGATATTTCTAAATCTAATAAGATTTTCGATGTGTTGCTTAAAGATAAACAATTAGTTTTGTCTAAAGGTAGAACTTTACTTTCCGTGAAAGATTTAAAAGGAAAGCCTTACTGTAAATTTCACACAACAACAAGTCATTCGACTAACAGTTATGTCCGTTTCAGGAACTTGATTCAAGAAGTAATCATGGAAGGACAGTTGAAATTCGACAATGGCAAGAAAGAGATGAAGGTTGATGTAGATCCCTTTGAAGTTGATGCCAGTTATGTCGAACCTTGTCTAGGGGTGAATATGATTGGCATGTCATATGATTTTGATGTGGCTCTTGATGATTTCGAGTCACAGGTGATATCTGTGTACCCTAGAACATGGGATGGCTTGCTGGATTTCTTGATTCAGCAAAAGATCAAAGACCGGGACGTATCCCTGTGTCCAAGGTGCAATGTTGTCTTTGATGCTGAAGCGGCAGTAATATTTGAAAAGGAAAGAATGAAGAAAGAATTGACTCATAGAGAAGAGCAAGCACGCCAGAGGCAGCCAATTTGACGAGTGGAGGGTTCTAGTTCAAAGATTCCTCAGCATGAGGTGACAGCACCTTTGAGCCGATCCCAGGCCATAGGTGTTCAGTGGATTAGGAATTGTCAGGAATTCCAAAGGCGTGATCATCTGTATCGACGTAATCCTTAATGGGGGACATCGAGCACTTCCCAGAATCAATATTTCTACTACCAAGGCCGAGCCAGGGGATATCCGAGAGGAAGAGAAGGAAGGAGAAGTTTCAATCAGAATAAGAAACTTCAACTAGAGGCAGGCAAAGAGGTAAGCAAGGGGCACCGCCTTCTGTGCATTCTCGAATTGTCTTTCCTTCTGATGGGGAGACTTATTCCAAAGATATTCCATCTCCTGTAAATATGGAAAAAGGCAAAGCAGTGGCTCAATCTTCAGGAGTCGACAAAAATAAAGATGTCAATGTCGATGAGGAGTATTTTGATGAAGGGGATGATGACATGATAGGGACAATTTCAATCATCCCAACTGAATATCTTGGGGAATGTGAAAGTAATCCAGATGAAGATTATGATCTGGAAGATGAGGGGGCTTTCTCCTTTATTCGAATTGAAGATGAGCCAGGGTATTTTCCTCGACCCACTGAAAAATAAATGTCTTATCTACGCCCACTTCATATTATCGCCATTCTGAATGGGTTTAAGATAAACAAGGTATTGATTGATGGTGGGGCAGTAATTAGTCTTCTGCCTGAGAGAATATTGGGAAAAGTAGGAAAGCATCCTGATGATCTGGTTCCTACAAATATTGCTGTGACTGATTTTAGTAGGACCTCTACACCAGCGAAAGGGCTGGTCACCTTGACTGTAAAGGTGGGGTCATCAGAAAGACATTCTTTGGTTTTAAAGCAGTTATCGAAGGAGTTTAAGTGTAATAATGAGACGTTAAAAAAATATTTAGTAACTACTTGGGAATTATTAACGTCTTTTCGAAAAGTTTCTTTGGTACATATCCTTAGAATTCATAATAAAATTGCTAATGAGTTAGCCCAAATCGCTTCAAGGTATCGGATCGGTCCAGAAACTATTAAGAAATTATATAGTATCCATCAAATCTTAGTGCCAGCAAATGAAAGAGAATTTTTGTGTATAGATGAATGGGAGGATTCTGATTGGAGAAAGCTTATTGCTTCTTATTTAAAAAATCCCAATATTGCAATCGACAGAAAGATAAAATTACAAGCAATAAATTTGTCTTAATGACTGATGAATTGTATAAAAAAGGGATTGATGGGAGTTTATTGAGATGTCTAGGTCGAGATGATCAGAACATTGTCTTGGGTGAAGTCCATAATAGAATATGTGGTGCCCATCAGGCAGGAAAGAAGATGAAATAGGTGTTATATCGCAATCATGTATATTAGCCATCTATGATAAAAGATTGTATTGATTATGCAAAGGCGTGTCAAGAATGTCAGAAGCATAGTATGATACAACAGATTCCAGTGGCTGAATTGCATTCGATAATAAAGCCATGACCTTTTAGAGGTTGGACTTTGGATTTGATTGGGTTGATTCACCCTCCTTCATCAAAACAACATAAGTTTATCTTAGTAGCCATTGATTATTTCACAAAATGGGTTGAAGCAGTTCCCCTAATAGAAGTTGGTCAAAGTGAAATAATAGACTTTGTTGAGGAACATATTATCCATCGATTTGAAATTCCTCAGACGTTAAGTACTGACCAAGGAACTATGTTTACTGGCTAGCGAATTAAAAATTTTACGGCCTCAAGGAGTATTAATATGGTTACTTCAACTCCTCATTATGTGCAGGCTAATGGGTAAGTAGATGCAGCAAATAAAATCTTGATAAGTTTGATTAAAAAGCACATCGGAAATAAGCCTCGAACATGGCATGAAACTTTAAACCAAGTGTTATTGGCTTATCGAAATTTGCCAAGAGGTTCGATGGGAACTTTACCTTATAAATTAGTGTATGGCCATGATGCAATGTTACCATTAGAAATTAATTTGAATATTTTAAGAGTATCAAAACAAAATGATTTGCCAGTTAATGATTATTGGAATGTAATGTTTGATGAGTTAAATGAATTAGATTCAGCGCAAATCCTGGCACTCGATAATGTGATTTGACAAAAAGAAAGTATTACTCGAAGTTATAATCGTCGAATTAAAGAAAATCTTTCAAGATAGGCGAGTTAGTTTTAAAAGTTATTTTACTGATGGAAAAGAAATCGAGATTTTTGGGTAAATGGTCCCATGTTTGGGAAGGTCCTTTTCAAATAATAGGGACGTATTTTGGAAATGCCTATCAGATTAAAGATATCGAGTCAGGAAAGGCGATTAACTCGATTAATGGGAAATACTTGAAGTAATACTATTGTTGGCAGAATTAGAAGTTCAACATGCATAAGTCCAGAAAAGATAGAAACCATTACAAAATAAAGTAAAACTTGAAATGAAAGGAAATTCAAGGAGCTACTAGCTTGGCTAAATCAGAGCGTAGCTTTGCCCTTTTGCTTTCCAGGATCGAAAGTGCCTCGATTTGTTTGAACTTGTTAAATTGGACTTTCTCAAGTTGTTTTTCATATTCTTCCCGCTTGGTCTCAATGAAAACAAGTTCTTGAATGAGGCGTTGTTGTTCTTGTTGGGCGGCTGCCAGGGGTTTGGCTACAGTAGCTCAATTCTGTCGCACTTTGGCAAGCTTTTCATTGATTTGAGCCAATTCCGCTTCAAGTTTTGTATCTTCTTGGTTATGAAAAGCTTGAACAGAAATAGCGTGGGAGATTCTCAGATCGAATTCTTCACGGAAAGCTTGGACTGGTTGAGCGGCTGCCAAACAACTTTCTATATTAGTTTTGATATTGGTTTCTTCAGTCTCAGTTTCTTGGAGTTGAAAATGGGATGCTACACTCTCATTGAGAAGTTGTTTGAATCCTTGAATTGAGGTAGAATTTGGTGTATTAGCCGGAAGCTCTAAGAAAGAATTCAAAAGGTCAGCCAAGAGTTGATTAAGAATTGTATCATTAACCTATGTGGTAGGTGGATGATCCAAGAGCTTTATGAGTGATCGAAGCTGCTCTCGAGTGTTAACATTTAATTTGAATGAAGGCCTTGATGTGGCAGGTCTTGAGAGCGTATGCACTAGTACAAGTACCTTGGATAACTCGGCTTAAAATAGAGATCAAGTCAGCTAAAGTAGCACTTGTAGGAGTGGTGGAAGCACTTGATGTTTCAGGTCTTGGTCTAGGAGGAGTTTGAAAACCAGCCTGTTCAAGAGGAATGGACGGTTTAGGAGGAGTCTCTAAGACCCTAGATCGAGAAGAATCTGAATTGGTGGTGTCAGCAATTCTAGAAGTAGAGTCAGAATCTAGAGCTGCTTGGTTTTCTGCAGAAAGTGCAGTCTGATTATTTGGTGAAATTGACTCAAGTATGTGTGTGTCTTCTGGAGAATGCTACAAGGGATTTGTTGTCGGATTAATCACCTGTGTTGTATGAGAAAGAGGTGGAAAAATAGCTGGAATCGGCTGAATAGGCCTTGTGAATTGAATTGAGTCATGAGATGTGGAGTGCTCTGGGTCATTTTGTTGTTGCAAAATTGGTTGATCAGAAGCCCCGGTGGATGAGATTGAATGAGCAACATTGGTAGGCTGGTATAAAAGGTACATATTAATGAATTCAAAATCTATTTTAATTTGAATGAAATGTGTATAGAGATGATTGTCTTACCGGAAGAAGTCTAGATTTCCATACCAGCTGAGGACCAAGATCAGAATCGGCTGTATCTTCCGATTGGGAGGAGGCAGCAAGAGTATCTTTATTTGTTGGTTCACTTTCATCAGCGCTTTCACTTGATGATGGCAAAAGTAACTGGTAAAAAGTTCAGAATTGAGTATGGTTAAGAAAATACAATTCGAAGAACATTTCAAGTTAAAGGGAAAAGTTACGAATAAAATAGTTACCTTTCGAGAGGTTCAGGTAGGAGTCCTTCTACTTTTGTGTGGTGGTGGTCAAGTAGTGTCAGCTTTTCTTTTGTGAGTTTTTTTGGGGAACTTTCAGCGACAGAGACTGTTCGAATAACAGTTTGTTGAATTTCCTCTAAGGTACGGGTATACCTTGAGTAATAAGCAGCCCACCATTCAAAACAAGATTTGGTGATGTATGAGCTGCGTTCATAGATCAAAAAGTTGAAACGGTCTCTGCATTGTTGATTTTTTAAGAGACAGGCGTTGAAATCTTCTTGAGATGTTAGAGCAATATGGCAGAATGGATCACCATGTCGAGGTTGTGGCGTTGGGATAGCTTGAGAAAACCCCAGTTGTCTGGCTGTTAAGTGAGGAGCATATAGGGTTATCTTGAATTTTTCTTTTTTGTGTTGTGGCAGCCCTATCGGAATTACTTGAACAGCTAGTAGGTTTGCCCAATTTTGATTTGTAAGTTCACTCTCTTCATTAGTATTAAGAAAGAGTAAACGATCAAGCCAGGAAGGGCCGCAATTGCGACGCAAAAAAGGAGTGAAGTTGAGTTGGTCATTGTCAAAATCCTTGCAGGAATGAAAAAGAGAGAAAACAATCCAGAATCTGTCTTCGTCTGACTGAGTGTTCGGAAAATTGGGTTTGTAATTGGACAATAAAAAACCTTCGATGTGTCGCTTGTCAGAACTGCCACCTCCAGGTTTTGTCATAAAATTTTCAAAGATGGCATTGAGCCATAACTGAAGGAGCCACAGAGGGTCTCATGTACTGATGATTTTATTGTCTCGGAGGTCACAAACAAATTGACCAAGCTCTTCAAAAATGTGTCCTAGAAGAAGTTTGGCCAAGTTGAGAACTTTTCCTTCGTGAAGGAGAGTAGCTAGGGGAAGGAAGAACTTTGACATTTGTACGCTTCGAGAACAGAATAGAATTGCGTTTAGCCAATAAAATAAGAAGGCTACATGTTCATCATCTGTGACTTCTGTACCTTCTGCACCCATGTTATGGGCGATGAAGTCGATGTAAGAGTTGGTTAAGACGACATTATACTGGCGCTTGGGTTGCATGTTAGAGGTACAATCTGGAGAATTTATTGGAGTCTTGTAATAGCAGCTATATCGAGGAGAGACATTCCGACCATTCCGCAAGGAAGATGGAAGTTGTTGGTAGTCCTGTTCCAGAAACAAGTCACGGCCCCAATCATCCAAGGGTATGTGGTAAGCGAGAAGTAAGAGAGCCTTAGTAGTTCCTGTATTCCTAAAGCTCCACAGTCAGCACTTTTTGTGGGTTCAAAGCGTTGGTACCAAGCTGTGAAATTGAATCCTTGAGGACTGATTTTTGGATTATTTCTGAAGGATTTCTGGTTGATGAAATGAGAGATGTTAAAAGCCTGGTTTATTAATAATTCTTTTCCTTCAGCGCTAGGAAAGAAAGAAAGTTTTTTGTTTGCTCTCTCAACAGATTCAATTGGTTCGAGGAAACAGTGCGTGTATGCATCGATTGTGAAAGGGATTAAAATTCTGGTATCATTAACTTGCAAATGGGGATCGTCAATGACTTCATTATTGATTTGATTGAGAATGCGAAGGGCTGGTGGAGATGACGGTGCAACTACAGGACCTTTGCCCTTATCTTGAGTGGCAGCATGAGAAGAGGAACAAGCCATTGGTGATTGGAGAAAAAGAAGATTAAAGATTGAGGATTTTTGTGGGAAAGTTCTTGGTGTAAGGAAGATTCAAAGAAAAATGAGTTTCGAAAAATTTGAGCAAAAGAGAGAGTGATGAATTTAAAGTGTTACTGTAGCCATTATTGTGAAAAGGATGCAAATAGAGGTAACTTTGTGAGGAAGATGAAATGGTGGAGAGAGAAAGTGCCAGTTTCGGGAGACGTGTTGAGTGGGTCAGTATTAATGGGGAGTTTTAATAATAATTATTACTGATTTGAAAATTGACGTTTATTTTTGAATTAAGTATTTTATCTTCCGATAATGTTATTGAAGGCAAATACATTAATCCAAGGGGGCAATTTGTTGATCGAAAAATATTTTCGATGAAAGTAAATTGATTCGGAGCAAGTCAGAGACAATGTCTCGAGAAAGATATACGAGTAAGCGTGAGTAGGGGTGGAAAAAGGCTAGGCGGCCTGTCAGGGGCCTGCAGCCTGGCCTGTGTTTGGCCTGGCCTGGCCTGGCCTGTTATAAAATAGGTACAGTCCCAGGCTCTTTTAAAAGTCTTAATACATTAATAGGCCAGGCCTTGGCTTACTAATTAGCCTTATAGGCCTGTCAGGCCTACCTGGGCCTATTAAAATATAATTAAATATATAAATAATTATTTATTATTAATAAAATTATGAGATATTTTAAATTTATTATATTTTATTATAAATATTTTTGTATATTTTAAATATGTTAAAAGTTTAAAATTTTTTATAAATATTAAATATATGACATATTACATATAACTATTTTTATTAAAAAATAATTTTTTAAATAATATTTTTATTTCTGTAAAAAAAATTATCAGGCCTTTTAACAGGTTTCAGGCCAGGCCAGGTTGAATAACAGGTCAGGCCTAGTACTTTATAAAGAGCCTATAACAGGCTGCAGGCCAGGCTCAGGCCAATCAACTGTATGACAGGCCAGGCCTGTTAAGAGCAAAACCTGGCCTGGCCTGACCTGTTTTCACCCATAAGCGTGAGGTTGGAAGTGATTGGCGCAGATTGGACTTCGATTGACTTAGTGATCGAATAAGCCTAATCGAATAAAGAGACTCGAGATAAGTAATCGAATAAGACATTCGATAGACGAATCGAACAGTCATGGTAGTGGAACAGTTAATGGCTTTTAACACGCGAGGAAATTATGGAAAATGTCTATAATCAAGCGGCGGAAACGGTTACCAAGAGGGATTGCATTCAAAGCTGTAATTTTGTAATTGATTGTAATTAATTGTCAGTTACGAAAGATAGATTATAAATATTAGGAAGCGTTAGGGAATAAGGGTTGAAACTTTTACTCAGAAAAAACACTCAAGCATACTCACATCCCAGTGAATTTCTGAGTCTGCAATTGAGTAACTTTTCTGTAGGGTTCCTTTCATCTTTTCACTCTTTTAATTTACTTTTCTGTGAATTTAACATTTCAAGTAATTTTATTTTCTAAGTTCTTTTTATTTTCATTGTTCAATTTATCCTTTTGCATTTAAATCTTTCATGTTGAAGTCTTTTGCTCCAATCAAAGGCATTTTATTACTTTTTTTTTAAATTTCAATGCAAGTTATTTTTTATTTATAAATGATTTCTCTTTTGAAAATTTTATTTCTTTTCTATGACTTCTTCAATTTACAAAGTTTAATTAATTTTTTATTCTTAAAACTTATCTAATGGAACATACTTTAATGCACTTTTAGAAGAATTAGTACTTGTAAAGAGGAGTAAGTTTCGCTCCCGGATCATTAGAATCGAACCACCATCGATTTGCTAAAAATCGACAAAATAATTATTCAACATTTGTAAATAATTGTAATACAAACAGGGCTTCATTGAACTGTAAATTATATTTAATTGATTGTTTTGAGGGACTGAAGGATTAAAGTTTTTACTTTTTAGTTGATGTATGTAGTTAATTATAATAATTTTGACTGCCTTATATTATGTAACTCTGTCAACTAACTTTTAATTTATGTGAAAGCCGCTCTCACGTTTGGTTTATTAATCATTTCTTGGAATATACATTTAGAATTTTTTGGTTTTACTTGCTTTGAATCTGATGTGGAATTACTGTATTGAGAGGATTAAAGTTTTGTTTTCTAATACCAACCAAAAGAGTAGTAGTGTTATGGTTTTTCGATCTTAAGGATTTTATGAAAATATTGTATGACCGTAGTAGGAATAATAATTATTCAAAACCATTTAAAATTTTGAATTTGTATTTTGATAAGATTATATAAATTTAGTTGATGATATTTTATATAATATTTTAAATTTAAAAAATATTTTAAAATTTATATTAGATTATAATTATATTATAAGATATTTATTTATAATTTATTTATTATTTTATTTTAAAACGATTTGTTCAGTTAAACCATCGAAGACCAATAAATCAGTGATTAAAATGGTTTGATAATCGTCCGATTCTCATATACTTTCTAGAGTAGTAGAAAAAAGAAGAAAGAGGAGCGGTAGGGGTAAGGGGCGGTTCCGCGGTTGGATACAAAGCTAATTTGAAAATCATTCGAGCAGAGCAGTAGAAGATGTCAATGTCAATGTCAATGTCGTCTCCAGAGGTGTTACTGAAGAATCGTTTCATGAGCTTCTTGATCTGGCAATCCATACCCTCAACCCTCATCTTCCTCCTCTTCAAACCCTTGCTCTCTTCTTCTTCTTCTTTCTGGCCACTCTTCACTTCCTCCCTCTCCTTCCTCACCTTCCACTTCTCCCTCCTCCTTTTCTCCTCCACTCTCTCCCTCATCGCCTCCCCCCACCCCCGCCGCCCCGCCCCCCCTCTTCAACTCGCTGCCCGTCTCCTCCGCTTCCTCTTCATCCCCTCCGACTCCGCCACACCCGACTCCGCCCACTTTCGCGCCCGTGCCAAGGTTTCCTTATCATTCGTGCTCTTCGCGGCCGCCTCCGCAGCTTCTGGTCTGGCGGCAGCGGTGTCCCTATGCGGGCTTCGAGCCATTGGTGAGGGCTTTTGGGTGATTGGAAGGGTAGGGTTGAGGGGTTTCTTCGTTGGTTTACTTTTTGGTTTGCATTACGTTTTGAAGCGTCGATGGGTTTTGGAGTTTCCCATCATTCAGGTCACTTTCTCTATCTCTATATCCCTCACTTAAAGCTTCTTAATGCGTTTCTGTCTATAACTGCTTTTGATTGTGCAGCGGCCACCTTACTTCAGCTTCAAAATGGGAGTTCCTTCGGCTGGTAGGCGCGCTCTCAAGCTTTCCATTGTGGCTTCCATCTTCTCAGCTATTTTATTAGAGCTTCTCCCACATCCATTTAAGTACAGCATTTCACTACAGAGATACTTCACCGAGCAGATCGTCTTTTCTATTGCCACTTTTGCTATCTTCTTCTGTTGGGAATTGACTCATCACTTGCACCGGGTTGGTTTCTGCAACATGCTTCTTATGTATATGTTAACTGTTTCAAGTTACTTATAAATATTAGTAATTCATTTGGTTTTAGTCATTTAGATGCGTAACTTCGTTTTGTTGATGAACCCAATATTATTGTATTTGCACATTTGTCTCAACTAGTTTGTGTTTGTCAGTAATATGCTGTGCCAGCATCTTGATATGTATAATATCTCTTCAGATATGATATTCAGGATCTCTCTTCTATATTAGAATTGGATTCTGATCTACGCAGCATATTTTAGCATTATATCTGAGATGTTTTATTGACTCAAACAGTTGCACACATTCATGTAAGTCGTGTCTTCTCACTGTGTAATGCAGGAATTGCAGAAAATTATAAGATGCACAGTGACTCATGACTAAATATATGTGATATATTAATAAAGAAATAACTCTGAAAGCAGCCATGCATTACTCTGTCCTCTAAAAAACTTGTAATCAGCTCTGTATATACGTATCCTTGAACTAGTGACTAGATATAGAATTCTGGGTCTTTTTTATTGAGGAAGACGTTATTGCTTACTGATTGAAGTTTCTGTTGATTGGTATGTAGGTTTTACATACAAAGAGATCCATATTTGCACCTCCAAAAGGTTCAGCAGCAGCAGAAACAAATCCAACTGAACATCTCCTTTTAGCTTTGGAGGAGAGTGATCCAACATCTCTTCTACGCTATCTTGCGTATCTTGATCTCTGTATGGTATGCGAGAAAAATGTCGACACTTGGAGGCGTGCAGCATTTTTTGAAGAAACTGGTGAGACTTACAAAAGAGTAATCACTGTGTGCTTGAAGCCACTGGAGCAACTTGCCACAATATTAAGTGAAGGCATGGGAAATTCTGTTGACAAACCTGCACAGCTATCGAATCAGTTATCATCTCCAACTGATCCACGACTTGATTCAAAGTGCTTAGAACAATTGCAGCTTCTCCAGGTATGGGCATATCTAACTATATTTATATTGTTTACTTGTAGCTAACTAACTTTGTCTTTTTGGTACAACTAGAAAGATTTGCTAGTTCATTTAACTTTGTTCTTTGTTTAACTAGAAAGTTTTGGCAGTTCTTGTGATTACACTGAATTTTTAAACTTAAGTAACAAAAACCTTAAAAGTCAGGAATCTTGGATTGTATATGCCTGGCGCATTCACAATGTTACAGTGTTTGTTGGCCCTCGTTACTTTATCTTCAGTTTTTATCTAGTATGGTTGAAAGTTGAAATAAAAGTTGTGGAGCCAACATACACAGTTTTGGGAAGAGGTGTAAAGAGACATGTGCCACTTTAGAATTGCATAGAAATAGGATTTTGACGATTTGTGACTTGACTCCACAAAAGTCTGATCATTTACTAGCGACCTACCTGCCATTCTGCCAAAATTGATAAGAATATTGCAAGTGGATAAAGGTGAATAGCATGAGTGCACAACCATTTCATGTTTTTGTTTTGGGTGTGTAAATGTGCACAAATGACCATTGTCATCAGTTGCCATTCCTAGTAATCACTAATCATGGCAGCTAGTAACAAAGTTCACTTAACTCAGCATTGTGAATTTGCATGTGACATGTTAAGACCTTGTGTTACTTATATGCAGCTTTACACGTGGTGTTCAAGGTCTGTTGCCTCATTGACTGCCTGTTCACGCAAAGAAGATAAGTTTGGGGTTGCTCAGCTCTCTGGGAGTAATGCTGCCGTAATTTCAACGTTGATATCCTGTCTTCTAGCTGTTGAAAATTTCATGGGAAAGAAAACAAACCTGCAGTCCCCGCACCAGCTATTGGGACCTGCCGGTATCAGATGGGCGACAATGAACGGTGGAAGGGTGGATGTTTCATCTGGTAAAAGAAGAAGTGGCCCAGTAAACTCAAAAGCTTATGTTATTGCTGATGTTCTAAGGACTTCAATATACCAAATAGTATCAGCATTCCATGATGAGATGTTAGCTGGTGCTAAAGCAAGCCTTCTTGAGAAGGACTGGATCACCAATGGGAAACCAGCTTTTGGTACCCGTGAGATGCTTATACAAAAGCTACGTCTTTTCCTTGATTATAGAGCTACATAACTTGATTGTAGTTGTTGGGGTTTGGATGCCACTTTGTTGGGTTGATCAAATATACTCATAGGTTGTTGTTAAGTGGAGATGAAATAGGACGAAGAGGATTCAATTTTGCTGTCCGAAATTTCAGAGAGGATATTAATGTGTAACGAATTTTTTTGAATATGCTTGATTTGGCAGGTAAAATCACATAAAAGCATGTGTTTATGCGTTTTTTTTTTCCGAAGTTCTTTTAGGCTTTGCTTAAGGAGGGGGCTCTTGCTAGTTGCTACCCTGTGGCCCTGTCTTGGACTTTGGTACATTGCCTCCAAAAATGGATAAGGTCCTAAAATAGAAAGAAAAGGATGCAAATAGATCTTGGCTCAATATTTTGACCACTTGTGTCGGATAATATAGTATCGTATCATTACTTATGGAGAGATTTCAGTTTAACTAGTAGGGTTAGAGTTTCCTTCATGTTTTTGTGGATTATCTCAATGGTAGCTTATCATATCATTTTTCAACAGACATGTCAAACACAATTTCCGTTTGAACCCTAATTTAGCAGCCATCCATCTTCAAACAAAGCACCTCTCTCAACAGATTATTATTGCTGACACACTGCTTTGTCGTTACTAAATGGTAGAAGTGTCACTAATTAATTCTTCTCTAGTAATATACTCTTCCAACATAAATTCATTTGATAAAATAGAAGGAAGGTATTTCTTAGGACCTAAGAATATTTCTCTTTATTCAAGAAGTTAATCACTTTCATTCGTTATAATAACTTGACTGCAAGTTGTTAGATCCTATTAACAAATCTTAACATCACATGTCCCCATCACGGAAATGGCCTAAGATCTCTTGACCTTGATCCCACCAACGGCTAGGATTGGCTCTCCCGCATTCAAAATCACATCATACCCAAATCCAAATGCCACACATAAATTCCCCACTTGTTAGATATAAAACCCAACCATAAAACCATTTACAAACTTGTTTCTGTCGGCAACTTCACTCATTGATTCAATTCAGATATTTTGTTGTTTTGCCGGGAAAGTTAAGAATTTAAAAAATGGTGAGAAAGAAAGTGAATGTGCATGGCGATGGTGTTAGGAGTAGTAATGAAGAGACAGAGTGGGAGGTGAGGCCCGGGGGAATGTTGGTGTAGAAAAGGAGCGATGATGCTCCGACACCGAAGTTGAGGCTTCGAATTGCTTACGGTGGATTGAGGTATGAGATCAGTGTGAGTTGCATGAGCAGTTTCCTCGAGGTGAAGGTTCTGAGCGTGGAAACGGGGTTGCTGGTTGATGAACAGAGCTTGGTGTACAGAGGAAGAGAGAGAGAGAACGGAGAGTACTTAGACATTTGCGGAGTGAAAGACAGATCAAACTTGGTTCTGATTGAAGACCTTTCGAGCATCCAACGCAGATTCATACAGATGCGTAGGAACGCTAAGATTCAGACTGCGGCTGGCGCAATCAACGATATTATCCTCCAACTCGACCACCTCGCACAACAGATACATACCTATGCAACTCTTTCGTAATTTGGTGGACACAGGGCAGTTGAATTATGCTCACAAATTATGTAGGTTAAGACGTTTAATGGTCTTCATTGTATGTTTATTTTGATTTGATTAGGCCATATTAAAATTTATAGAGAGCACAACCCCCTATAATAAGTTCCTCTCATTAATGCATAATGAACACACATATAACTCAATTTGTTTGTTTCCCTGATCTATAGAGGTGTCTGCAATTGACAAGTCCATTTCGAATGGGGACTCAGATTTCGACACTAATTGAGATGTTTATGAGACAAGCAATCAAGTTAAAAAGCATTTCTACAGGAGATGTTTCTGCACAAAAAAGTGTTCAGGTATTTAATTCCATTCTTTATTATCACACAAGTTCAAGAGGAATGATGAGTTATATGCTAAATTTGATGGTTACATATTTTCAAGAAAAGAAAGTGCAGAAATGTGTTGAAACATTGGATGCACTTAAGATATCTAATGCAAGAATAAAGCATGTTGTTGTTACAACCAACTGGGAGGAGACCTTTGATCATCCTCCTTCGTCGACAATGGGAAATATTTGATTGACTTTGCTTCTTTTTATTTTATTTTATGCCAACTCTTCTGCCAATAAATATTGCGTGCTCTGAAAAAGTTCTGTTCAAAATACTTGTATCTTTGTCAAAATTATTGTTTGGAGTTTTAATATGTCTATATTTATTACTTGATTGTAAAGTTATTGATCCTTATTTTGCTGGTCAATAATGATGTGGAAGATATGAAATTGTGATATAAATTTTTTTATTGAAAGTGTAATCCAGTGTCTTATATTTCTTATTCAACTTATGATCATTAGTGTGAAAATATGTCATATGCTCAATTGCTTAATAACTCGAATTATATAATCTTATGCCATTTTGCTTCAAGTTTGAAATTTTCATCTTCAAATATATATATGCCATATAAGACTATTATTATGCCATAAAAAACTACGTCTGTATTTTCACTATTTTGTATTCTTTTAAAAGGGAGCGGATCCTTTCCAAGGGAGAAAAAAGAGGCAGCACTATATTCAGATTACACATTGCACAATATAGACTCGATCTAAGCGAACATTAACATATCAAATCCTTAGCATGTTGTGGTATCGTACGATGTAACATGAGACTATACTCAAAGCTCTCCTCATTGGTGCACACATCTCAGCCGTTGAACCCCAAAATTCACCTATGTTCCTCAACCTTCTTATCATCATCATCAACTGCCACACAGAACCCAGTACCCCATATTGTCACAAAATGCATTGCTCTATTGCAGTTTTGGGCATCTTCCATATCCAAACTAAGGCAAATCCATGCATACTCACTTAGGCATGGTGTCCCACTCCACAACCCTGACATGGGCAAGCATCTCATTTTTACTATTGTATCCCTCTCTGCACCCATGTCTTATGCCTACCATGTGTTTGCTGTATTGCATGACCCAAATGTGTTCACTTGGAACACCATGATAAGGGGTTATGCTGAAAGTGATGACCCAAGTCCTGCACTTCATTTCTACCGTAAAATGTCGGTGTCTTGTGTTGAGCCTGACACTCACACTTACCCTTTTCTTCTCAAGGCTGTTGCCAAGTCTTTGAATGTTAGAGAAGGGGAAGCTATACATTCAGTTACAGTGAGAAAAGGGTTTGGGTCTTTGATGTTTGTTCAGAACGGTTTGCTTCACATGTATGCTGTTTGCGGCGACACAGAAAGTGCACACAAGGTGTTTGAGTCAATGGTGGAAAGAGATCTTGTGGCTTGGAATTCTGTGATTAATGGGTTTGCTCTTAATGGCAGGCCT
Organism: Arachis stenosperma; assembly: GCF_014773155.1. Taxonomy (NCBI): domain Eukaryota; kingdom Viridiplantae; phylum Streptophyta; class Magnoliopsida; order Fabales; family Fabaceae; genus Arachis; species Arachis stenosperma. The sequence continues at coordinate 14,937,922 of NC_080386.1, read as the reverse complement.
AGTGAGGCCTTGACACTATTCAGGGAGATGAACACGAAGGGACTGGAGTCGGATGGGTTCACTATGGTTAGCCTTTTATCTGCTTGTGCTGAACTTGGAGCTCTAGAATTAGGACGTAGGGTACATGTGTTCTTGTTGAAGGTAGGATTGACAGAGAACATGCATGTGAACAATTCACTGCTGGACTTTTATGCCAAGTGTGGGAGCATCAGGGAGGCGAAACAAGTTTTTGGCGAGATGAGAGAAAGGAATGTGGTTTCTTTTACTTCTTTGATTGTTGGCTTGGCAGTGAATGGCTTTGGGGAGGAAGCACTTGAGTTTTTCAAAGAGATGGAAGAACAAAGAGTTAAGCCTAGTGAGATTACTTTTGTTGGTGTCTTGTATGCTTGCAGCCACTGTGGAATGTTGAATGAAGGGTTTAATTACTTTAGAAGGATGAAAGATGAATATGGAATCATGCCAAGGATAGAACACTATGGCTGCATGGTGGACCTGCTGAGTAGGGCAGGTTTAGTGAAACAAGCATATGAATATATTCAGAACATGCCAATGCAGCCAAATTCTGTTATTTGGAGGACCTTATTGGGAGCATGCACAATCCATGGTCATTTAGGCCTAGGGGAGATAGCTAGATCACACCTTTTGGAGTTAGAGCCTAAACATAGCGGGGACTATGTGCTTCTCTCGAATATTTATGCGGCCGAACACCGTTGGTCAGATGTACAGACAGTAAGAAGATCAATGCTAGAGGATGGTGTTAGGAAAACACCTGGCTATAGCATGGTGGAGTTGGGAAATCGGGTTTATGAGTTTACTATGGGCGATAGGTCTCATCCTCAGAGTAAAGATGTATATGCACTGTTAGAGAAAATCACAGAGTTGCTGAAGTTAGAAGGTTATGTTCCTCACACTGCAAATGTACTTGCAGACATAGAGGAAGAGGAGAAGGAGCAAGCTTTGTCTTATCACAGTGAAAAGGTGGCAATCGCTTTTATGATCCTAAATACACCACCAGGGACCCCAATTAGGGTCATGAAGAACTTGAGGGTTTGTGCAGATTGTCATATGGCTATAAAACTCATATCAAAGGTTTATGGTAGAGAGATTGTTATCAGGGATCGTAGTAGGTTCCACCATTTTAGAGGTGGTTCATGTTCATGTAAAGATTACTGGTAATATTGGATGTAATGAAAGTTAAACACTATTTGATAATTTTAGGTGAAATACCTTAAAGGATGGAATCAAACCATAAATTTGTGAACTCTTAAGCTTGCACTGTAAAACAGAGGCGCGAAGGAAATGAGTTGGCACACCTTCAAATTCAAATAATAAAAATCGCTGCAAAACTATTTATTTGAAGCACAAATATTCTGAACTCTGTTTTGATATAAACTGAATAGAATCAGAATCGTTTTCGCCCTTCTTTGATCTGTCAATCGAGTATAACAATGGCGAATCGTAGGATCTGGAGGAAATGGGAAGAGAACTCCAGTGCCCCATTTGGTATTCACACACTCTTTCTAATCTTATGTTAATAATCCTCATAGTACAATTAATTAATTAATTAATTTCTTTTTGTTGTTTTGTATGATCTAACTCTGCCTATGTTACACTTGCGGTACATAGCCGGTCCCAAGCCCGGATAAAGGAGGAGGGTTGTGTTAGGTCTTCGGCAACCAACATAAAAATATAGCCGAACCCCCATGACATGAATCAAAGACATTATTGCGCTAAAGCTAGGTCGTTGCCCGGAAGCAACGCGCCGTATGACTCGAGTACGGTGTCGAAGCAAGAGCCGCTGCATCGGTGCCCGGATGTAGTGTTAAATGAGCAAGGGTTCTCGCGTTTTCGTGAACGGACGAGGGTAAATAAGCTAGTTCACAAAGGAAAAGATAAAGGTCGAAGCGACAGAAGGTTGAGATTTGGGACATGGAACATAGGCACTCTAACAGGAAAGTCCAAGGAGGTGGTGGACACCATGACAAGGAGGAAGATTAACATTATGTGCCTACAAGAAACGAAATGGGTTGGTGCAAAGGCTAGGGAGTTGGATACTTCTGGTTTCAAACTTTGGTATACAGGAAAGGTGAAGAATAGGAATGGGGTTGGAATAATTGTGGATAAGCAGTGGAAGAAGAACGTAGTGGATGTCAAGAGGGTGGGAGATCGGATCATCTCTATCAAACTTGTGGTGGAGGGAGGTGCTTTCCATGTGATTAGCGCCTATGCACCGCAAGTGGGTTCGGACGAACAACACAAGATAAGGTTTTGGGAGGATCTAGAGAGTTTGGTTCAAGGCATACCTTTGGGAGATAAGATTTTCTTAGGAGGAGATTTAAATGGCCATGTTGGGAGAGAAGTGACTGGATATGGGAGTATTCACGGAGGCCATGGTTTCGGGGTGATCAATGCCGAGAGTAAAACTATTTTGGACTTTTCCTCAACTTTTGATCTTCTCATCGCAAATACATGTTTTAAAAAGAGAGACGAACATCTTATAACCTATAAGAGTGGCATGACAAGCTCTCAAATCGGCTTCTTCTTGTTGAGGAGAGTCGACCGGAAATTTTGCATTAACTGTAAAATTATCCCGGGAGAGAGTTTGACAACACAACATAGGGTGCTCGTCATGAATTTTCGCGTTGAGCAAAAGTTGAGGAAAAGACATCATACGAAGAACCCAAGGACGAGGTGGTGGCGGATGAAAGGTGAGGAACAAAGAAGCTTCCTAAGACGGGTAGGAGAAGAGGCAAAGTGGGATGGGAATGGAAGCGCGGAAGAGATGTGGAGGGAGATGGCAGAAGTTATTAGAAGAACAGCAAAAGAAAGTTTTGGTGAATCTAAAGGAATAGGACCAAGAGACAAGGAGTCCTGGTGGTGGAATGCGAGTATACAAGAAAAGATAAAGATAAAAAGGGAATGCTTTAAAGAGTGGTCTTTATGCCGCAATGCAGATAACTGGGAAAAATATAAGGCGGCTAAGAAAGAGACAAAAGTGGCTGTAAGTGAAGCAAGGACAAGAGCATATGAGGGTCTCTACCAGTCTTTGGGCACGAAAGAAGGAGAAAAATGTATATATAGAATTGCAAAGAGTCGGGAAAGAAGAACGAGAGATTTGGATCAGGTTAAGTGCATAAAGGATAAGGATGGAGAGGTGTTGGCTCAAGAGGAGAAGATTAATGAAAGGTGGAAGAGCTACTTCTACGAGTTATTTAATGAGGGACAGAAGACTCTTCCGAGCCTTGGTCGATTATGCACAAGGGAAGAAGATCAAAACTTTGACTACTATCGAAGGATTCGAGACTTCGAGGTAAAAGAGGCTCTAAAGCAGATGAAAAATGGCAGGGCAGTAGGACCTGATAATACCCCGATTGAGGTTTGGAAGGGTCTTGGAGGAAAAGGCATCAACTGGTTAACCAAGCTTTTTAATGAGATTTTAAGGTCAAAGAAGATGCCTGATGAGTGGAGAAAGAGCACCTTGGTACCTATCTACAAGAATAAGGGGGATATACAAAGTTGCGAAAACTATAGAGGGATTAAGCTTATGAGTCATACTATGAAGTTATGGGAAAGGGTGATAGAACGGAGGTTGAGAAAAGAGACACAAGTAACAGAGAACCAATTTGGATTTATGCCAGGCAGATCTACCACTGAAGCGATATACCTATTAAGAAGGATGATGGAGAGGTATCGTAGTAATAAAAGGGATCTGCACATGGTGTTTATTGATTTGGAAAAAGCGTATGATAGGGTACCAAGGGAGGTCTTATGGAAGGTTTTAGAAAAGAGGAGAGTAAGGATCGCATATATTTGGGCAATCAAAGACATGTATGATGGGGCCACAACTAGTGTGAAGACTCAAGGTGGTGTGACAGAGGAATTTCCTATTGGTATAGGATTACACCAGGGATCATCCTTAAGTCCATACCTTTTTACATTAGTCTTGGAAGTACTCACAGAGCACATCCAAGAGCCTGTGCCATGGTGCATGCTTTTTGCCGATGATATCGTCCTTATGGGAGAGTCAAGGGAAGACCTAAATAAGAAGTTGGAGTTATGGAGAGAAGCTCTAGAAGTGTATGGTCTGCGCATAAGCCGTAACAAGACGGAATATATGGAATGTAAATTCAGTCTGAGAAGGGAAAACTCCAATATAGAGGTGAAGATTGGAGAAAACATCCTATGAAAAGTTAAAAGTTTTAAGTATCTTGGGTGCATCATACAGGATAATGGAGAGATTGAACAGGATGTAAATCATAGGATCCAAGCAAGTTGGTCAAAATGGCGGAGTGCATCTGGTTTTATATGCGACAAAAAAGTGCCTTTAAAACTTAAAGGTAAATTCTATCGCACCGCTATAAGACCGGCTATGCTGTATGGTACGGAGTGTTGGGCGGCTAAAGGGGAGCACGAACATAAGCTGAGTGTGGCAGAGATGAAGATGTTGAGATGGATGAGTGGTCATACGCGATTGGATAAAATAAGGAATGAAGATATAAGGGAGAGAGTTGGAGTAGCACCCATTGTGGAAAAGATGGTTGAATCGCGTCTCAGGTGGTTTGGACATGTGGGAAGAAGACCGATAGAACATCTAGTCAGGAGGGTGGATGAGATGGAAGATGGACAAAGAGCGAAAGGCAGAGGAAGACCTAAGAAGACCATCCGTGAGGTGGTCAAACGAGATCTATATGTAAACGGTCTCTCTGTAGACATGATACATGACAGAGCACAATGGCGTCGTTTGATTCATGTAGCCGACCCCACTTAGTGGGACAAGGCTTTGTTGTTGTTGTTGTTGTTGTTTGTTTGTTTTGTATGATCTGTGAAGTTTAAGTTTGCTGAATTCTCCGGCTAGTCTCCCATGCAGCCATGTCTTCTGCAAGTAAGTATTCTTCTTCTTCTTGTTATTCGTTATACAAAATCCGAAATGAAGCATTCTTATGTGTTTGTTATTCAATTTTGGTGGTTTCAGCTTTTGTATCCTCAAGTCTATGAAGTTGTCTTCTGATTGCCCTGTCTATAAACTACCCTTCTTCCCTCGAGGTACCCCTCCTCCTCTTACCTCCTTTCTTTATCTTAAAGGTTCTTTTAGTAATTTTGGTTATTTTGTCTGAAGAGATTCGTCCTAGTCCTCGTTTGCTCAACTTGGTCAACATTTACAAAAGAATGGAACGCTCTTCTGGTATGAACTTATTCCTCACCCAGAATCCGCACCACTCTAAGTTTTCAGGTTAGCTTTTCCCATCTATTTTTGTCTATGTATAACTTCACCTACTTCCAAATTATTATGACTTGTGTTCAAGTTTTTATTTGCGTTATGCACTATTTTATTGATTTGATGTGTTGTAATAAGCATATGCCTGTGCTATCTTTTAGTTGCAAGCTAATTTGCCTATGGGTTTATAGGTTTAAGTTCTAGCTTTGTTTGAAATATAGGAATATGCTTTCAAGCATATGCATTTATATCCTCCTTTTTATACTTTACTGACATTTAGTTACCTGGCAGATGAAGAAACGCAATATCAAGCTGATGCTGACTATGGTAGAGAGGATGCTACTCGAAGTCATCGAAACCCTACTCAGAAAAGGAAAACCCTCAAAAATAATGTGTCAGGGAAGAAGAATGTTCCTGACACTGCAAAACCTTCTCTTCCAGCTAGAAAAGGCTTCAGGTGCCACAAGATCCTCTTTCCGAAACTCCATTAAAAAATTCAAGCTCCGAAGACTCCCTCTGTGAAACTAGAAAAGAGGGAAAAGAAAAGGATACTGATACTGCAAATGAAAACCCTCTCCAAAGTGAAATAGATGTACCTGTTCTTTCACCTTTCTTTTGGTTAAGAGAGGAGGAAGGTGTTGAGAATTTAAGTCAGCAAACTTTCGGGGATAAGCTTATAGATGAAAGCCCAACACCAAGCCCTCCTTCATTCAGTGATCCCAAGGACTATGATGATGAAAATCCGACTAAACTGACATTATCAGTAAGTAATGGGTTGTTATAGCAACTGAATATGTCGTCATAAACTATAAATAGGTTAGTAGAATTTGGGTATAGGATGCTAGTATCGATGGCTCCCACAATGTGCCGGCTAGTCTTTAAGCGGCTGATGTCAGGATTATGTGCCATAACATACACAAAAGTCAGAAATATCAATAAAATGGCTAGAGAAAGAGAGAAATGAGAGAGATGTCGATAATGAGTGGGGTTAGGGATGCGGTCAACGAATTCAACTTATTGGCGCCATTAAGCCTTATTTTGTTTACCGTGTAAACGAGATAAGTATAGCCATATTTTGTTTACACGATAAACGAGAGTACGTTTCACAACACATTTATAAACGTGATATGTGGAGATGTATGCGTGCTTTATCTCGTAAATGTGGTCATATTTATCTCGTTTACACTAAGATTTAGTGTAGAAAAACGTAAATACTCTAAAAAATACGTATATTAGTAATTATAATATCTATTTTATTTATTTAAAAAAAATCCATGTTATTTTCATATTGCCTCATGTTCCTTTTTTAATGGAGGTAGTATCAGCCATGTATAAAATATTATGAAGAATACATAACTGATAATTGATATGCTAATGAGAAAATAGAGAAGTCTAATTAATATGATGGGATATTAATTACTTTTAATTAGGTAATTTGTTGGCTAATATGATTTATGTTTTTATTTTTTAATGTTATCGAGTTATTCAGTTCAATCTGTGATTCATCGGTTGAACCAATGACTTAGTCGTATGACCGGATTGATTGCTCGAGTAAATACCCATAGTTGTCCCTGATATTCAAGCAAATACCCATAGTAATCTCTAAGATTCCGATTTTTCCATTGTAGTCCTCCAGATAGAGCTCCGAGCACTCAAAGTGGTCCCTAGGTATATTTCTGGTGATGACTCATCACTGGAGCGCTGACGTGGACTCGGTTTACCACACTGGAGGGCTCCGAAACAACGTTGTTTTGGTTTGGCGCCCTTGATAGCCAAAAACGACGTTGTTTTGACATTATTTAACATGAATATCAGTTTTCTCGCCAATACAAACTTCACTTGTCTCTTCTTCTTACACCCTCTGACTCTATCTTCGTATAGTCATTAATGGCGTAACCATAGGGTTCTAATTCCTGGGTTGAAAAAGTTGAGAGAAGAAGAAGCTAGAGGTTTTCGTTCTTCCCCCTCCATCACCAAAAGCAAGAGGTTCGGACTTTGTGATCGTATTCAAGGTAATCTCCCTCCCTTTTTTGTACTTTGCATTTTCGATTTAGTGTTGGTTGTTGATATGCAAGTTGTTTATGTGTCTGAGGTTTGGTAGTGTTGGTGTCATTGTAGTGTCCAGGGTTTGAAGGTTGGTTGGGGTTTGTGGGGTTACTATATTTAACCGGAATGAAACAGGGATGAAACAAGGATATGGTTCAAAAATGTGTTCTTGAGGTATTGATGTTATTTTTTTTATAATGCATTAGTAGGCTTTCAAATTCTGCCTATATTAAGTAAAAACTATAAATTTCTTGCAGATGGAGGAGAGATTGGACATTATGTTTCATCATGGGGGTGACTTCAAAAAGAATGCAGAAGGGGTTATGATTTATTCACTAGACAACAAGGCCTGTTTAGGTGATCTAGAAACTGACACGCTGGATGTATTCTTCATACGGAACTACCATAAGGAGCTTGGGTATAATGACATAAAGCATTGCTGGTGGCATGTGCCTGGAAAAGGCTTGGATAATGGGTTGAGAAATGTAAACAGCGACAAAGAGATAAGAGAGATGGTGAAATATGCTAGGATAAATGAGGGAATGATTGATGTATATTTCGAGCATGGAGTGTCAGTTTCGGAGGTGTTAGAGGGAGGTAACACAGTTGTGTACTTGGATGAAGATGGTGGAGAGGGGTGTAATGCTAAAGATGCTGTTGTCAGTCCTCAACCGATTGAGACTCATGCACTCATAGTTGCTCCCACTCCGAAGGTTGTACCATCACACTCTAACACTAAAGTTCATACTACATCTGAAGTCACACAGCCAAGGCCAGTGTCAAGGACTCCTACCCAGCCCAAGGTGCCAACAAAAAACACTAAACCTCCTAAGACAACTAACCCCCCAAGGCAACGAAACCCAATAGACTACACCAGCCCATCAAGCCCACCCAGCCCACCCAGCCCACCAAGCCCACCAAGCCCACCAAGCTCACCAAACCCACCAGATCCAACCAGCCTACGAAGCCTAAGAGATCAAGTATTTTCAGGAGACCTTGTACACGGTCTGCTGCTAGAGGATTCAGGAGCAAAGTGTTTAACAATGAAATTCCATTTTGATGTGTCTTCTGACTCCTCTGACAGTGACAAGGATAGCCTTTTTAAGCCAGGACCGGATGAGGGTAGTTCCTCTTATTCTGAGGCTGTAGGAAATGATAATGATACTAGTAGTAGGATTAGGAGACACAAGGTACAATCAGATGTGGAGACCAAAAATGTTAATCCAGTATGAAAAGGGAAGGAGAAGATATTGGATGAAGATGACGGTTTGGTGCAGGAGGTAAGCGACGCTGAAGTTGATCTTGGGTTCGTGGGTTGTGTTGATGACGTGGAAGATGATGGACTAGACCCAAGTATTGACTCAGATGACACCAATTTCTGGCACTCAGAGGAGATGAAAACGCCTCCGAACTCAGAAGATGAGCTGGAGGAAGGAAATGATTCTGAAGAGGCATGTCCGCTGTTTAGGGAGGGTGCAAGGTTTGGAGAGTTGCATCTTGAGGTTGGCATGAAATTCAGAACAAAATGGGAATTTAGAGAAGCTGTGAGGGAATACACAATCCAGGAGGGTCGAAGTATAAAGCTAGTGAAAAATGACAACATAAGATGCAGGGCGGTTTGTAAGGTCAGTGATTGTCCTTGGGTCGCTTATGCATCAAGAGACCATGAGAACACATGTTGGCAAATTAAAACCTTCAACGATGACCACGCTTGTCCAAGAGAAGACAAGAATAGGGCTGCCAACAGGAACTGGGTATGCAGCAAGCTTATAAAGAAGGTGAGAAAGTACCCAAATTTTAGACACTGCGAGGCTACAACTTACTTCAAGACATGGTTTGATTTAACACTGAATAAGAATTCAATCTCGAGGGCATTAATGGATGCTAGAAGTGTGGTGTATAGTGATGAGAAAGAGCAGTATAGGATGGTTTGAAATTATGGTATGATGCTGCTGAAGACCAATCCCGGTTCCACTGTAGAGATATGTACCAGCCCACAGCCAGACGGTAAAGTTACATTTGAAAGGATGTATGTATGCTTAAGCGGCTGTAAAAACAGGTTCAAGGCTGGCTGCCGTCCTTTGATAAGGCTGGACGATGCATTCCTTAAGACAAGGTTTGGTGGCCAGATATTGTCAGCTGTGGGGTTAGATGCAAATCACCATATCTATGTAATAGCTTGGGCTATTGTCAGAGTGGAGAATATAGAGACATGGAGATGGTTTCTTGAGCTACTTCATAAGGACTTGGGTTACTATAAAGATCATGACTGGTGCTTCATATCAGATATGCAAAAGGTATAATGTATACACTTCTAATTATTGATTGTTAAATGCTTATCTGTTATATGCTCATATGCTCACTTGCTTATCTTTTACATGCTTATCTATGTAGTATACATGCTCATATGATTATCTGCATATCTGTTATGGGAAATATTGCTGCTAGAAATGACAAATAGGAATTGGATTAATCAGGGTGTCCTGTAAACCTTTTATATAGTTTACCTCCTGAATCATTGACTGATTATCAACATATCTGTTAGGGACTTTTATGGGGATCTATTGTAAACTTTAGGGACCTTTGTGAGGATTAGCATAAAAGTCAGGAATTATTATGTGTCACGAACATAAAGTCAGGGTCATATATGTGTACATTTTGTTGAAGCTAGATATGTATAATGTTTCCTGATTTTGGCAGGGACTGATATCAACAGTGAAAGAGGTGATGCCTAATGTGCATCACCGTTTTTGCGTCTGGCATTTATGGAAAAATTTCAACAAGAATTGGAAGGACTTACAACTACAGGGACTTTTGTTGGAATGTGCAAGAGCAACAACATACCAAAAATTCAGGGATGGAATGGACAAGATCAAAAGGTTAAATGAGGATGCTTGGGCATATTTAGAGAAGTGGCTGATGGATGCTTGGACCAGAAGCTTATTCAGCCATAAGCCGAAGTTGACCCAAAACTGTCGGGCAACACTTCAGATGGTGTCCACCTAAAAAGACAGCTGGGGACCTTTACATGCATTTTCTGTGGTGAAAAGGGGCATACGAAGAGAGGCTACAAAAAGAAGAGAGATGCTGATGCTACCACTGCCGTTGCTGCTGAGGCGGTTGAGAAGAAGAAAATTGATGAGGGACATCCTGTTCAGTAGCCCCAAGACAATTCTCCCCAAGCAGATTTGGAAAGCAAACCCGAGGAGATCGAGATAACTCAGCCTATTGCTTCTGAGCAAGAGGATTCTCAACAAGTAACTAAAATTTTACATATTCAAGCTTTTATTATTTCCATACATCAATCATACTTAATGCCAAAGTTTTTCTCCTATAGGATCCTGGACCGAAAAGACCTTCGAAGCTGTCACCAAGAAGACGATCCTCTCTGCTGCCAACCGCACCAACAGTGAACCCCTTGCAGGGTGTATCTTCAGCAACAGCTTCAAAGTTTTCCAACTTGATGCAATTCATCCCAACGCCAGGATTTAAGCCGCCAAGAAAGAAGAACTGAAGACTTTAGATATATGATGTGTGAGCATCTTCTCTATTTTTTCCTAGTAAATTTGCACTTTAATTATTAAGTTTAATCAAGATTTTATGTATTTTAGCCACTATGGATGCTACTTTGAGTTGTGTGCAATTCTGTTAATTTCAGGCAGCATTTTGGACGAATCTGTCAAGAATTGGTGTCAAAGACAAAGTAAGGAGAGATTAGAATGCTTGCTGCCACCTCCAAGCCGAACTTGAGGTTCTTCAAGTTCGGCTTGGATACAAGAATTCCAAAGAATGTGTGCGTACCATTCCATGCCGAACTTGACAATGGTCAAGTTCGGCGTCAGCGTGAAGAATGCCAAGGGAATTGGCTCTGCCTCCTTCACGCTGAACTTGGCCCCCTCCAAGTTCAGCGTCAACTCAACACACCAAAGGAAGTTACGCGCACCACTCCACGCTAAACTTGGGTAAATCCAAGTTTAGCGTGGACTCAAGAAAAGCAAAAGAGTAGCCACTGCCTCTTCCATGCTGAACTTGGAAATTTCCCAAGTTCGGCGTGGACCTTAATGACCACTCGTCCCAGGATGCATTACAAGTGAAGGCGTTGCAAATTTTGATTTAACTTTTATTATTAAAATTAGGAAAAGATATTATTTAGTTTTTATGAAATATATTTTACATTGATTAGGATTAGATATAAAAGGAAAAAGAATAAGCCCTTCGGGTTCTTCTCTTCTCTTCTACCTCATTCCGCAATTTACAGTTTATCTCAATCCTAGTTTTTCTCTCTGAACCATGAACAACTAAACCTCCATTGTTAAGGTTAAGAGCTCTATCTATTGTATGGATTGATACTATTACTTTTCTATTTTAATTCATGTATTGATTTATAATTCAAGAATTGTTTTCGTTCTTTATTTTATGAATTTGGGTGGAATGAAAGTATGACCCTTGTTCTAATTGAGTTCTTGTATAACTTGGAAAAGCTCTTTACTTGAACAACAGCTTGAAAACAATTTTTCTTAAATTTCTAATTATTTGGACTTAACGGGATACGTGACATATAATCCTCTTATATTTGGGTAATTAGGGTTTTTATGGCATATAAACTAGAATTGAACTTCACCCTCTAATTGGAATTAAGTGACCAAGGAATTGGCGGTTGATGAATTTTAGAGGAGACTAAAAAGGTCTAAGGAATTAGGGTTTAGTCACATATAGTTTGCCATGAATTAAATCTTGCATGATTAAAATAGTTAGTAAGAAAAGTCAATCCAGAAAGTAGATAACTCTAAAGCTTTAACTGTTTCTCCATATATTATTCACATATTGTTTACTGCTTGCTTTCTGATATTCTGAATTTACTGTTTGATGCATTTGAACTCAAAACACCATTTTCGCTTGTCTAACTAAGTAAATCACTTGACCATTGTTGCTTGACAACCATCAATCCTCGTGGGATCGACCCTCATTCACCCGAGGTACTACTTGGTACGACCCGGTGCACTTACCGGTTAGTTTGTGGACTTTAAATTTCGCATCAATATATCTACTTAGGAGTTTCTATTTTGTGTAATTAGTCTTTTCCATCGTACAATGACTAAATGGTGAATTGTGATCCAAAGGCCTTTTTGATATGCCTTGCTTTTGATGAAACTACAGATAGCAGCATAATGGTTTCTAGGCTGCCTTTTACCTTCATCTTTTGTTGTTTTTTGATAAACAATGAAATTTATCTTAATATACTATGCTTTGTGGTTTACCATTCAAGAAGCAATTGTATAATGTTTTTTTTATTTTTTTGATGAAACTACAGATAGCAGCATAATGTTTTTTTACTTTTTTTTATAAACAATGGAATTTATCTTAACAACAGTTTCATAATTAACAGCATTTTTCACTCCATCAACAAGCAGTTTTTTTTTTATAAACAATGGAATTTATCTACAACAGTTTCATAGATAACAACATTTTTCATTCCATCAAGAAGCAGTTTTTAACATCTGTTGCTAACAGGGAACCCTAAACCACCAACTCTTTCATCATTTACAATACAGGATCACCAACAACACTATCAATACAAACACAGCTAACACTAACAACTGGGTAATCAATTTTTGCATCTGAACATCCTCCTCCAACCTTCGAAGCCTCCAATCAAAGTTCATATTCACTTCATCACTACACGATTTTGACTTCTCAACCTGTTCCTCATTCATAGAAACTGCCCACACAAAAAGCCCACACCATTCCCACTTGTCTGTAACCAAGAAAGGATCAAAATTCAGAGAGGAACAACACAAGAACAATCAGAGGAGGAGAATCATAACAAGACAAGTAATTATTCTAACCCACATTATAATTGGGGCAGCCACAAAATGGTTTGTTCAGATTCAAATCTGTGCCAGACCATCTGAGAACCGGCCTGCAGCCACAGCCACACCATTCTGGCGGGCCTGATCTTCTTTTCGTTTGCGTTCTAGTTCGATTCTAGCTAGATGAGGAACGAATAGAGCTTCAACCTGCAGTGCTACCACCTCGCATCATCGACATGAGTAGCAGCCCCAAATGGAAGTGTATAAACAAGAAGAAGTGTATGAAAGAAGAAAAAGAAGAGATGAAGTGTCTGAGAATTTGGGGATTTAGGGTTACATATAACAGGAGGGACTAATCTGGGTACAAATTGGAAACTCGCCAGCTCAGCTAGCCGTTGGGAGCCCTCCAGCATGGCAAACTGAGTCCAGGTCAGCACTCCGGTGATGACTCATCACCAAAAATATACCCAGGAACCACTTTGAGTGCTCGGAGCTCTATCTGGAGGACTACAATAGAGAAATCGGGATCTTAAGGATTACATTGGTTATTTGCGTGAATCTCAGGGATGACTATGGGTATTTACTCTTGATTGCTCTTACCTCCATTAAAATTGTCATTACTTTTTTTGTTGGACCTTACACAAAAACACATGGTTGTGAAAATCGAGCCGAATCGGCTGGTCAAATCGGTCTAACCGAAAATAGGTGAAGGAAACGGTCTATTCTGCTACCTGAAACCGCAAATAACAAAATCGTCTCAAAATCGTTGAATCAGCTGGTTAGACCAAATTGAAAACTGGGCAGTTCTTGATAAACGACGCCATTTTGATTTTTTTTTTAAAGAAAGAAATCCCACATGACGCGAGTCCATGGTTTTGAAAATCAGACCGGATCGACCGGTCCAACTGCGAACCGGCGACATAAACGGCCCGGTCAGGTATACAAAACCATCAAAATAAAAACTGATGAAAAATTGGTGAACCGGCCGGTTCAGTAAAAATGGCATCGTTTTTTGCTTAAACGTTTAAACGAACCAACCCTAAATGCACATCTCACTCTTCAGTTTTAATAGATGCTCCAGACACACTTCCTATTATATATGAATGTGATCTTTTTGGCATGTATCATGATTGGTGTAAATCGTTTATTACTTATTTTAGGTCCTACGATCTCCTCCATGCAAACTATTTGTTTTCAAGACTCAAGAAAAGGTGTGTATAATTATTTCATTTCTCATTCATCACAACCAATGGTTTGTTAGATCATATCAATAGACAATAATTATCTGTATCATTTTGCTAATATATTTATTGGTCTCTTAGGTGCAATTTTCAAGTTGTTGTGGCTAAGGTTGATCGGATTCTGAGGCCCGAAAGAATGTTTATTGTTCGAGACACTGTTGAGATAATTAATGAACTTGAGAGCATGGTGACGTCTATGAACTGGAAGGTTTGCATGAGTAACACAAAAGAAAATGAGGACTTTTAGGTGTTCGGAAGTCCATGTGACGGCCTACAGAGATTGTGACGCTCGAATATGTTGTTTGATTGACAGAGTAGTTAGGTGGATTTTGGATTTTGGGTTCGAAAAATTCTTGTGTAATTGTACTTCTACATTTATCTATGTATCATGGTAGTTAGGCATTCATGTATTTGGCCTTTATCTTCTTTTTTTTTCTCCCCCATTTGATTATTGATTTCGATCTCCATTTAGAGGTTGGTGTATTTTGCTGTAACATGGTGATATAGATAAAGAATTTTCATCACATTTTTGAAAATGTAGAAGTTTTCGGCTTAAAAGGCAAATAGTTAAGATTCTAGACTGTTGTATAATGGATAGTATTTATGTAATTGAATATTTCTAAAGGAACAACATATTTGATTTTAAATATCAATCACTATTCACTTGTGTAGGTGAACGGTTATTTTTTTAAATATTCTTTATATAAAAAAATTGTAGAAAAAATTTTGTTTATTACTTTTTTTTCCTTCTAGATTATCATTTTATATGTAGAAGATTTTAATCAGATTATCTTTCTGTGAATGTATAAACATTTCTATAAGGTTTTACTTATGTTATTATCCATGATGTTATCAAACCAAAATCAATGTTGAATTACCATATGTGTCACTTTCCTCCTTCCGTAATTTAAATTGATGATTTAAATGAATGAAATAAGAGTTTTTCAAATTATGAAACGGTGAAATCAACAATAAAGACAGTTAGTAATGGAGCTGATTTTATGGGATTACGAGTAATTAGTGATAAAGCCTTGTCCGAAAAAACAGTAACATACAATTATGGTGGCGGAAGGCATTTGGGTGTTGATTTCAAGAAGAAAAAGTTCTGTGGTGCTTTCCAAAAAAACATCATGGTATATTGTCCTTATGTGTCGGTAACAAAAGTAGAAGCATATTTATTTTAAAATAAAAAAGAAAAAAATAAATTAAACCAAAAGACCTCAAATCTTAACATCTTTCTACGATCGTAAGATTTTTAGTTGTGTTGGGATTATTGCATGGAGCACCATCATAAATAAAAAAAAATAAATTATTATTTATTAAAATTGTATTAATTTAGTAAAATTAAAAACTATTCAATAAAATTATTTATTATATCATTTTAATAATTTTATCAAATTTAATTTTAATGAATGTAAAATTAATTTTATATATTTTATGAATTAAAATATTAATTTTTAAATATTTTATATTAAAATTTATAATAATTAATCAAATTATTTAAGTTTAATTATTTGTTATAATAAAAAAACATAAGGATGACTCATATTATATTTGTACAAATAATAACGCTGAAAAATATATGCAAGATAAATAGCTTAGTGCCAAGTATTGATTTTTTATAGAATTACTTTTTTTTTTGTCGTACTTATGATGTAAACGAGATATGTATTAAAATTTTTTAGTTAATTTCATTTAAAGTGTGAATGAGATACTTATATATTTATTTAGTTTTTACGATAGTCTATTAGATAACTAAAAACACAGTATATATAGTTTATTTTGGATCACTTTAAAAAGTAAAATCGATTTATATAACTCATCTAAATTTTATATTTTAACAATTTTTATAATAAAAAATATCAAATGTTTATTATTTTAATTAATTTTATACTTATTATTATTATTATTATTATTATTATTATTATTATTATTATTATTATTTCGGACATTATTAGATTTTTTGTAATATTTTGTTTATATTATTTTATTTATAGCGTAAACAATATATATATATATATAAATCTTGTTTTTATTATAAATGAAATAAATAATATTACATAAATTAATAAATATTTTTATAATAATATATTTTGATAAATAAAATATTTAATTTATTTATTTAAAAAATTTCTCAAAATTTTTATTGTTATAAATTTAAAATATATTAAAAATTAGATTAATATGATGAATTTATTAAACGATTTAATAAATAATTACATTTTTCACTGAAAATTATAGGATAGATTTAATGGTTAGTTTCTCTTTCTCACCGACTTGATTTGATATTTGAAGTTATTTTAGTTTAATTTAATCTTTCTTTTTTTTCATTTAAAAAAACGTTAGCCTCCAATCCTCAACAATTGACACATAAAGACAACATGTTATGTTGATTTTTTTGGTAAGCACCATAGAATCTCCTTTTATATAAAGTATAATTCTCTAAGTGAGCTATCGACCCAATACTAATACTAACATTACCATTCTCTTCAAAGAAACAACTTTGTTCTTAAGCTTGTGGAAAAAAAATCCTAACTAAAATTGTAAATGCGAATTATAAATAATAAAAGAAATAATTAATTCTAAAATAATAATATTTTCTATGCTACTACTCAAAATAAAAAGTTTACCATCAACATCCCATTGTTTAAAAAAATTAGGCCTATAAAAATATCAAAATAATTTGGCCTAGACCTATCCTACAGTAATTGAAGTTAGATTGAGCACACCAATTGGAGGCCCAACCCTTGAGGAGGGAGCAATACCTTTCCCTCTTTTTTGTTTCTTAAGGTGAAAATTAGGAAAGAACAAGTCATCGTAGCTTCAATAAGCACACTGCCAGCTGTTGCGAGCTCACATGGAGGAACTGGCGATCTAATTGGCACCGCCATCCGTCTCCCGTCCTTCCTTCTCCATCTTCCTTCTCCGCTATTTGCTGTGGCATTCGCTTTGCCACCTGCCAAAGCCACCATTAGCCCTGTAAACCATTGCTATTTCGTCTTCTGTTGCGATCCCAAGGGAAGACAATCGCTATGATTGGTGGTGCCTTAACCACGATCAGAGAGACTCGACGGAACCCAAAAGCTTGGAGATCTCTGCTGCTAATGGTGGTTGCAATGGCGTGAGCACTCACCAATATTACTGGAGCACCACACGCTTCTCCCTTTCGCTTCACAGAAACACCGACCTCGGCGCTTCTCTTGGCATCATCATCGTTGTAGAATCGCCTTAGATCTCGACTGTTCTAATCCCTCCCCACACGAAGACACCATCCTCGCTATCGATGAAAACTGCACCATGCTACCTCTCTTCGTCATCCTTAATGGTTGTCCACGAATTCAATAGCTCTGATGGTACAACCCGTCATTCTTCCTCCCATCATTCGTTGCGATCTGTCCTCGGAACTCCTATGTTCGCCATCACAGATTCGGGCTACTACCGATCTCTTGCAGTTCGTAGTATCGCTACCACCAAATTTTTTTGTAACTTCTTTATCGTTCTTGTTCATAAATTTTAGAACTTTGCTGTAATCGTTTGCTTTTGGAAGTGATGAATTTGATGTGATTGGGATCTCTAGAATTGAAGCTTTAAATCAATGTCGTACTATTTTGAAATTGCTGTGTGGTTGATATCTGAATTAGGATATTGCTTCTTCTAAATTAATATCCCAATCTAAAATTTTCTTTTGAGAAATTTATGGTAATACTGGTTGGAAATCTAGTTGGTAAAAATGCAGGAACGCTATATTGAAGGTTAGCCAATCTTCCACCAGATTGCATTGCAGCCAGAGTCAGAGCCACATCAGTCGGCGAACTCCCAAAAATGTTGAGCCTTCGATGTTCCTTTGGCATGCCACAGTTTCCAAGAACAAATGATCCACCAATAGCCGTCGTTCTCTCCATTAAATATTAGAAGATCATCATGATAAGGAATATGACTTGAATTCGAACCACCAAGGGAACCAGTAATCGCTACCGGCATGATGTTCAATAAAAGCACCATTTGATACAATAATGTATCAAGAGATTGAGAGAATTAGATAGGATAGAGATCTATAGAATTAGGGCCAAGAGAGGAGTTAGAGTTTTCAATTTCATCATGCATACCCACACTATTACATCATACTCCTATTTATAGCATAATTCTTTAGGTGAACTGTAGGCCCAACACTAATCCTAACACACTTCTATCAACTAAGTCTTATGAGTATATGCTAGATATTCACAAGACCAAATCTCTTCACCTATTTCATCAATCACCCTTCTTACCATGTACAGAGAAAAAATCTAATACCATATGTTCACTTCTTCCGATGCTAGTGTGGTAAGAATCTCTAAAAAAGAAAGCTGATCTCCCCCCCCACACACACATATAAGTTATGTGGTGGCATTGCATTTCTGGTGGCTATGCTGGCCAAGGTGCCACAGCCAATAGAGAAATAATATGTCAAATGCACTGTTGTAGAAGCGATAGTTTGACCCTGTGTAACTATCGTAAATACGTTAATAGTGGTGCAGCAAATTTTTATGTTGTGCTAGTTGTAATTGCTAACAACGAAGAAGGAGAAAAGGTCTACGAGTGGCGTTGTTGTCGGGGGATACTCTGAGATTTGGATTAACGGCTAGTCATGGCGGCGGACTTGGGAAGTCTGGAGAAGAGGCGATTGCTTGTACCATGCAAGGGCTAAATTTAAAAGTGAAGAAGCGAATATTCACGGCAGATCTGATGGTGGTTGAATACAAGGTAACTATTGGAATTGTTTAACGTCATTCATTTTATTTTGCTATTATGGTATGCATGTGAATAGTAGTTAAGATTATTAATTTCCGTGTTCCTTATGACCTATAATGAGGTTAAAGATCAAATTCAGTCAAAGTTAAAAAATTGTGTAATCTACCATAGATTTACAACATGATTAAAATCAAAACTACTTATTTAGGCTGAGTTGCTGCTAAACTGTGTTGTCTGATGTACTCGTGGTTTGGTTATGCTAGGTGTATTTTATTTTGGAATGAAAAGCAACACCGAAGCAAGTTCTCATTTTTTGTGGAACTGAATAGATGGTTGGAACATCGAAATCAGGGGATGAGGAGGACTCAAGCGGACTAGACACGCCGAAAGCAGAGGTAGGGAAAACTGACTATATCAAGGGGCTGATGTATGCTTTGCTGGTGATCATCTTAGCATGACAGGAGTGATAAAGTCATATTTGGAATCGAAAATTCAATATGACATTTAGTATATGAACATTTTCTCTTTGACAATTCTATAGTCAATTAATAACTAAGGATTACGATTTAACCAGTGAATAGAGTTTTTTCTACTACTATAACCCTTCGCACATTGAGATTATTTGTAGAATAAAAAATTTTCTTTAACATCTTATATATCTAATATACAATTGTTGTTTAATATTTAATTTCATCACATTTTGACACATATAACACAAATAGCTTGCCAATATTTTTCACGTAATAATAAATGGTAATCAATATTTCCACCACATCACTTCGCAAATTTTTGCATTTTTAGGATGAGCTTTCTAGAATTAAATTATAAAGTTTTCTCTAAAGTCTGAACAAATAACTTAATTTTTTCTTTTCTCTTTTTTTGACATGAGAGATAGTTAACTTTAGTAAATGGAAAAAATATTTTGTTTCACAAATTCATAACCACTTATATTGGACCAGTATTAGGAAAAATAAAAACCAAAATGATTCATTGAAGTTTGTCCACTTACCTATAAAGCCCAGATGCGGACAGACATTTTTTGGGCGAGGTAATGCGGACTACATTTTTTTGGTGAGGTAATTACAAGTCTATCCTACGGTAAACTCTCCCAAGTTACTATGCTCGACACCAATCTAATCGACTCGGTAACACTAGCCATCAGTCAAAGAAGTATCCACTGTATTGCCACCTGTCGTCTCCCCACAAGCCAGTCTACCCTTCAGTAAACTCTCGCAAGTTACTGCGCTCGACACCAATCTAATCGACTCATTAGCACTAACCGTAAGTCAAACCAGCATCCACTGTATTGCCATTTGTCCTCTTCCCATATGTCAGTCAACTCTTTGCCATTCTTAGCCACCATAACCTTGACTACCACATAAGTCACCTCTCTCTCTCTCTCTCTCTCTCTCTCTCTCTCTCTCTCTCTCTCTCTCTCTCTCTCTCTCTCTATATATATATATATATATATATATATTTCAGTACACTATTGTTTGTTACATGTTAAGGTGTGAATATGTAGGCATGCATTATTATACTTTAACCCAATGTGTAAGTCATCATTTGTTATACTCATTAAAAGTCAAGTTTTCCCCCCAAAGAGTGTGGCTGGTGGATGTGTTGTGGCTAAGGCCACCGACTTGGAGGTCCAAATGGAGTCACAAATCCGGATTTGGGTTTCATGGTTTGGGTGTATTTGTCAGCTACAATACATGATCAAGCAAAAAAAAATTAGGATAAAATGGGCTCACGAGGTTGAATATATCGTTATACACTTTCTCAATCCAATTGAACAAGATTCCTAAATGTGCAACCTCAATATAATTGAGTATCAAAGTCCTTTGAGATGAAAGATACAAAACAAAGAATGAGTATTATTCATAGAATCTAATATTGGAATACAACATAGAGCAGTGATAAACAAATTATATCATAAATTTTCACCAATAGTATTTAAAATTAATTTTCTAACACAGGAAAAGTAATATTAAAGAAATTTAATGATAAAGATTAAAGTAAAAATAAAGATAAAGTAATAATAATCCCTAAAACTAATAATAAAGATAAAATTAAAATAAATTTATGTTAGTTTAGAAATTTCACGATTATAGTGAGGTTATTTTTAGTAACATAACATATAAAATGAATGTTATATACTTAATCATATGATTCCTAAAATTGACAATAATATGTATGGTGAGATTAAAATAGAAGAAAATCTAAAAGACTAGAATTGAATTATATTCACATAACATTTCTTTGAGTTACCCAGCTACATTTTTCAATCGTAAAGAAGCCATGCGTTTCTAAAAATTTTTACATCTTAAATTCAATAAAACCTTCCAATAGTGTCTCTCCAAGTCTGTTATTTCTTATTTACTCTGATATTAGTTTTTAAGATTAAATAATATAGACACTATTTTCTTTCTTTTAATAATAATATTAATAATACCACATAATATAAAATAAGCTAGAATACCATGTAATGTAATACAGCCAAATATGAGAAATTATCTAAATTTCTATGAAATGTGATTACAACCTGTAGAGTGTTTCAATCATAATTATATAGTTGGATTAAGGATAGTAAGAAGTGTTACAATAGTAGAAAACATTAGGCTTTGGAAGGTAATGACATATTTTACTTGATTTAGTCATATAGCATAGTGAAACAAACTTTTTAGATTCCAGTTAGTCGCAGTGGATCGGCACTCTACTATGGCGAGACTAGATCGGGGCTGCTGTCGTAGCCATGAGTATGACACTTCTCCTCGAGGTGTTCAACCTGGTGGGTGAGTTCGCTATTGGCCCTGGCGAGCATGATTGCTCGAATGTAGTTGTAATCCCGGATTTCTTGGCCGGTGACCTCGAGAATTTTCTCAATCATGTTGATTGCGGCGTCCTCCCTAGCATATGACTCGCACTGCGAGTACCGACCCTTGGCATA
Source organism: Arachis stenosperma (assembly GCF_014773155.1). Taxonomy (NCBI): domain Eukaryota; kingdom Viridiplantae; phylum Streptophyta; class Magnoliopsida; order Fabales; family Fabaceae; genus Arachis; species Arachis stenosperma. The sequence goes on along the minus strand of NC_080386.1, from coordinate 14,915,932 downwards.
GATATATGGGCCTACGGAATTGCCCGGGATGACAACGGTGAAAGCATAATGAACGCTGCTGTTGCGGATCCTGATCTCGTTGCGGAAGAATGCCGAAGGTGGGATGGAGGATCTGTAGCAAACCTTTAGCAGCCATCCCCCTATGTTCACATTGATTACATAGTTGCTGGGAGCTTCCTCAGAGGGGGCAATGACATTGACGGCTGCATGATAGTTTGCAATCAGTAAGATTCGGACAAATTTGTTAGTTAAAGCTTTGTTTCATATTTTGAATCCAAATAAATCGACATAGTATAATGGGAGAAAATGTAATGTTACTCCAGTAGAGCTTGGCTTAGCATCCGTTCGCGGTGGGGATGGTGCGTAGATTCTCCATTGGAAAATGAACTGGATCTTGGAACTCTGCCCCTATTTTTCGTAATTCCTCTCTTTCGGCTTCCATGGAATGTAGCCTTGCTGAATATGCCCTAACGGCAGCTGCCTGGCAGTTGAAGGCAGAGTATTCAGCGTCCGAAAAGTCAATGACTTGCTGAGATACCTCATTGAAGGAGGTGAAAATTCCTGTATTCTTTCCCTTCAATACGACAAAGAACTTATATTGTATCATGGATGGCTCCATTTTATTGCATTTGGTTTCGATCATGGTGTATGGAGGAGAAAAATATATTTTTGATAAGGAGTTAAGTAGAGTTAAAGCTAGGGGTTGGGAGTGGAAAAGCCTCCCTAGATTTAATATTTTGGTTTAGGATTATCTTTTTTACCCCGGTGAGGTTTTGGCTTTATCATGGGAGGCACATGTAAAGTTGAGGTATCTTTGAACATTTGAAGGGAAAAGTTTGTGTGGTTCAGTGTGGCATTGAATAAAGTAAAAATGTGTGTTGGTATTTGAAATTAGTTTGCATGTGAAATCTCTGTGGGGAAGAGTGACAGAATTGATAGGGATCTAGTAAAGTAGATAGAATTAAATATTAGTGTTGTGGTAAGAAAATCTTTTTGTCTTGTTGTGTGAAGAAGATCATCCTGATAAATTTAAATTTTTTTAATGGAGGAGATATAAATTGTAAATGATTATACAGGCAGATCACTTGGCAAATAAATCTTGAAATTATTTTAATATATATTGTAGTTTAAGATAAAAATCAATGAAAACAATATTATTGTGTGGGTTTAACAGGATATTTTTTATTTTATATGGGGACAAACATAATTTTATATCGGGGGCATAAATATATCTACGTATATAATTTATAAGACTTTTTACGAATGTTTGTTGGAAAACTTGTCTCCATAAAACTCTACATACATCCGTGCTTTAAGTAGTATAAATTATGAAATTTTAAGATTTATATTTACTGGTTTAAAAGTGAGATTAATTTCTTAAAATTAACATATAGAATGTTTTAGTCAATATAGTATTTAACTAAAATTCAATCTTACTATTAAAAAATAAACAATACAACATCTTAAAAGGGTATTCAAATCTCAGGATTCTTAGCTCTTTAAATTATATTCCATTTAAATTATGTTACTGTGATGTATTACTATCTAATTATTTTCGTAGGTTCATTTAAGTAGCTATTAATTAAGAGGGGAATAATATTGCCAAAATAGTTTGCCACAGACATGTAGCTATGATATCTAAAAGGGAGAAACGGTACTCCCTTAACACAATAAACTACCATATGCATAATTAATGTACTACTGAATTGAGTAGCATGTGTAATTTTGTAGGCTAAATCCCAAGTCAGAAAGGAATTCTCTATAATGTATACATTACAGTGATAAAAGGGTGTTTTCAGGAATGGAATGTAGGTTACTGTTTGGAGACATATGACTGCCTATTGACGTTGAACTGATAGAATGACACTCGACTATTTTTGGTTCTTTAAAGATCTCAAAATAAATAAATGGAACATAGAATAGAAATTGATTGGTGCTACAATTTACGGAAGAGATTTATCGACCCTTAAGTCCTACGCGTAAGAGACTTAGATCATAACTAGATGTGCGAATTCAAGAAAAGATTGAGTTCCTTTTATATCAATGTGACCATGCCCCAGAGATGGTTAGGTTTGACCCCATCATGTGAAGGTTTATCAATTTGGAAGCAAAGTATCTTTTCTATTCTCCACCAAAAACATAACACAGTGAAAACCTAAGGCTAAAAAAATTTAGATATGGAAGTGGGATGAGTGATATACCTCAATATTATAATTTTAGGTGTTTTTAAAATTGAGAGGTACATAAATTGGATCTCCCGATTTGTATTTAAAAATATTAAAAAATTTTGAGGTACACAAATCAGAGAGTTCGAGTACAAAAGTTAGACGGTTTGATTTTTGTAACTCCCAGAAATTGGACGGTTCAATTTCTACTCCATAAATTAAATCGTCCCATATTTCTGAAAAATACCACAACAGTTCACAATTCAAAAAACTACCATTGTTAATCCAGTATCAAAAATAAAAAGGCGAAGATGGAGATTTGACAAAAAAAATTACATTTTTGATATTTCATTTGAAGTGTTTCATGGTAATACCCTAAAAGGCTCATGAACAAGAGCATGGACCACATCTACATGTAGAAATAGATAGATATATATAAACATATTACGTTTATATATTTTGATTTGCTAATGACCATAATAGTTATTAATAAATACACATATTTTTTCTCCATTTAGCCTAACAAATATAAAATATTTTTAAAGTTCTAATGATTACTAAAAATGATATTTTTAGTTATGCATAAATCAAATGGTGGATACAAGTAGGAATATATTCAGTTGGAGCTGTTACTTGTATCAACATCAAAAAAAAAATTTCTAAAAATTGAAATTAAATTTTTCTATCAAAAAAAATTTGTACAATTATATTAACTGTATAATTAGTACGACTAAGAAAAGGGATATTACTCGATATAAGAGACAATTTTCATATCAACATAAAGGTATCTATACAGATATCATTTAAATAAAGTAAATAATCGTATAGAAAACTAAGCACAAACTTGATGTACTAAGTTGGTAATTTTTGGTATTATTTTGTTAAAAAAGTTAATTGTAGTCCAAGAGATTGCAACAAAATTTTGATATATAAATGAATAATGTTTTTAAATGACATAATTGATTTGTATATAAAAAGTAGTATGAAGTGAAATAAAATTTATTTTTTTAATTCTTAATGAAGCATAATGAAAAATGGTATTATATCAATTTTTATGTTTGGAATTCAGTTAAGCCAACTCATGCGACTGCCTAAGCTCGACTCATTAATAAATTATATAATGTGTGTAAAAATAATTATACACCCATCTTATATGCGTTTAAGATATATGTGTACTATTATATATACACATAAAACAATAATATATAATTTTCCATGTATAAATGTTCATCAATACAAAATTTATAGTAAATTTGAAGGTAAATTCTATCAAACTATCTCTAAAATAACATTTAATTTATCTTTTATGACGTGTCAACATCTAATTAGACGATACTTTGATCTAATTACTAACTAGACTTAAGTAATTTACCCATAATAGGACTAATTTGTAATTAAGTTATTATTCATAATGGGTCATTGTATAATTTTTTAAAATATTAATAAACAAATCTCTCATTTTTTCAAATCCTTTTTCTGTAACACAAAGAGAAGAAAAATTTCTATAATCTTTCCTTTAAAGTAATGGTTAAAGTGCACTAACTTTGTCTCCAAGAGCTCTCTCTAAGCAATATCAAATAATCACTCATTTAAAATAATAACAAAATATTTTATAAGCCCAATTCATTGCATATTTTTTAAGAGAGGATTGGGTAGATTCTAACACTTTTTAAGGGGTAAATGACACAGAAACCAAATAAAGCACAATATTTCATAAATGTCTTTAATAGTTCTATGTTATATGCATGGCTTGAAAATAGTTTTTCTATGTAAATTGAAGCTACTAAGCTCGATTTGGACTATTCAATGTAAAGCGAATCTATTGGATTTGATTTACGTAAAACGAAGCTAATAGCTTCGATTTAGTGGGAGCAGCTTCCATGGAGGTAAATCGAGTTATAATAGTCAAACCACGCCCGAGGTAAATCGAATCCATTGATTTTGATTTAGTGGTTTTGATGCCCATGGTAAATTGAAACTACTTAATTCGAATTACTGTATTTTGGTACACGAACAAGAAAATCGAGCTTTCCTGTCAGTGACTGTTTAGTTCTGTGAGACGAGTTTCAGTTTGGTCTATCTCGACTCAGCTCGAGTCCTATCAGTCCTGTAGTAGATACCAATTTTCATTCCTGAATTCATGTGACGATTAATGTTACACCAGCAGCAATTAGTCAATTAGTTAACTTGGTCAATTTAAAGCTATAAGCATAAAATTTTTGAATTTTCAATAAGTATTTGTAAAAATTCAATTTAGATAGCCCACTAACCTGAATAAAAATATTTTGAATTAATTTAATTGAAGTCTATATTTGTTTAAATTTAATTATATATTCCATACATTTGTTTTTCAAAAATAGTGACCACATTAGTACTAAAGAGAACATGACATAAAATTTTTGTATTATTATTTAATTCAGAATATTTTTTCTTGCTTTGTTGGCACTGTTTCTTAGTATTCAAGGTAAAATTGTTAGCATTAATTTACATAATCCAATGGTGTTTCAGTGCCATTAGGTTGTATAAAAAAGGAATGGGACATGCCATAAGTATGCTTGGTAATGTATGTTATTTGACAAAGTAAGGATTTGTTCAAACATAGTCAAGATTTTAATTTCAAACCCATGGCACATTGAGCTGAAAGCATTTAATGCTACTGTAGTGGATTACCAAGGTAACACTTTATCATGATAACCCAAAGTCCTCTGTCGCATTAAAAGGCCCATATGTCTCTATAAAAGAATGAAACTGAGAAAAAAACGATCTCTTTGCTGCCTCTAACCCTTCCATTACAAATATCTTCCTATTCCTGTTGTACATATTCTTCTGGAGAAGAACGCGCACCAACACAAATGGAAGTGTTTGACTCTTCTGGGAACGATCCAGAGCACCCCTACCTGACGTCAGAGTAAGTAACCTTCGTGATTTTGATAATTGTGTTTAAAATAAAAGGGACAGAAACTTTTGCCGATGCTGGTTTTCTTTTTTTATTTACTTAATTATTTGAGATATGGAACTGATAATTGTCTATGTATGGATCCAGGCATCAACCTCCTCGGAACATGAACAAAGCTAACCAAGAACATGATGACCATGACATGAACATCGTGAATCTTGACCTAACCATTGATGTAGTAGGTTTTTATTTTTCATTATTTCTATCACTGCCAACAGTGTAATTACCCTGAGCAACCAAAATCGGTGCTTATGTGTGGCTTTTGTTTTGTAGCCCCTACTTATTGAGGTGTCGTAGTCCCGCATAAGCATTGAAGAGTTCATTTCACCTTGTGTGGATCAGTCCCCTCCACAAGATCCGATCCAAGTGGGTTGTTGAGACAAATCCTTTGTTGCTCGAAAAAAATGCTTTTATTTGCATACAAATTAATAAAATGAAGCCATGAACTTTTAAGTTGTTACACTTTCAAAGTAACAAAACACGTCTGATGGCCATTGAGTAGTCGACAGCCATGCTTGATGTTCGGACCACCCGAACGAAGGCCCTCGTAGTATATATCAAGATGATGCTGCCCACTTTATGTAAGCCAGAGGAGACACCTCAAATAATACCTACTGTTAGGGTTCAAGTCTAGGATGAACCCAAGGACAAGAAATCAACGCAGCCACCTTTGACTTTGGGATGTGTTGGCACCGTTGCTATAACTCTTGTGAACAATAGCAACGTTGGAGCATCTGGTCAGACGTTCATCCATCAACTCACCAGTTCACAAAAGGGTAAGGGGATCGTGGATGATCCCATCACAAACATAAGCCTGGACATTGTTGTCCCAAATTCTCTCAGATCAGAGGATGACCTCGTGTTGCTTGACCAACTTTCTTCAACACCCGCTATCTGCACTGGTACAACACTAATCCAACAAGCCTTCACTGGTTGTGCGGGGTTTCAAAAATGTGGAACGAGTCTAAAAACGATCCACTAACACCATGTAATGTTACTGTATAGGTAAGCTTATAAAAAAATATGTTGCTTAGAAGGAATATGTTTATCTCTAAGCCTGGGTTAAAAAATCTGAGATTACGGCCTTGATTATGAATAACAAAGTCATCAGCAATTGAAACATATTCCCTTGGTAAGGTCTATACAGCTTTGTGTTATGAGGATTCAAACAGGAGCCCATGAGCACTATGACTCTATTATGTGCTAGGCGTGTATTCTTCAACTTGAGTATATACAGTTTTAAAGGCCATTGATCCTAGTCACGGCCGCACATGTTCGAATCCTCAAAGGAAGGCAAAAGAAAAAATCGCAAGTCATTCATCAAAATGACTTTTTTATGATCTTTCTCGAGTTTCGTTGGTATTATGGGACTTTTATAATTTAAAAAATACAAGAAAAACCCAGTGTTTATTCAATGAAGGTCCATTTTCTAATTTATGAATCTATACTGTAACATCTATTCCCCACCCCGCCACACTTTTTGTTTATAATTTACTTTTTAATTTGGTCTAATTTTGATTACCATTCACTTGATTGGCCGTATTAAACCAAAACAAGTGGGCTAAAGTTGCATTGGCCCAATTTTTAAAATACTGATGTACCTACTTTTAATATTATATTTTTAAATTTATATGGTATTTTCTTTCGAAAAAGAAAAATTAAAGAATAAGTTATTGTTTATATATATAAATAGACATAAATTACCATATATATATATATATATATATATATATATATGTATATATAAAATTATGATTCAATATCTATTCAGTGTTAATCTTTACTTAGACAAAATTATTATTATTAATGGTGTTATATTATTATCATTAATTTTTTATTTTAAAAAATAATTACCATTACTATTTACTATTGAATGTTGCCAAAAAGAATATGTTGATAACATTTGATGTAAAAAACAAGCATACATACATAATAATAAGTGATAAGTGTAACATGCTAAGTTAATATTCTACCTTTAAAGGCCTTTAAGTAGGGTGTCACACTTAATATGAAAAAAGCAAAGAACTAAATCGTTAGTTAAGAAAAGAAGGAAAACACGCGCGAAACTTTGGGTGGAAATCGAGTAGTACTAAAAGGATGAAATTGAACAAAACTCAAAGAGGTTCAAGAAAACATAAAAGAATTCCCATGAACACGGTTCTAAAGGAGATAGTGCTTAAAGGTAACTATGACGAAAAGGAAACTAACGCATCCTAACTAGTTTCATCGAAGAAACTTCCATCCTTGTGTCATGTCCTATCCTTGGCTCGGGTTGTCGGATTCCTCTTCCTCGGTTTCGGAGTCAGACTCAAGGTGTACCACCTTAGATGACCGCTTCTTAGATGCTGAAGCGTTCCCATCTAGGAAGGTTACGACGGGCAGTTGGGGTTCTTCTTCCACGAACTCTCGATCTAAGTAGATAGGTTGGAGCACGGTAGTAGTGGTCGCAACTACCCACGCGTGCTTCGAGGGGTCATACTCAGAAGTTACCTTCGGGGGACACTGCGTTGTCTCTATCCGCTGTGCCATGTTCCTCTGGAGACAGTATGGGAAAAGAAAGGGAGTGAGAACCTAACGTCTCAGTAGGAGTGCTATGCAACACCTCCATATCCATCTCCAGCCCACGTGCGAGATTTTTAAAAAGAGCGTATAACGTGGCATGTAATATGTATCTTTCTTGTAAAACATGTGTGCAAAAAGGAAAGCATATAGGAAAATAGAAGGATAACATCTTAAGTAACATCAACATAATCATAATTAAATCTAAAGAAAAAAACATAAACATCAAACTTTCATTCATGCTTTCTTCTTTCTTAACTTTTAACTTTTTATGGAAGGTATTGAGCTCAAATCGGTATAAATGAGAGTCCCCTTCCCTTACCGAAGGTTCTTACCTCGAGTGTCTTGGCGATCACCTTCCCTTACCGAAGGATCATCTCGATCGATCACCCTCCCTTACCGAGGGATCATCTCGATATCTTGTCTTTGGGGGTCACCTTCCCTTACCAAAGGATCACTTCCTCAGTTCAATTTACAATCAAGGTTATTTAGACATACACAAGAAAAGAGTTATATCAACAAAGATATCTTATTATATAAAATTGATGGGAGTTCTCTTCCCTTACCGAAGGTTCCCAAAGGTTTGCCGATCACCTTCCCTTACCGAAGGATCATCTCGATTCGATCACCTTCCCTTACCGAAGGATCATCTCGATTATCTTGTCTTTGGGGGTCACCTTCCCTTACCGAAGGATCATTCCCTCAGTTCAATTTACAATTAGGTTGTTTAAACATACACGAGAGAAAAATCATATAAGAAGAGATCATGGAAGAAAAGGAACAATTGTGATAATAAAGGATATATGAAAATCATGAGACTCTAGCATGTTTATAGATTTTCTAATTAAAAGATCTTGGTAATTGCATGGATTGAAAGAGGTCATATCAAAGTGCAGAAAATAGGGCATTTTAAATAATTGCACAAAATATTAAAGAAATTATGTATTCTCGATTCTAAAGGAGTAATATTAAATATTTGAATAAAATATTTAAGAAAGCATGTACTCTTGACTTTAAAGGAGTAATAATGACATAATGATATGCACATAGTAGAATATGGTATATTAGATGTTTGAATAAAATATTTAAGAAAGCATGTACTCTTTTAAAGGAGTAATAATGACGTAATAATATAACAGGTCACATAGATGCACATAATAGAATAGGGTATATTAAATTTTTGAATAAAATACTTAAGAAAGCATGTTCTCTTGACTTTAAAGGAGTAATAATAACATAATGATATGCACATAAAATATTTGAATAAAATAATATAAATAGTAATATAATAATGTAAGAGATCACACATATGCATATAATAGAATATGGTATGTTGAACAAGACAGTATAAGAAGGCATGTACTCTCGGTCCTAAGAGAATATTAATATAATAATATAGGAGATTGAATAAGCATTATAAGAAGGCATGTACTCTCGATCTAAGGGAATATTAACAATATAATCATATAAAAGAGCACAAAATGAGTATAGTGAATAATTGAATGAACATCACAAGGAGACATATACTAACGATTCAAGAAGACATGAATGACATAGTGGACAGACATGATCAACATGAATAAAGGATGAGTGAAAGATAATTAATGCCATGATATCATTCGTGAATGGAAGAAAATAAAAATGGAACATAACACATGCCAAGCATTTTAAAAAAATATAATTCCCTACACTTTTTCTAACGCTTCCTTGTTGCCTATGAGCTTGCCTCTTGTGTTCCTTGTGTTTGCACACAGAATATATTTTTGTAGAGAGAGAAGGGAGAGGATTAGTGTTTGAGAGAAGTGATTTTCTACCTATAGGTGCACCCCTATTTATATACATTTGGTGATAGGGTGGTTGGGATAATTTTAAATTCAAACAGAAGGCGGTTACTAGATTCCTATCCATAAATTCAAAATTCTAAGCCCAACTCCCAACTGACTTTCGAATTTCGAATTTAATTTTTGTTTTTAGAAGGGGTGGTTGTTACATTATCACCCCGTAAAAAAAAGAATTTGTCCCCAAATTCCATATCCGAAATTGGTCGATGAGGATTGTTAAATTACTTAGGGGTCTTATTGTAATCTCCTATTGTTGGAAAGGAAATCTTCACCATGATCATTACCTGTAAATAATTCCGGGAACTTCTGTCTTATGTCAGCATCTCTTTGTCCATGTGTAGTCCCTTGAATTGCCACTACCCCATGCCACTTTTACCAGTCGTATCGTCTTGCTCCTTAGTTGCTTCATGCTTCTATCTACAATCTTCACGGCTGGTAGTTCAAAGGTCAGGTCGTCTTTGAGTGTTACATCCTCTTGCTGCAACACATGGCTTGGATCGTGCTGGTATTTTTTTTTTTTGAGCTGGGACACATGGAACACGTTGTGTAGTCTCGATGGATTCGGTGGTAGGGCGAGTTGGTATGTTGACTTTCCTATACGCCGGAGGATTTGGAATGGGCCCAGGTAGGGGTGTTCAAAACCGATCCGAACCGAACTAAACCGACGAACTGAACCGAAAAAACTAAGAACCGAATTAACCGAAAACCGAAAAAACCTATTTTGCTGTTTTTTGTGCGGTTCGGTTCGGTTTTCGGTTTTAACTCTGAAAACCCTAACCGAACCGAACCGAACCGGTTCAGAAAAAAACCCTAAAAATGCCTAACCCCACCCCCTAAGACCCCAACCCCCAAACGAACAAAGTTGCTGCCTGCTGCGCGAGTGTGAGAGCGACGCCCCCCAAGCCGTCCCTGACCCTAACCCCCCAAATCCCCAATCCCTAACCTGCGGCTGCGCTCTCTACTCTCTAGTCTCTACTACTCAGTCACTCTCGCTCTCTCTTCTCCAAATCCCTAAAGCACGACGCCACCCACAGCACCACGCCGAAACTTTCCTCTTCGCGGAGACGCCACCCACAGCACCACGCCGTCGCCCACGCACAGCACCACGCCGTCGCCGTTGAGACGCCACCACCCAGCGCCAGCAGTGTTTCTGGGTTCTCCCACTCATCGCCACTATCATCAGTTCAACCCACTCCCAGCACGGCAGCACCTCCGAGTCTCCCAGTCAGCCTTCCTCCCAAGTCAACATGGAGCCCGAGCCACCGATTCAGGTAATTTATTGTTTATTGCTATTTACTGGTTGTTTATTGGTGGTTGTTTACTGTCAATATGGAGCCCGAGTCAATATGAACCATTTGCTATTTACTGGTGGTTGCTGTTTAGTGTTTATTGCTGTTTATGGTTGCTATTTATTGTTGTTTAATTTGAACCATTCCAAGTCAATATGGTTGCTGTTTATTGCTGTTTAATTTGCTGGACACCAGAGTCAATCTCAACTTCCTTTTGGATTTAGATGTTTCTTGCAATTGCCTTTGGCATATTCTAATGTGTTGCGAATTGCAATTCTTGCTTGCTGCAGTTCCCCTGCTTTTGCAGTAATAGAGAATATATCATTGGTACAAAAATTTGGGATGTTGGACAAGCTTACTACTGCGTAACAAAGGTTTGTAAATGTTTTCTCTGCTGTCTAATAGTGTGAAATGGTGATGGCTTTATAACAAAGACTTATGATGTTGCAATTTAGCTTTCAGTTTTTTAGTTGAAAATTTGACTACTATCAAGTTTCTAGGATACTTCAGCTCAAAAGAATCACCGTCTTATTGTCATAAAAAAATTATGTTGATTCATCTTGATTATCCATTCTAGAAACATAATTTGTGTCAAAACATACCATTTTCCTTTCTCTTCCCTTGTCTGCAAATATTTACACACTAGTTTTTTATAGCTTCATTAGTACAGAGAGACTTGAAATCCATGTCACTAATATTGTGAAGTGTGTTGCTTTATTGTTTACTCAACCTCGTAGCAATATTAAAGTAAAATTATTGGGATTCAATAAGTCATTTCCGTTGACATGGAATAGCTTGTAGCTAAATATGATAATGATCTTATTCTTAGCTAGATATGATTTTTCATTCTTTTGGGATTGAGAATTTATATTATATTTCTAATCTCTTATATCAATTTGTTTAGGGTGTCCCTTGTCCGTCTATGCCAAGGCACAACAAACCTAAACGAGTTGATCTTTATTATTCAAGCTGGTGCATTCGTCCAAGTAAGAGGAAGCTTAAAGTTTAACTCAAAGTACTTTTTACTTATGTGTGTGTTGCATGTGTTAAGAAATCTTTTATGTGTCTAGATAAACTACTTATTATTGAAGCTATCTGCTGTACTTTCTAAAAAGATAGCCAATACTATTATATATAGTCTGATACTTGAATGAAAAAGATTATGTTAGGAGCCCACACATTACTAAAGTACATAGAAGAAAGGATATATTAAGAAATAGATATGATGTGAACTAGATAGTAGTGGGGACAGACATATACTTGTATCCAACTTGTTAAGTTGTGTTGACGGTTGAACTATTAAACTTCTTTAATTGTCGTATTTGAATTCTTTTGTCGTTAAATTTTATTAGATCAAGACTTTGTTAGCTATTGTGTATTTGTGTTTGTCGATTTTAATGTTATGATTTTGCGAAATAGTATGGTAGTATTTTTCTTGAATTGATTAAAAAACTGAACAAACCGAACCAAACCAAACCGATTTTAATTGGTTTGGTTTGGTTCGGATGGCCTTGACAAAAAACCAAACTAAACCGAACCGCAGTTAAATTAGACGATCGGATCGGATGACTTTTTCCTCAAAAACTGAATCAAACCGCACCGCGAACACCCCTAGGCCCAGGTACCGGGGGCTTAGTTTCCGTACCTTAAAGTAGCGTTTGGTGGAGAGACAGAGACAGAAAGACTGAGACTGAGAGACAGAGACTAAGAGACAGGGATTGAAATAAATTTCAGTATTCTGTTTGGTGCAAAATGGGAGACAGGAATTGAAACAAGAATTAAACTCTAATTTAATTTGCACAAAAAGGTAAAATTAGAATTAATTAATTGAAATGAAAGTATTTTAGGTATAAAATATTATTAAAGTTTCAGTTTCCATCTCTAAAAATTTTAGTCCCATGTGTCCCTACTTTTTGGAGGTACTGAAATACTGAAATTTTGGAGACAGAGACAGAAATTTTAGTATCAGTCTCTGAACTAACAAACAAGATACTGAGTCTCAATCTCTCAGTCTCTGTCTCAATACCTGAAAACAAACACTACCTAAGGGTCATTCCTACCCCGGTGGTAGGGGTGATTTTTTTTTGGAACACGTAATCGCCCTCCTGAAATTCGAGGGGTTTTCTTCGTTGATCTACATAGCTCTTTTGTCGACTTTAGGCGGTACGTATTCTTTCCCTTATCCTTTTGATATCTTCTGTGGTCTGTCTCACTAATTCGGGTCCTAAGTAGCCTTTCTCTTCTGGTCTATACCAACATAAAGGAGATTGGCACTTTCGCCCGTAAAGTGTCTCATATGGTGCCATCCCGATGCTATTATGGTAACTGTTGTTATAAGCAAACTCGATCAGTGGTAAGTGACTTTTCCGCTCTCCTAGTCTGTCTAGGACACAAGCTCGTAACATATCTTCCAACGACTGGATGGTCCTTTCCATTTGTCCATCTGGTGGTATGACGTGCTTAAGCACAATTTTGTCCCGAACGCCTTCTGCAATGCGTTCCAAAATCTGGAGGTAAATTCGGGGTCTCTGTCCGAGACTATGGTTGATGGTATCCCGTGTAACCCCAGGATCTCTTTGATATATAGCGTGGCTAGTCTTTCTAACGATTCGGTCGCCTTGATTGGTAGAAAATGGGCAGTCTTGGTAAGCCGGTCCACAATGACCCATATGGCGTCACGTCCTGCTTGAGTACGAGGTAGTCCCATGACGAAATCTATCAATATGTTCTCCCACTTCCATTCTGGGATGCCAAGAGGTTGCAATACCCCTAATAGTTTTTGATGCTCGATTTTTACCTTCTGACGAACCAGACATTTATTCACGACTGTAGCCAAATCCTTTTTCATCCCTGGCCACCAGAACATCTTCTTCAAATCATGGTACATCTTTGTCATGCCTGGGTGAATGGTAAAGTCTCCTTTATGGGCTTCTTCCGTAATCTTGTTTTGAAGATCGCCTTCTCTTGGGACATAGATTTGACCTTGGTATCTCCATACCTAGTCCTCTCCTTTGGTGAAATCTTTCAATTTTCTTTCCTTGACAAGGCGCATGATTTCTTGAAAGTCGGGGTCGGAGCTCTGTGCCTTAGTTATTTGTTCCTTGAATTGACTTGTCACTGTTAGGTGGCTCAAACGTATGCTTTCTGGAGCGAGGGTGACTTGTAAGTTCATGTCTCTGAAATTCTTTATCAACACTGCCTCTTTTATCATCAGCCATGATGCCTTAAGTACCTTCTGACTTGGAGTGTCAGCCACCAAGTTAGCCTTCCCCGGGTGCTAGTTTAGAACAAAGTCGTAGTCTTTAAGAAACTCCATCCACCTCCCTTGTCGCATGTTGAGTTCCTTCTAGTCGAACAGGTACTTTAAGTTCTTATGATCGGAGAATACTTGAAACCCAACTCCGTACAAATGGTGTCTCCATGTCTTCAGTGCAAATACTATTGTGGCTAGTTCAAGGTCGTGAATTAGATAGTTGGCTTCGTGGGTCTTTAGTTGCCTTGACGCATACGCCACTACCTTCTTGCATTGCATTAGTACGCAACCCAAAAGACATTACTGTAAACTTCGTTCGAAAAGCTATCTTCGGAATGTCTTCTTCTTTTACCCTTATTTGATGATACCCTGATCTCAAGTCAATTTTTTTAAAATGCCGTTGCACCTTGTAGTTGGTCCATTAAGTCATCTATTCTTGGGAGGGGATACTTGTTCTTCACCGTGATTTTGTTGAGTTGTCTATAGTCTACGCAGAGACGCATACTGCCATCATTTTTGAACAATACTGGAGCTCCCCAGGAGAGACGCTTGGTCTGATGAATCCCTTTTGCAGCAGTTCTTCTAGTTGGTTCTTTAGTTCAGTGAGCTCCAACGGAGCTATCCGGTAAGGGGCTATGGAGATTGGCCCTATTCCAGGCACCAATTCTTTGGAGAACTCGACTTCTCGTGTTGGGGAAAAGAGGGTATATCTTCGGGAAAGATATCTGAAAAGTCTCGTACTACTGGTATCTCACACAACTCATGATTAGGATCTGCTTTTACCGAATTTAGCAAGGCACATTCTTGTCTCGTACTTGTACCTTTGGAGGATCTTGGAAGGTCACTTGTGTCATATATGGATGGAGAAAGAAAGATGACTTTTCTCTCTAACAAGACTCGATTTTTGTTGAGCCAATCCATTCCTAGGATGATGTCTAGTCCTACTAAAGGGAGGCACACTAGGTCAGCAAGGTATGACCTATCTGAAATGAGGATGCAAGTCCCTTGACAAACCTACTGAGTTTTAACACTCTTACCGGCTGGGGTAGTCACCAGTAGGACATATGGTAGTTTGGTCATGGGTAAACTGATTCTACTAGTAGCAGAGAGAGATATAAATGGATGAGAAGCATCAGTATCGTAAAGAATAGTTAAAGAAACTCCATTAATTGTGCACTTACCCTTGATTCAATCTTCTGACTGGTGGGCTCCTTTGGCTTGCCATAGGTTTCCTGTTCATGGGTAACTATAAGGAGAAGTTCTATCAGTCGTACCTTCTAAAACAGGATCTCTAGGATCGACTTTGCTCTGATACCAATAATGTAACATCCTAAGTTAATATTCTACCTTTAAAGGCCTTTAAGTAGGGTGTCACACTTAATATGAAAAAAGTAAAGAACTAAATCGTTAGTTAAGAAAAGAAGGAAAACACGCGCGAAACTTTGGGTGGAAATCGAGTAGTACTAAAAGGATGAAATTGAACAAAACTCAAAAAGGTTCAAGCAAACATAAAAGAATTTCCATGAACACCGTTCTAAAGGAGATAGTGCTTAAAGGTAATTATGACGAAAAGGAAACTAACGCATCCTAACTAGTTTCATCGAAGAAACTTCCATCCTTGTGTCATGTCCTATCCTTGGCTCGGGTTGTCGGATTCCTCTTCCTCGGTTTCGGAGTCAGACTCGAGGTGTACCACCTTAGATGACCGCTTCTTAGATGCTGAAGCGTTCCCATCTAGGAAGGTTACGACGGGCAGCTGGGGTTCTTCTTCCACGAACTCTCGATCTAAGTAGATAGTTTGGAGCACGGTAGTAGTGGTCGCAACTACCCACGCGTGCTTCGAGGGGTCATACTCAGAAGTTACCTTCGGGGGACACTGCGTCGTCTCTATCCGCTGTGCCATGTTCTTCTGGAGACAGTATGGGAAAAGAAAGGGAGTGAGAACCCAACGTCTCAGTAGGAGTGCTATGCAACACCTCCATATCCATCTCCAGCCCACGTGCGGGATTTTTAAAAAGAGCGTATAACGTGGCATGTAATATGTATCTTTCTTGTAAAACATGTGTGCAAAAAGGAAAGCATATAGGAAAATAGAAGGATAACATCTTAAGTAACATCAACATAATCATAATTAAATCTAAAGAAAAAAACATAAACATCAAACTTCCATTCATGCTTTCTTCTTTCTTAACTTTTAACTTTTTATGGAAGGTATTGAGCTCAAACCGGTATAAATGAGAGTCCCCTTCCCTTACCGAAGGTTCTTATCTCGAGTGTCTTGGCGATCACCTTCCCTTACCGAAGGATCATCTCGATTGATCACCCTCCCTTACCGAGGGATCATCTCGATATCTTGTCTTTGGGGGTCACCTTCCCTTACCGAAGGATCACTCCCTCAGTTCAATTTACAATCAAGGTTATTTAGACATACACAAGAAAAGAGTTATATCAACAAAGATATCTTATTATATAAAATTGATGGGAGTTCACTTCCCTTACCGAAGGTTCCCAAAGGTTTGCCGATCACCTTCCCTTACCGAAGGATCATCTCGATTCGATCACCTTCCCTTACCGAAGGATCGTCTCGATTATCTTGTCTTTGGGGGTCACCTTCCCTTACCGAAGGATCATTCCCTCAATTCAATTTACAATTAGGTTATTTAAACATACACGAGAGAAAAATCATATAAGAAGAGATCATGGAAGAAAAGGAACAATTGTGATAATAAAGGGATATATGAAAATCATGAGACTCTAGCATGTGTATAGATTTTCTAATTAAAAGATCTTGGTAATATAATAGCATGGATTGAAAGAGATCATATCAAAGTGCAAAAAATAGGGCATTTTAAATAATTGCACAAAATATTAAAGAAATTATGTATTCTCGATCCTAAAGGAGTAATATAATGGTGCAACGATCATATAATAAGAATAGAGCATATTATATATTTGAATAAAACATTTAAGAAAGCATGTACTCTTGACTTTGAAGGAGTAATAATAATGATATTCACATAATAGAATAGGGTATATTAAATATTTGAATAAAATATTTAAGAAAGCATGTACTCTTGACTTTAAAGGAGTAATAATGACATAATGATATGCACATAGTAGAATATGGTATATTAGATGTTTGAATAAAATATTTAAGAAAGCATGTACTCTTGGCTTTAAAGGAGTAATAATGACATAACAGGTCACATAGATGCACATAATAGAATAGGGTATATTAAATATTTGAATAAAATATTTAAGAAAGCATGTACTCTTGACTTTAAAGGAGTAATAATGACATAATGATATGCACATAGTAGAATATGGTATATTAGATGTTTGAATAAAATATTTAAGAAAGCATGTACTCTTTTAAAGGAGTAATAATGACGTAATAATATAACAGGTCACATAGATGCACATAATAGAATAGGGTATATTAAATTTTTGAATAAAATACTTAAGAAAGCATGTTCTCTTGACTTTAAAGGAGTAATAATAACATAATGATATGCACATAAAATATTTGAATAAAATAATATAAATAGTAATATAATAATGTAAGAGATCACACATATGCATATAATAGAATATGGTATGTTGAACAAGACAGTATAAGAAGGCATGTACTCTCGGCCCTAAGGGAATATTAATATAATAATATAGGAGATTGAATAGGCATTATAAGAAGGCATGTACTCTTGATCTAAGGGAATATTAACAATATAATCATATAAAAGAGCACAAAATGAGTATAGTGAATAATTGAATGAACATCACAAGGAGACATATACTAACGATTCAAGAAGACATGAATGACATGGTGGACAGACATGATCAACATGAATAAAGGATGAGTGAAAGATAATTAATGCCATGATAACATTCGTGAATGGAAGAAAATAAAAATGGAACATAATACATGCCAAGCATTTTAAAAAAACATAATTCCCTACACTTTTTCTAATGCTTCATTGTTGCCTATGAGCTTGCCTCTTGTGTTCCTTGTGTTTGCACACAGAATATATTTTTGTAGAGAGAAGGGAGAGGATTAGTGTTTGAGAGAAGTAATTTTCTACCTATAGGTGCACCCCTATTTATATATATTTGGTGATAGGGTGGTTGGGATAATTTTAAATTCAAACGGAAGGCGGTTACTAAATTCCTATCCATAAATTCAAAATTCTAAGCCCAACTCCCAACTGACTTTCGAATTTTGAATTTAATTTTTGTTTCTAGAAGGGGTGGTTGTTACACTAAGTGTCTTTGGGCCTTTAGTAATAAACCAAATGTAAGAAAAATTTGGAATTTATTTGTGTGAACCTTTTTTGTTTAATTTTTTAGACCTAGGGTATCTTTAGACATAAAAAAACATAATATCTATATATGTGTGGTGATGGGCCAAATGTAATTCTTTCCAAATGAGCCTGTTAGAAATACCCCAACCCATTCATGGCCTCATCTAGTGAGTTGATGTGTGTAATGCCCATGAACCCTAAAATAGTAGCGCATGTAATGGCAATATACCGTGGTTATCATCGCCACATTGCTTTTGGATGAACCACAAGCCTTTTCACTTGTAAATCTCGATTGGGTGTTCCCGTGTAAACGTTTTCTTGTATGTAGATAATTTAATGAAACATTTCCTCTTCTCGGCATCTACATTCGATATTGGTTACTAACAAAACATTGGTTGAACTTGTATTTTTGTAGAGTACAAGGTTTGAAGGGCAGTTCGAGAGTACAACTTGGGTCTATGATCTCTATGCCTCTTCCAAACCAGCTCTGAGGCGTCTGAAGATGCCACGGGTCTCAAGCACAGACTTACTAGTTGCCTTCCATGACGATGTGACCATGCGATCTCCTCCCAAGACTTAATCGAACTCGACGCTACAGAGACGACCTTTGTTTCATCGTACTGAAAGGTGGGTGTCGGGGACGCATTCTGGCGCGGAACTTGGAGAACCCAGCTTACCACATACCTAAGGCAAGTAACGTAATAGAAACCCTATGATTAACCCTTTGAACGATTGAATTTTACTATAGATGTCCCATTCTTTATTATAAAGCTACACTGTGTTGTTTTCATAATTAACAATTCAGCTGTTTTCAACACAAAACTTCCCCATGTGGTTCTGACTAAGGACGAGTGCCACATTGGGACTTATATTTTTGCCAAAAATGATGAAATGAGGTAACAATTTGTAAAATTGGAAGACTTGCAATGATTGTTTCAAGTTTGATCGCATATCTACGGGATTCTAATAAATCCCTGTGCATGTTTGTTGTGTTTTCAAAGAAACTGAGAACTTATATAAGCATTATGAGCTCACTCTTCCATGTGGAAAGTTCCTATCCCTCAGGCCCGATTTCATGCCCCCACTTTGATGTAATAACCTTGGAACTTGACTTAATATTCTTTCTTAATATTAAGTCAAGTTCCTATCCCTCAGGCCCGATTTCATGCCCCAGGTCACACAGAGCCTTTTCAAAGGTCATGGTGCCTATGGTACAGGGTATTAAGAATTTGCCAGGATCTTGTTTCTTTTGAGGTAAAGTTAGCTGAACCCATGTATCAAGTTCACTAATGAGCAAGGGAGGTTCACCTTCCCAAGTCTCATTACCAAATAACTTGGCATTCAGCTTCATGATGGCTCCTAGATATTGAGCAACTTGCTCTCCAGTTACATCTTCATCCTCTTTAGAGGAAGAATAATCCTCAGAGCTCATGAATGGCAGAAGAAGATTTAATGGAATCTCTATGGTCTCTATATGAGCCTCAGATTCCTTTGGATCCTCAATAGGGAACTCCTTCCTGCTTGAGAGACGTCCTGAAGTTAAGATTTTTGCTAGTAAAGAATTTTATAAAATATAGTCGCGTTGTGAGTATAGATTCTAAACCAACAGAAAATCCCTTTGTACAAACGTTTTGGTTGTCACAAGTAACAAACCCCTAAATAAATTGATAACCGAGTATTTAAACCTCGGGTCGTCTTCTCAAGGAATTGCAGGGAGGTATGTTCTTATTATTGGTTATGAAGATTATAAGTCGGGGTTTTAAAGATGAGGAACAAGTCATTTAAATTGCAATTAAAATAAATAAAAGACTCTAGAATAAATAAATAATTGTAAAATAAACTTTTGGCAAGGTATGAGAAATTGAAAGTCCTATCCTAGTTATCCTTATCAATGATGATGAAAATTGAATCTTAGTTCTACTTAGTTAACCTTTGCTAGTGCAAGAGAAGGTCAAGTGACTAATTAGTTTGATCTTCAAATCCTAGTTAATTCCTAGAAAAAGATTGGGATTATTGAAGTTCAAGCTAATTAGCAAAGATAGCAATGATCGATCACGTTGAGTCTAATAACTCCTGAGTTACTGATTTCTTAACCAAGACCAAAAGGAGAAAAGTAAATCTACTGGAATAAAAATGTCTTTGGATTGGGAGCAACAGTAACATAAATAAAGGAGAGTAATAATAAAATGAAATATCTCAAAATCATGAATTGATAAAGACATCAAATGTAACATGGGCAGTTATAGCCAAATAAAGAAGTTGAGTTAAACATAGAAATCCATAAACTAAATTGAGAAAACAAATAAAAGGAACATTAAACCTGTAATTGAAGAAGATAAAAATATTCCTAGTTTTTAAAAATCCTAATCCTAATACCTAAGAGAGAGGAGAGAACCTCTCTCACTAAAAACTACATCTAAACTATGAAAAGTGCTTTTTTGAATGAATGAATCTGAATGGATGCATTCTCCCACTTTATAGCCTCTAATTTGTGCTTTCTGGGCCAAAAACTGGGTCAGAAACAACTCAAAAATCGCTAATTTCAAAATCTGGTACGTACAGGTCGCGAAAAAGTGACGCGGAGGCATCATCCACGCGTTTGCGTGGGTTGAGATTCGCAGATGCAATGCGGGCGCGTCATTCACGTGTCTGCATCGCCTAACTTCGAGGCAGCTATGACAAATTATATATCGTTGTGAAGCCCCGGATGTTAGCTTTCCAACGCAACTGGAACCGCATCATTTGGACATTTGTAGCTCAAGTTATGATCGTTTTAGTGCGAGAGGGTCAGGTTGACAGCTTTTCAATTTCTTCAACTTCTTGTATTTCTTCCACTTTTGCATGCTTCATTTCCATCCTCTGAGCCATTCATGCCCTGTAATCCCTGAAATCACTTAACACACATATCACGGCATCTAATGATAATAAGAGAGGATTAATATTAGCAAATATAAGGCCAAAGAAGCATGTTTTCAATTATAGCACAAAATCAGGAAGGAGAATGTAAACCCATGCATTTAGTATGAATAAGTGTATGAAAGATTGATAAAATTCACTCAATTAAGCACAAGATAAACCATAAAATAGTGGTTTATCATATCCCATGAGATCTTCCTCATTGGGATTCGCGTCCTCTCCCTCCTCCTTGCATTCGGCCATATTGATTATATCAATGGCCTTGCACTCTCTTTTTGGATTCTCTTCAGTATTGCTTAGGAGAGTACTAGGAGGAGTTTCAGTGATTTTCTTAGTCAGCTGGTCCACTTGTGCCTCCAGATTTCTGATGGAGGACCTTGTTTCATTCATGAAACTTAAAGTGGCCTTAGACAGATCAGAGACTAAATTTGCTAAGTTAGAGGTATTCTGTTCATAATTCTCTGTCTGTTGCTGAGAAGATGATGGATAAGGCTTGATATTGCTGAGCCTATTTCTTCCACCATTATTAAAGCCTTGTTGAGGCTTTTGTTGATCCTTCCATGAGAAATTTGGATGATTTCTTCATGATAAATTATAGGTGTTTCCATAAGGTTCACCCATGTAATTTACCTCTGCCATTGCAGGATTCTTAGGATCATAAGCTTCTTCTTCAGAAGATGCCTCTTTAGTACTGTTGGATGCATTTTGCCATCTATTCAGACTTTGAGAAATCATGTTGACTTGCTGAGTTAACACTTTGTTCTGAGCCAATATGGCATTTAGAGCATCAATTTCAAGAACTTCCTTCCTTTGAGGCGTCCCATTATTCACGGAATTCCTCTCAGAAGTGTACATGAACTGGTTATTTGCAACCATGTCAATAAGTTCTTGAGCTTCTGCAGGCATTTTCTTTAGGTGAATGGATCCACATGCAGAATGGTCCAGTGACATCTTAGAGAACTCAGATAGACCATAATAGAATATATCTATCATGGTCCATTCTGAAAATATGTCAGAAGGACATCTTTTGGTCATATGTTTGTATCTTTCCCAAGCTTCATAGAGGGATTCACCATCTTTTTGTTTGAATGTCTGAACATCCACTCTAAGCTTGCTCAGCTTTTGAGGGGGAAAGAACTTAGCCAAGAAGGCCGTGACCAACTTATCCCAGGAATCCAGGCTATCTTTAGGTTGAGAGTCCAACCATGTTCTAGCTCTGTCTCTTACAGCAAAAGGGAAAAGCATGAGCCTGTAGATTTCAGGATCTACTCCATTAGTCTTAACAGTCTCACAGATCTGCAAGAACTCAGTTAAGAACTGGTAAGGATCTTCTGATGGAAGTCCATGAAACTTGCAGTTATGTTGCATTAGAGCAACTAATTGAGGTTTCAGCTCAAAATTGTTTGCTCCTATGGCAGGAATTGAGATGCTTCTTCCATCAAACTTGGATGTAGGTGTGGTATAATCACCAAGCATCCTTCTTGCATTATTGTTGTTAGGTTCGGCTGCCATCTCCTTTTCTTGTTCGAAAATTTCAGCAAGGTTGTCTCTGGATTATTGTAATTTAGCTTCTCCTAGTTTCCTTTTCAGAGTCCTTTCAGGTTCCGGATCAGCTTCAACAAGAATGCCTTTTTTCCTTGTTCCTGCTCATATGAGAAAGAAAGGAATAGAAAAGGAAGAGGAATCCTCTATGTCACAGTAAAGAGGTTCCTTATTGTTAGTAGAAGAAGAAAGGGAATAAGAGTGAAGAAGAATGAATAGTCTGAATAAAGGGTAAAGGTAGGGGCAGTGATTTGAGATGAAGAGAGGTGAAGAGAAGTGTTAGTAAATAAATAAATAAATAGAATAAGATGATAGAGAGAAATTTTCGAAAATAAATTTTGAAAAGGAGTTAGTGATTTTCAAAAATTAAGATAAGAAATAAAATTAAATTTAAAATTAAAAACAATTAATTAATTAAAAAGAATTTTGAAAAAGGAGGAGATATTTTCGAAAATTAGAGAGAGAGAAGTAGTTAGGTAGTTTTGAAAAAGATAAGAAACAAACAAAAAGTTAGTTAGTTAATTGAAAAAGATTTGAAAATCAATTTTGAAAAGATAAGAAGATAAGAATATAGAAAAGATAATTTGAAATCAAATTTTTGAAAAAGATAAAATTTTGAAAAAGATATGATATAAAAGATATGATAAAAAGATATGATAAGAAGATAAGATAGAAAAGATATGGTTGAAAAAGATTTAATTTTTTTAAAATTAAAATTAATTACTTAACTAACAAGAAACTAAAAGATAAGATTCTAGAATTTAAAGATTGAACCTTTCTTAACAAGAAAGTAACAAACTTTAAATTTTTGAACCAATCACATTAATTGTTAGCATAATTTTCGAAAATAAAGATAAAATTAAGAAAAATATTTTTGAAAAATAATTTTTAAAATTTTCGAGAAATAGTAAAAAATGAAAAAGATATGATTTTTGAAAAAGATTTTGAAACGATAAGATTTTTAAAATTGAAAATTTGACTTGACTTACAAGAAACAACTAATTTTAAAATTTTTTGACTAAGTCAACCCAAATTTTCGAAATTTTGAGAGAAAAAATGGAAAAGATATTTTTTTATTTTTGAATTTTTAATGAAGAGAGAGAAAAACACAAATATGACCTAAAACATGAAAATTTTGGATCAAAACCAATTATGCATGCAAGAACACTATGAATGTCAAGATGAACACCAAGAACACTTTGAAGATCATGATGAACATCAAGAACATATTTTTGAAAAAATTTTGATGCAAAGAAAACATGCAAGACACCAAACTTAGAGATCTTTAATGCTTGGACAATATGAATGCAAGAATGCACATGAAAAACAATAAAAGACACAAAACAAGAAAACATCAAGATCAAACAAGAAGACTTACCAAGAACAACTTGAAGATCATGAAGAACACTATGAATGCATGAATTTTCGAAAAATGCAAGAAAAAAATTTTAAAACATGCAATTGACACCAAACTTAAAAATTGACTCAAGACTCTAACAAAAAATACAAAATTTTTTTTTTGGTTTTTATGATTTTATGATTTTTTTGGATTTTTCTTTTATATTTTTCGAAAAACAAATAGGAAAAAGAAAGTAATGAATCCAAAGTCCTCAATCAAAATCCTATGAATTAGCCATGGCTTAATAGCCAGCCAAGCTAAAACATGCTATATGAAACTCTAGGATTCATTCTTGAAAACTCTGAAAATTTTCGAAAACAGGTGAGAAATTTTGAAAAATATTTTTGAAAATTTTTTGAAAAGAAAATAAAAAAGAAAATTACCTAATCTGAGCAACAAGATGAACCGTCAGTTGTCCATACTCGAACAATCCCCAGCAACGGCGCCAAAAACTGGGTGTTGTTGCCGGATCAGAAAAACTTGGCGCTGTGGTTGCACGTAATTGTAATTCAAACAATCCCCGACAACGGCGCTAAAAACTTGGTGCACGGAATTGTGATCATCAACAATGGCTCCAAAGACTTGGTGCTCTCAAACATGAATCACACTTAGTCACAACTCCGCACAACCAACCAGCAAGTGTACTGGGTCATCCAAGTAATAAACCTTACGTGAGTAAGAGTCGATCCCACAGAGATTGTTGGTATGAAGCAAGCTATGGTCACCTTGTAAATCTCAGTCAGGCGGATAATAATTGATTATTGGGTTTTTGAATAATAATAAATAATAAACAGAAAATAAAGATAGAGTTACTCATGTAATTCAATAGTGGGAATTTTAGACAAGTGTATGGAGGTACTGTGTTCCTTCTGAATCTCTGCTTTCCTACTACTTTTATCCAATCCTTCTTACTCCTTTCCATGGCAAGCTGTATGTAGGGCATCACCGTTGTCAATGGCTACATCCCATCCTCTCAGTGAAAATGGTCCAAATGCTCTGTCACAGCACGGCTAATCATCTGTCGGTTCTCGATCATGTTGGAATAGAATCCCTTGATTCTTTTGCGTTTGTCATCACGCCCAGCAATCGCGAGTTTGAAGCTCGTCACAGTCATTCAATCCCGGAATCCTACTCGGAATACCACAGACAAGGTTAGACTTTACGGATTCCCTTGAATGCTGCCATCAATTCTAGCTTATACCACGAAGATTCTGCTTAAGGAATCCAAGAGATATGCGCCCGGTCTAAGGTAGAACGGAAGTAGTTGTCAGTCACGCGTTCATAGGTGAGAATGATGATGAGTGTCACGGATCATCACATTCATCATGTTGAAGTGCAACGAATATCTTAGAATAAGAATAAGTCGAATTGAATAGAAAATAGTAGTAATTGCATTGAAACTTGAGGTACAGCAGAGCTCCATACCCTTAATCTATGGTGTGCAGAAACTCCACCATTGAAAATACAAAAGTGATGAAGGTCCAGGCATGGCCGAATGGCCAGCTCCCAAACGTGATCAATAGTCTCCTCAGATGAATAATAGAATAAAACTGAGACCAAAGATTCTAAATACAATAGTAAAAAGTTCTATTTATACTAATCTAGTTACTAGGGTTTTCAGAAATAAGTCTAAGTGCAGAAATTCACTTTTGGGGCCCACTTTGGTGTGTGCTTGGGCTGAGCTTGAACTTTACACGAGCTGAGGCTTCTTTTGGAGTTGAACGCCAAGTTGTAACATGTTTTTGGCGTTCAACTCTGGTTCGTTACGTGTTTCTAGCGTTTGACTCCAGAATGTAGCATGGAACTAGCTTTGAGCGCCAGTTTACGTCGTCTAATCACGAATAAAGTATGGACTATTATATATTGCTGGAAAGTTCTGGATGCCTACTTTCCAACGCCGTTGAGAGCGCGCCATTTGGAGTTCTGTAGCTCCAGAAAATCCATTTCGAGTGCAGGGAGGTCAGATTCCAACAACATCAGCAGTCCTTTGTTAGCCTCCTTATCAGAGTTTTGCTCAAGTCCCTCAATTTCAACCAGAAAATACCTGAAATCATAAAAAAACACACAAACTCATAGTAAAGTCCAGAAATATGAATTTAGCATAAGAACTAATGAAAACATCCCTAAAAGTAAATAGATTATACTAAAAACTATCTAAAAATAATGCCAAAAAGCGTATAAATTATCCGCTCATCAGTAAACCTTACTCAGTTAAAGCCCCCAACTTGCATCGCAAATGACTGATATATCTTTGGGATGCTTATCCCAACTTACCTTAAGGTATTTATTTGAGCAATTTCTACATCAGACGTATTCCTATGTGAAGGCAGATATCCAATAAACCTTTCTGAGAGTAGGGTGTGGTTATGATCGTCTACAAACTATGAAACAAACTATTTTCCAATAGTATGATTCTTCTTTATCCTTATCTCTGCTACACACCCGCATCGAGTTTCAGGCTTGTGCTCTCTTTTCTTATCCAACTTCTCTAACCACTTCTTGTGCCTAAACCCTTGTCTGTTGCAAACAAAAGTGTATCTAACGATCTCTCCTTTGGCATTTTTTACCTTTTTACTCTTCCTTATTGCAAAAACCTTTTAGCCTACTATAACTCATGTAAGATTCTCTTGCTTTCCCAGGGGTAAAGAACTCCATCTTCAACACATCTTCAATGCTAACATGACTTAGTACCTGAGTCGATTGAGGATCTGTGTTTATCTGCGCCATTGCTAAAAACCCTGCTTCGGCACTTCATCCCCTTTGATGCCCATGTCAAAAAGTGTCTCCTACACAACACTTAACAAGGCCTTTAATCACCCTAGATTTCATGGACTTATACCATTCATTTTCAGAATGACAAAAAACTAATATAATCACAATCTACAAGTTCTCCGTTGTCGTATACCTCATTCAAAAGCCCATTGGTGCGCGAAATTGTGATTCACTACACAACTTTGCACAACTAACCAGCAAGTGCACTGGGTCGTCCAAGTAATACCTTACGTGAGTAAGGGTCGATCCCACGGAGATTGTTGGTATGAAGCAAGCTATGGTCACCTTGTAAATCTCAGTCAGGCAGACTCAAATGGGTATAGATGATGAATAAAGCATAAAGATAAAGATAGAGATACTTATGTATATCATTGGTGAGAGCTTCAGATAAGCGTATGAAGATGCCTTCCCTTCCGTCTCTCTGCTTTCCTACTGTCTTCATCCAATCCTTCTTACTCCTTTCCATGGCAAGCTTATGCAAGGGTTTCACCGTTGTCAGTGGCTACCTCCCATCCTCTCATTGGAAATGTTCAACGCACCCTGTCACGGCACGGCTATCCATCTGTCGGTTCTCAATCAGGCCAGAATAGAATCCAGTGATTCTTTTGCGTCTGTCACTAACGCCCCGCCTTCAGGAGTTTGAAGCACGTCACAGTCATTCAATCATTGAATCCTACTCAGAATACCACAGACAAGGTTAGACCTTCCGGATTCTCTTGAATGCCGCCATCAGTTCTTGCCTATACCACGAAGACTCTGATCTCACGGAATGGCTGGCTCGTTTGTCAGGCGAGCACTCGGTTGTCAGGCGATCAACCATGCATCGTGTATCAGGAATCCAAGAGATAAACACTAGAGCCTCGTATGCTTGTAGAACAAGAGTGGTTGTCAGTCACCTTGTTCATAGGTGAGAATGGTGATGAGTGTCACGGATCATCACATTCATCAAGTTGAAGAACAAGTGATATCTTGGACAAAGAACAAGCGGAATTGAATAGAAGAACAATGGTAATTGCATTAATACTCGAGGTACAGCAGAGCTCCACACCTTAATCTATGGTGTGTAGAAACTCCACCGTTGAAAATACATAAGAACAAGGTCTAGGCATGGCCATGAGGCCAGCCTCCCAGTGATCAAAAGATTCAAAGATCTCCAGATGAAAATACAATAGTAAAAGGTCCTACTTATAGAAAACTAGTAGCCTAGGGTGTACAAAGATGAGTAAATGACATAAAAATCCACTTCCGGGCCCACTTGGTGTGTGCTTGGGCTGAGCAATGAAGCATTTTCGTGTAGAGACTCTTCTTGGAGTTAAACGCCAGCTTTTATGCCAGTTTGGGCGTTTAACTCCCATTTAGGTGCCAGTTCCGGCGTTTAACGCTGGAATTCCTGAGGGTGACTTTGAACGCCGGTTTGGGCCATCAAATCTTGGGCAAAGTATGGACTATCATATATTGCTGGAAAGCCCAGGATGTCTACTTTCCAACGCCGTTGAGAGCGCGCCAATTGGACTTCTGTAGCTCCAGAAAATCCACTTCGAGTGCAGGGAGGTCAGAATCTAACAGCATCTGCAGTCCTTTTTAGTCTCTGGATCAGATTTTTGCTCAGGTCCCTCAATTTCAGCCAGAAAATACCTAAAATCACAGAAAAACACACAAACTCATAGTAAAGTCCAGAAAAGTGAATTTTAGCTAAAAACTAATAAAAATATACTAAAAACTAACTAGATCATACTAAAAACATACTAAAAACAATGCCAAAAAGCGTACAAATTATCCGCTCATCACCCATCTTTCGGATCTGGAATCGCCGATTCATAATTGGTTGACGTTAATATCGGTTCATGATTAATGTTGTTCATCTGTTTCCTAATAGGTGATAGCTTCTTCGTCTAAATGATCCACCCACTTGTGGTTCCAAAGAACTTTCACTATTGCATAGGCAACAATAATATCCAATCTGATAGTCACAATCTATCTAATTAATGCAACCCTATTAACGAAGCAAAATATTGTAACATGTTAATATAGGCAACCCAAAGCTTCTACCCCAATATCAACTCTTCTAGGAATACAATACACTCACTACATCATCATCGGAACAACCCACTCTATACCAACAGCTACACAACTTGTTCTCAAGGACTTTTTTTCACATAAGTTTATTATACCAAACTTTACTTGGAAGATTTCATTCAAACCACGAAACATAATCCAAACCATTCAAATAAAGAAGAAGGGATTAATTAGCATTTCTATCATAAACAATAAATGAAGAATAAACAACGCTCACCTTAGCACATGTGGTCGAGCCACGATAACATTTGTGGCGTATACCTGATGAGCGGATAATTTATACGCTTTTTGGCATTGTTTTTAGGTAGTTTTTAGTATGATTTAGTTAGTTTTTAGTATATAATTATTAGTTTTTATGAAAAAATCACATTTTTGGAATTTACTATGAGTTTGTGTGTTTTTCTATGATTTCAGGTATTTTCTGGCGGAAATTGAGGGACCTGAGCAAAAATCTAATTCAGAGGCTGAAAAAGGACTGCAGATGCTGTTAGATTTTGACCTCCCTGCACTCAAAATAAATTTTATGGAGATACAGAAGCCCAATTGGTATGCTCTTAATTGTGTTAGAAAGTAGACATCTTGGGCTTTTTAGCAATGTTTAATAGTTCATACTTTGCCCTAGATTTGATGGCTCAAACTGGCGTTCCAACTCAGCATAAAAATTTTGGCGTAAAATGCCCAAACTGTTACCAGAATTGGAGTTAAACGCCCAAACTGGCACCAAAGCTGGCGTTTAACTCCAAGAGAAGCCTATGCACGTGAAAGCTTCAATGCTCAGCCCAAGTACACACCAAGTGGGCCCCGAAAGTGGATTTCTGCATCATTTACTTATTTCTGTAAACCCTAGGTTACTAGTTCTCTATAAATATGACCTTTTACTATTGTATTTTCATCTTTTTGATCATCTGTGATCTTTTGATGATCTTTGATCTTGGGATCAGGTCTTTGAACCCTTTTTCATTTGTTTTATGCTATTTGGGAGGCATGGCCATTCGGCCATGCCTAGACCTTGTTCTTATGTATTTTCAACGGTGGAGTTTCTACGCATCATAGATTAAGGTGTGGAGCTCTGCTGTTCCTTATGAATCAGTGCAATCACTACTGTTTTCTATTCAATTCAACCTTATTCTTGTTCTAAGATATTCACTCATACTTCAACCTGATGGATGTGATGATCTGTGACACTCATCATCATCCTTCCTTATGAATGCGTGCCTGACAACCACCTCCGTTCTATCTGCGAAAGCTTGAGTGTATATCTCTTGGCCTCCTGGTTCACGACACATGGTTGCCTCTCTTGACAATAGAGCTTCCATTCCGTGCAATCAGAGTCTTCATGGTATAAGCTAGAATCAAATGGGTAGCATTCTTGAGATCCGAAAAGTCTAAACCTTGTTTGTGGTATTCCGAGTAGGATCTGGGATAGGATGACTGTGACGAGCTTCAAACTCGCGACTGTGGGGCGCAGTGACAGTGTGCAAAAGGATCAATGGATCTTATTCCGACATGATCGAGAACCGACAGATGATTAGCCATGCGGGAAACCGTAGAGGACCATTTTCACTGAGAGGATGGATGATAGCCATTGACAACGGTGATCCACCTATATACAGCTTTCCATGGAAAGGAGTATGAATGATTGGATGAAGACAATAGGAAAGCAGAGGCTCAGAGGGAACAAAGCATCTTCATACGCTTATCTGAAATTTCCACCAATGAATTGCATAAGTATTTCTATCCTATTTTATGTTCTATTTTGTTCTTTTAATTATCAAAACCCCATAACCAATTGAATCCGCCTGAATGAGATTTACAAGATGACCATAGCTTACTTCAAGCCGACAATCTCTGTGGGATCGACCCTTACTCACGTAAGGTATTACTTGGACGACCCAGTGCACTTCCTGGTCAGCTGCACGAAGTTGTGTATCACGATTTCGTGTACCAAGTTTTTGGCGCTGTTGCCGGGGATTGTTCGAGTTTGGACAACTAACGGTTCATCTTATTGCTTAAATTATGTATTTTTTCTTTTTATTTTGTTCTTCAAAATTTTTAAGAATGAATTCTAGAGTTTCAGATGATGTTTTTATCATCACAGGAGCTAGTTGATTCCCATCAATTTGGCTGTTGTATGCAATGTCTTGCTAAAGCTTGGCTGACCATGTCTAATCTTTTTAGACTAAAGCTTTAGACTAACATTGCATGATTCCTGGAATTCTTATTAAAAATTTTGAGTTTCTCATTTTCTTTTTCAAAAAAAAAATTTCGAAATATTACAAAAAAAAATTTCATAAAATAAAAAATATTTTGTGTTTTGAGTCTAGTGTCAATTTGTAAGTTTGGTATCAATTGCATGCATTTTTCGAAAACTCATGCATTGTGTTCTTCATTGATCTTCAAGTTGTTCTTGATGATCTTCCTTGCTCTGATCTTTAAATTCTCTTGTTTTGTGTCTTTTGTTATTTTTCATATGCATTCTCAAATTGTTAGTGTCTCTAGTATGAAAATTTCTAAGTTTAGTGTCTTGCATGTTTTTCTTTTCTTAAAAATTTAAAAAAAAATTATGTCTTTTCAAGTCAATAATACAGAGAATTCAAGATTCAGAACATACAGCAGAGAAATCACAGAGAAAAAGCTGGGCGTTCAAAACGCCCAGTGAAGCAGGAATTCTGGCGTTTAAACACCAGCCAGGGTACCTGGCTGGGCGTTTAACGCCCAAGGAGGTAGACAAGTGGGCGTTAAATGCCAGAATGGATACCATTCTGGGCGTTTAACGCCAGGATAGCACCAAGAAGGAAATTTTGTTTTCAAATCATATCTTTTTCAATTTTTCAAGTTTTAAAACTGATTTTTCAAAATCTTATCTTTTTCATATCCTCTCTTATCAATCATATCTTTTTTAAAATCAAATCTTTTTTCATTTTTCTTTTAATATTTCCGAAAATCCTTGCTGACAATTAATGTTGTGATTCAAAAATTTCAAGTTTGTTACTTTCTTGTTAAGAAAGGTTCAATATTTGAATTTTAGAATCATATCTTTTAATTTCTTGTTAGTCAAGTCATCAATTTTAAAAATCAAATCTTTTTCAAAAATTTGTTTTTCAATCATATCTTTTCAAACATATATTTTTCAATCAAATCTTTTTCAAATTTTGATTTCAAAAATCTTTTCTAACTTCTTATCTTTTCAAAATTTGATTTTCAAATCTTTTCACTAATTCTCATCTTTTTCAAAACCACCTAACTCTCTTTCTCTCTCTAATTTTCGAAAATCACTAACCACTTTTTCAAAAATCTTTTTAATTAACCAATTATTTTAATTTTGATATTCGAATTTCTTCTCTCTCCTATCTCTTTTCGAATTCCTCTCTCTACCTCATCCTTATATTCTTCTTTTCCTCTGACACATCAAGGGATCTCTATACTGTGACATAGAAAATTCCGTACTTTCTTTGTTTTCTTCTCTTTCATATGAGTAGGAACAAAGATAAAGGCATTTTTGTTGAAACTGATCCTGAACCTGAAAGGACTCTGAAGAAGAAGCTAAGAGAAGCTAAAGCACAACTCTCTGGAGAGAACCTGACAGAAATTTTGAAAAAGAAGAAGACATGGCAGCCGAAAATAACAACAATGCCAGCAATGCAAGAAAGGTTCTTGGTGACTTTACTGCACCTACTCCCGACTTCTATGGGAGAAGCATCTCTATTCCTGCCATTGGAGCAAACAACTTTGAGCTTAAGCCTCAATTAGTTTTTCTGATGCAACAGAATTGCAAGTTTCATGGACTTCCATTGGAAGATCCTCATAAGTTCTTGGCTGAATTTTTGCAAATCCGTAACACTATTAAGACCAATGGAGTTGATCCCGAGGTCTACAGACTTATGCTTTTCCCTTTTGCTGTAAGAGACAGAGCTAGTATATGGTTGAACTCACAACCTAGAAACAGCCTGAACTCTTGGGAAAAGCTGGTCAATGCCTTCTTAGCTAAATTCTTTCCACCTCAAAAGATGAGTAAGCTTAGAGTGGAAATTCAAACCTTCAAAGAGAAGGAAGGTGAATCCCTCTATGAAGCTTGGAAAAGATACAAGCAATTGATTAGAAGGTGTCCTTCTGACATGCTTTCAGAATGGAGTATCATAGGTATCTTCTATGATGGTCTGTCTGAGCTATCCAAGATGTCATTGGACCATTCTGCAGGTGGATCTATTCATTTAAAGAAAACGCCTGCAGAAGCTCAGGAACTCATTGAAATGGTTGCAAATAACCAATTCATGTACACTTCTGAAAGAAATCCTGTGAACAATGGGACAACTCAGAAGAAAGAAGTTCTTGAGATTGATACTCTGAATGCCATATTGGCTCAAAAAAAATTATTGACTCAGCAAGTCAATATAATTTCTCAGAATCTGACCGGATTGCAAGTCGCATCTGGCAGTGCTAAAGAAGCCTCCTCTGAAGGAGAAGCTTATGACCCTGAGAATCCTACAATGGAAGAGGTGAATTACATGGGAGAACCCTATGAAAATACCTACAATTCTTCATGGAGGAATCACCCAAATTTCTCATGGAAGGATCAACAGAAGCCTCAACAAGGCTTCAATAACAATAATGGTGGGAGAAATAGGTTTGGCAATAGCAAACCTTTCCTATCATCTTCTCAGCAACAGACAGAGAATTCTGAGCAGAGCCTATCTAGCTTAGCAAATATAGTCTCTGATCTATCTAAGACCACCCTCAGTTTCATGACTGAGGCACGGTCCTCCATAAGAAATTTGGAGGCACAAGTGGGTCAGCTGAGTAAAAGAGTCACTGAAACTCCTCCTAGTACTCTCCCAAGCAATACAGAAGTAAATCCCAAAAGAGAGTGCAAGGCCATAACCATGACCAACATGGCCAAACCTGGAGAGAGTGAAGAGGACGTGATTCCCAGTGAGGAAGACCTCATGGGACGTCCACTGACCATTAGGGAGTTCCCTCCTGAGGAACCAAGGAAATTTGAGGCTCATCTAGAGACCATAGAAATTCCACTGAACTTTCTATTACCATTCATGAGCTCTGAAGAATATTTCTCTTCTGAAGAAGATGAAGTTACTACTGAAGAGCAAATTGCCCAGTATCTAGGAGCAATCATGAAGCTGAATGCCAAGTTATTTGGTAATGAGACTTGGGAGGATGAACCTCCATTGCTCAGTAATGAACTAAATGCCTTGGCTCAACTAAAAATACCTCAAAAGAAACCGGATCCCGGAAGGTTCTTAATACCTTACACCATAGGCACCATGACCTTTGAGAAGGCTCTGTGTGACCTGGGGTCAGGCATAAACCTCATGCCACTCTCTGTAATGGAGAAATTGGAAATCTTTAAGGTACAAGCTGCAAAAATCTCATTAAAGATGGCAGATAAATCAAAGAAACAGGCTTATAGACTTGTAGAGGATGTCTTGGTAAAGATTGAAGCCCTTTACATCCCTGCTGACTTCATATTCCTAGACATTGGGAAGGATGAGGATGAATCCATCATCCTTGGTAAACCTTTCCTAGCCACAGCAAAAGCTGTGATTGATGTTGACAGCGGAGAGTTGGTCCTTCAAGTGAATGAGGACTACCTTGTGTTTAAGGCTTAAGGATCTCCTTCTATACACATGGAGAAGAAGCATGAAAAGCTTCTCTCAATACAGAGTCAACCAAAGCCCCCACATTCAAACTCTAAGTTTGGTCCTTCAAGTGAATGAGGACTACCTTGTGTTTAATCCTTTTGAACTTTGATTTGAAATTGTTGCATTTGATTCAATAGCAAATTTCTTACTTGATTTTCTAGCAATGATACAAAAGAAAAACTATTTGCATTTCTCACATACTCTTCCAACAAAGATCACACCATTTGCTCTATTGAAAGTAAATGTTTCTTCTTTTTCAGCTTAAAAGACTCTTCTTATATAGGAAAAAGGTTTACATATTTGGAAGAATGTTATATCCTTGTTATTGGTAATGTTAATGACTGAGAAAGAAGGTTATATTGTTTTTGCACCCTTCTTCCCTTCAAGTAGGAAACATGTAATGAAAGAATTTAAAATAATTAGTATATTAAGAAAGAGAGAATTATGACAGTTGTTCAACTCTACTTCCTTTATATAGGCACATGACTGACTTGGTTTACTATTGTTATGTGATCTGATGTTTCTGATTATTATTGCATCTGAAATTCGCTGCATCACATTCTCTACTCTGACTGTCAGCCACCTATAAAGGATAGTGATGTACAATTGTACATCATGTAATTCTTGTGATATGGTAGAATCCATAGCATTTACATTCACACATGTTCAATTTTTTTTCCCTCTTCATCCTTTTTTTATTATCATCGTCGTGGTTTTTATTTTCTTCTTCTTCTATATGTGTTCAAAAAATTAGAGCATAAAAATTTTGATGTACAACATATAAATTTTGATGCACAATATATATCATAAATTTTTTTAAAAGACTACATGTAAGGATGAAAATGGACTAGGCCAAGCCGAACTTTGACTTTGACAAAACTGGCCAATGTTGTAAATAGACGACCTAAACCTAGACTTATTATCTCTCATAGGCCTTTTTTTAAGCTTAAGCTCGGCTTGTTTAAAACTTGACAAACTCACAAACCTATTTGGAAAACCTATTTGGTGAATTAGAACTCAAAAAATAATAAACTTATAAAATCTAAATTCACATTAAATAGATTCTAAAACTTATAATTCATAATTTGTAAAAAAAATCATTTATATATCAATCTTTAGTCACATATCATAACCATACTTACAATTCATAATTTTTTTTGAAAAAAAATTACGATCTTAATTAGTATTGATAATTGATTCTTTTTAATTTGTTTTGTGTTTAATATAAGTGAATAGTTAAAAATCTAAACTAAAAATAATTTATTTTTACAAAAAAATATTTTGCCGAGCCAATCCAACGAGTTTCGTAGGCATGTTTTAAAACCTATGATCTGACCTTTTAAGTTTTAACTAATAGGTTTTACAAAAGCTCCAAGCCTAGTCTGTTTACTAAAACAAACCGGGTTGAGTTGAGCATAATACGAGCCGAGCCCCATCGAGTAGCCCGGTCCACTTTCACCCCTGACTACATGCCTAAAACATTAGAACCCAAAAAAAAAGACACACTTTATATATCGGTGCACAACACAAAAATTTTAGTGTACAACACAAATTTTAGTTTAAAAAAAATTTAGAAGACCACGTGTTCAAAATATTGACATCCAACCAATAAAATACGTAAAATATAAAAATTTTAATGTACAATATAAAAATCTTAGTACCTACAGAAATTTTGGTGTGCAGCATAAAAATTTTTAGAGAGCCACATATAAAAAATATTGACTCAACTATTAAAATACATTCACATAAAAAATTTATTTACTATGTGTAACATAAAAAATTTACTTACTATGTGTAAATTTTTGTGCTTTATACAAATATTTTTGTACTGTATTAATAAGTTTATATTATATACAAAAATTATTGTACTATATATCAATGAATTGATGTATTCTTCAACAAAAAATTTATGTGTGTAAAAGTGCAAAAAAGGACAACTGATTACATATGCGCATGTTGTTTTTTTCAATAAATTTATGCCAATTTAAATAAATTTAGTTAAAAAACGTTTATACATATAATATTATTGTAAATTAAATCATGATATTGCCTAAAATCAACTTCGAATTCCTAAGCGCGAATTAAAATAGTTTTTAATCTTTATAAATGATCAAATAAATCACTCAAATTAAATATCGTAATTTTTTCTTTTTTTTCTCTAATCCAAATTTTTGTTAGTGCAGTATTGATTTAAACGGTTAAAAGTCAACATGACATTCTAATTGTAAAGTAACGAGGACGTTACATGAATATGATCAAAATGATTTTACAAATTAAGTAATTAAACTCAATTTAATCCCACCCCTAATATAAAATTATGACTCCCAAATTTTCATCACCGTGTCCATCTTCATCTTCTCTTCTCCTGGAGTGGGCTCATTTGGCTTTCTGAATAATGATAGGCAGGTGAGAGAAAAGCTAAAAAAGTTCAAGTAGAAAAAGGTAGGAATTCAGGTGCAGTCGACTTCACGTGAAGTTGATACTTGAAAACCGTTAAATAATTTGACTGATTTGACTAAATTTTCATCTAACAGCTCTCAAATATCAACTTCACGTAAAATCGATTTCACTTAAATTTTCACTTTTTTAGTTTCTAGATACCGACCCTATATATGGTGTATGGACACAAATGAATATCATCAATAGTAATTAAGCTAGCTCTTTTCTTATGCCTAATAATTACTAATTAGTTGCTATTGCTACAAATTCATTTTTGGAAAGTTAGTTTATATTTGGCCGGAGAAAGGCATGAATGAACCATAGCTGCATGAACTGCTTGCTCGCAGATTCGTTAAATTTAATTTTAATTTTGTTTTTTTATTAATTTTTTCTCAAGGTTGGAATTTTTTAATTATACATCATTATTAAAATAAATATTAAATTTTATTAAATATTTATAACTTTAAAAAGGTCAAATATCTTTTATTAATTACAACTTTTTTTTCTATGATTATGTAATTATTTTAATAAATACTTAAAGCATGTAATAGATATAAATTAATTAATAAATTATTGAAATCTAACAATAATTAATTTAATACAAAAAATAAAATTAAAAAAATACTTATTATAAAAATAATGAAATATAATTCTATATAATTACTTAGTTATAATTGGGTTACCGATTTAATTAGTAACTCAACCATTGAATTAGTAACTCAATAATCTAATATTTTAATTAGGTCAATTATTAGTTAATAACTATGATAGAGTATCTAATGAAATGCTTTGGAGGTTAATTTTTTTTTTCAAATGCTCTCCTATTCTTGGAGTATAATTTTCTTTTGAGCAATGCTAGGGCCAGCAATTTTTGTGATTGTTAGCCATCAACTAGCTATCAATGATGATTTGATGGTGTGAGATTTGTGTAAAATTTCATCTAATGGCTAACCTTCCTCTGCTGGTTATATGTTGGCCAAAATTTAATAAAATTGCTGTCCCTAGACTTTTTCTTTTCTTTTATCTCTTGTATCCACATTGTTACTAAAGTATTTTATATAAAAAAAGTAAACACATCCACATTGTTACTTTATATTTTATATGAAAAAGTAAACATCTATGCTAAAATAAATAAACATAGTATAATATATGAAAATAAACAGAACTTAAGTGATATTAAGAAAAACAAAAAGTAAACATTTAATAGATATAGAGAAATAAAAATACAAAGATATTAAAAATAACATAACTAAAATATTTTTGAAGTTGCTATTTTAATTATTTTTCTTTTAATAAAAATTTATAAAACTAAGCACTTAAATTAATTTCTAAAGAACTTTAAATTAGACAATTTAATTTTCAATAAATTTTTATTATCATAAAAATCTTCAAAAATTAATTTGATTAGAAAAATTATTATTATTTTTAATAAAATTTTTAATATGCATATTAAATAAATCATTTTTTAACAGAAATAAATTCGTCTAAAAAATTTAAAATAATAAAAAATGGTTAATTACCAAAATATTTAATTTATAATATTCGAAAAATAATTTAAATATTTACTCAAATTATATAAAATACTCGATTCAGATGAGAATATTCATGAAGATGTGACTGAGGCTATATACCAAACACACAACAAACAAAATCATACGTTCCAATTCTATGGCACAAACTAATGTAATTTGTATGACTAACTAACATCCACCCTTATCATCTAACTTTATGACTATATGCTAGATATTCACAAGACCAAAGCCAGATAGTTGCCTCATCTATTTGATCAATCACCATTTTACCATTATACACAGAAAATCTAATACCATGTATAATGTGTTGTTTCAAATATCACCTTTTGTGGTGCCAATCACAGAACTACTCTTAGAGTTTTGACTCTTGCCAAAGGTTTACAATGTAACTAATCCACCCCAACCACTTAGTTGAATACCTTAGTCTTTATCAATCAACCTTGTTTTATGTCTTTCAATTTCACAATGAAATTTAGCGTGAATATTTATTTACAACCATTATTTTTTTTGCCAAGTCTTTTTCAGTGTATTGAACCTAATGAGGTGTTCTGTTTCCATATGCATGTATTGTTTAAAAAACATGTTTTTGTCTTACATCGTTAACAAAATTTTAAACTCTAAATACTAAATTCTAATTCTAAATCACAAAAAATAAGATATGACTAAATATGTACAAAAATTTTACTCGTGATATTTTTCTTAAAAAATTGTTTACTTTAATCATTTGCTAACTTCAAAGTATTTCAAAAGAAATATAATTAACAAGGAGAATAACTTGAATGATCAACACATACATACAAATCATATTCATAATAAAATATCATTTTATTCAAGAAAATCAATATTACATATAACAGAAACATTTTTTGGATGCTATAACTATAGATAACTCACATCAGGTAATTAATCAATCTAATCAGAATCATATGTGAGCAAATTGTGTATGATAATGTAATAGTAAAGAAGACTAATAATTGCCAATGAGTAATAGCTCAAATGGCATAGTCTCCCCATACTCAATTAAGAGGTTGCGAGTTCGAGTCTCCTATCTTTGGTAAAAAAAAATAATTATCAAATGTTATTGCTCTTAAACAAAGTAGTAGTATAGTCCCAAAGTGATGAAGTAGTTGCTTCTTCGTCAAGAAGATGGCCCCCATGTGGGAAAATACGATCATGCTGCTTTATTAATGGTGGATTATTATTTTGATGAGTGGAATCCATCGCGCTATTTGCTTTAACTATCTCCAATGCCGCAAGCAACTCACAATCTTCAATGTCATTCAGCCACAATCCTAATTTGTCTTCCCCAAAAGCTTCACCCGCCACCAAACAAAACATGGTCAAGAGAATTATTAACAGAGCTTATTGGGGATGACTCAAAGACTTCGATTTCTCCCTCCCCGTCTTCCTTATTTTGCTCCTCGTCGTTGAACGAAGAAGGGGAAATCTTAAGACACTTGTTGGTAAGTCTCAACAAAGCTTCTTCTTGGCTGACAACTTTGGACCAAGTAGCGTTATCTTTGGCAGTCATCTTATCTTGTAAGGTCTTTGATTGAGTCACGAGCCTTTTCAATTTCTCTAAGTCAAGGGACATGTGCTTTATAACTGAAGCCAATACCGAAACCTTCCATGCCTTCTTCAAATCATGGGGTTTCTTATAGCCCGTGTTCTTGAGCCAAAAAGCCCTGATCGCCCCACCATGCCTCTGACCCATTAGGCCACCACGGCGGGGCCACGCCTTTCTCCAAAGGATACCTCCTCTGTGGCGGCACACAGTGTTGCATCAGTGCTGAAAGGAGAGATCCTAGTGTTGCGTCTTGAAGATCTTGGAGAAGGTGTATGCTTGACGACGCATCTAATTCTCCCTTTTCAAGCAACAGTAAATACTTTGCAATTGCTTTAGGGGCAGTTTGTTCAAATCTAATATCTTCTTTCCACCATTCTCGCAAACTATCCGAGCTACCAGTAATTGGCTTTCCTATGAATTATAATTAAAGAAAAAGTATGATGAAGGCTGAAGTGTGACAGGAATAAAATATTTTTAGTAAAAACATAAAAAAATATTAAAATTGTTTTTGTATTATTTATTAGATAAAAACTCAAATATAATTTATTTCATGATTAAAATTTTTTAAATAATTTAATATATTTAATTAAATTATTATAATTTTACATAAAAATAATTTTACGTACGTTATTATTCTTCCTTTTAAATTAAACTTTTTAACCATGCATAGTTGATTTTTAATTAAAAAAATAAAATGAAAAAAAAACCCTTATTTTAAAAGAAAGAAGGGTGTAATTCTATACCATCTTCAGGGACGATGCCATAGACGAATCCACGAGCTTTGCAAACCTCCATGATTTTCACCATGTATTTGAGGACAGAATCTTGTGCCCGAGACATCTTCTTTTTCCTGGACGCTTCTTGCTTGGCTTTTTTGTTCTCGAATTCGTCCATGTTAAGTTTCTCCTTCATCTTCTGGAGAAGAATACGGTCTTTCCATATGCGCTTCTTCAAATTTTCATAATCTATAGTTTCATCTTCTGCTGCTGTCGCGGTAGTATCAATTTTCTCATCTTCTGTATCAGATAATTGAACATAGGGCGGATCCATTTCTTCTTGGATCAGCACCATGATGATTATTTTATAAAAGAAATTAAGTGAAGTGTAAAAAATATGTGTATAGAAGAATAGATAAGAGTAATTGATATTATGTTGTTATAATTTGTGAAGGTTATATGTGTATATATAGATATTCACAAAGGTTGTGGAATGGCGGTGTTAGAAGAATCTAACATCAGCAAAATAAGCTTACTTTAGAAGGAACCAACATCAGTAAAATAGGCTTAGTTTAGGGAAATTGTATTCAAATAAATAATTCATAAGAGTGATGGGGATAAAGTAGGCATTACCAAGGTAGAAATTGTACGGTGTTTATAATTCTTGAAAAGGCTGGTAAATGTGAAATTAACGTTTGAATGAGATAATGAAGAAGATGAGGCAGTTCTGTTTGCATGCACAATTTGTAACAGTATTGGGTGATTAGAATCATAATTCCTACCGTCATTAATTTAAACAAAATTTACACCATTCGTAGCCTGTTGTCGGTTTTTTTTCCTCTTCCTTTTTAATTACCATTGTCGTCATTTTTATTATTGTTATTGTCACTATCTTCTTTTCCTCTTTCTTATTTTATTTATTTTTTTTCTTTTATTTTTCTCTTCCTCTTCTTGATTATTATAGTCGTCATTTTTGTTATCATTATTTTCTTTTTCTTTAATTAAATATTATAAAATTAGTTTAATAACAAAACACATTATTTAGTGGTGAATAACACAAAAAATCTTTAAAATACCATAAGTTTATAATCTTGACTCACTCAACCAATAAAATATATTTAAATATATTTTAAATTTAATAGATATATCAAATTGTTATAAATAACACAGAAATAGTCAAATCTTATATATATTAGTTCAATATTATATAATTAATTCAATAATAATAAAAATACATCATTTAGTTAAAAATAACACAGAAATTTTTTATAAAAGACACAATAAATCTTTAAATAACGAACTATAAATCCAAAATTTTAACCCAGTCAACCAATAAAATACATTTAAGCGTGGTTCAGAACAAAAAAAAAGACATAAATACCATTTCATTTAGTTGGAAATGATATTACGATTAAAAAATTTTTGTATCTAAATTAAGAAATTTTTTGTGTTACAATGAAAAAATTTTGATAATATTTTTTTGATAAATTATGCACAATTCAAAACTCTCTCTCCTCCTCCTCTTCTATTTCTTCATCATCATTATCTTTTTCTTCATTTTCTTCTTTTTGTTTCACATTCTTGTAATTCATCTTTTTCTATCCTCCTAATAAGAATATGTGTCATTGTTAAAAGATTTTGATACTATTTTTTTAATAAATTATGCATAATTTAAAATTCTCCCTGATTTGCTTCTTCTTGTTTCACCTTCTCATGATTCTTCTTGTTTAATCCTCTTAATATGAATAAAAACAAGAATAAAGAACAGAAAAAAAATCAAACATAAAAAAAATAAAAAAAATATTACAATAACCACTAAAAAAACAGGGGAAAAATAAAACAAAACACAACAATAAAAAATGATAATGAGAAAAAAATGTGCAAAAAACAACTTAATTGATAAAAACACTTAAATATTTAATGAAACTGTTAAAAATAAGATGAATTTAGCCTTTATAAATAGTGTAAACCTTAACTTATCCCTCAAAGTAATTCAAAAATATTACATATATAGTAAAAATCAGTTACGTACTAAATTATTATCATATATTTGTATATATTTATGCATATTATTTTATATTTTTAATTAAATAATTAATTATTAAAATAATCAAATTTATCATAATAAAATAATCAAATATATAATAAACAAATAATAAAACTGTTTTATAATAGCATAATAAAAAGAATTATGAATTGCTAAATATGTATCTTTTAATACGATGATTAATTTTTTTATACATATAACATAATTAAATTTTGTAAATTAAACTAAATTGACTCAATTGTTTAATCCATATAATAAAAATTATGACTATTCAAAAACTATTAAACAATCCATGTCAAAATTAATAAAAATAGAAATTAACTAATATGTATTTAAGAGTATAAATTAAGGTTATTAATTTAATTTTTTTATAAAAAACTTATAAAAATTATTTTTTAGTCTATTTATTATGTAATTTTTTAAAGTAAAATGTTTAGATTTTTTACTAAGAATAACCTAACATATACGTTAAAGATATACGTTAGATAAACCTATCAATAACTATTCTTAAATCAAGTAACACATATATTTAATATTTATTCGGTCATCACTATTAAATTAAAGCATAATAATAATAATAATAATAATAATAATAATAATAATAATAATAATAATAATAATAATAATAATAATAATAATAATAAAGTATGCCTCATATATATTCTTGTCCAATCCTTAAGGTAAGATAGTAAACTAGAGTTGCATGTATCCCATAAATTAAATTTTACATTTCATACAGACGGATCATTTTTAATGTTTTTTTTTAATTATATATAATATTTTAAATAGTTTTTCAGCAATAACTAATAATTAATAATATATTATTTTTAAATTTATTTTAAAAATATAATATAAATCAATAACAAAATAAAAAAGTGGACATAGAGCAGTTGTATTTAAATAAATCTAAACAAAAAAATATTTTTATTTTTTATTTTTATTAATACATAATTTACGAAAACATAAATCAAATAAATATTATTAAATTTCGTCTCCGTGACATGTAAAATATTTAGACATCAACAAAGTAACACTTTTTGTAATTTGTTGAGTAAAAAAAAATTGAATCATATAACAAATGAAAATGATGTGAGTAAATTTGTTATTTGTGGCTTATTTTCATGCTGGCTGATACGGGCACTCTTATACTAAGAAATTTTGTATGATGTAATATAATGCCTAACATGATCAATTAATTTTAGTGAGTTGTACAAATGGATAAATATAATATTAATATGTATGTGACCAATAATTCAACGAAGAGACAAAGTTGAATTGGACTGTTGGAGTGTGTGTGAAAAAGAAAACTATATCCGTTCTTTAGAAAGATAGATCATTTTCATTGTATGAAAAATGTAAACATGACTTTAAAATGGTGGCCTACGTAATTCAAAATAAATACTTTAATTGGGTTACAATAATTTTGCTTAGGAAAGTCTTATACTCGTATAAAAGATGAAGTTGAATGATGAAACTCGGCCCATATTAGTTAAAATAAATAGTCATTTTTAATTAGAGTTTTGTTAGGTAGATAATAATTGTTGTGAATAATATAAACAATAGACTCTAAAATTGACCTAATAAAGTAAAAAAATACTCTATTCCAAATTAACTCCTAAACTCTAGTATCAAAAGATGTATCAATAATATTTCTATAATTATGTATAGATACAGTATTCAAAGAGTACTCTCGTGTATATTTATTATTAAGATAGGAGAGATTTGATATAGTTTCATATAAAAGATGTATATATATGTGTTCATGACTAATGGAAAAGCAAGTTGAAATAACTTATTTTCTACATGGTATCAGGGCCTACTCTGATACCG
This sequence comes from Arachis stenosperma, assembly GCF_014773155.1. Taxonomy (NCBI): domain Eukaryota; kingdom Viridiplantae; phylum Streptophyta; class Magnoliopsida; order Fabales; family Fabaceae; genus Arachis; species Arachis stenosperma. Next base: position 14,871,078 of record NC_080386.1, on the reverse strand, counting down.
ACAAACACAAAAAGAACCATGATACCAGAGGCTTCAGAAAAAGGAACTAAACAAATTCACTCGCCATATGACCTCAATGAGAGTGACAACCCAAGAAATGTAATCACGCAAGTATAGCTGCGTGGAGAAAATTACGAGGAATGGATCAGAGCTGTGAAAATATTATTTCAGGCTCGGAGAAAATGGGATTCATCAATGAAACTCTCATGGATCCAGAACAAGATGCATCTGATCTTGAGGATTGGTAGACAGTTCAATCCATGATTGTATCATGGATCTTAAACACAATCGAACCAAGCTTACGGTCAACCGTTGCGTATGTTGAGAACGCGCAGACACTGTGGAAAGATATCATAGAACGATTTTTCACCTTGAACGGACCACGAATACAACAATTGAAGTCAGATTTGACGAGATGCAAGCAGGAAGAAATGGCTATAACGGCGTATTATAGGAAATTGAAAGTACTGTAGGATAAATTAGCACAGTGCAAGCAAATTTCCAAATACACGTGTGGTGGATGTAAATACGGGATTGGATCACAACTTGAGAAATGAAGGGAAGAAGAGAGGGTCCACTAATGGGCCTAAATGATGCGAGTTATAGAACAGTGTGGTCAAATATTATGGCAACAGATCATTTGTCATTGTTGAATCGTGTGTACGCAATGCTAGTCCAAGAGGAGAGAGTGAAGATGATGGCTAAGGCATCATAAGAGAGAGGGTTCGTTGTGGGACTCACAATGCAGGCAGGAAACCGGACGAAAGGACGAGGAGATCCTAGCCAAAAATCCACAATATGCTCTAACTGTGGCAAAAGTGGGCATAGTGTTAAAGGATGCTTTCAGATTGTAGGATATCCAGAATGGTGGGGCGATCGACCAAAGAATGAAGGAAGAGATGGTGGCAAAGGCTACAGACGACAAGACACGCGTACTTGAGGAATTTCAGTACGTGCACATGTGGCACACACTGATAGAAGTGGTAGCCATGCTATCAACATGGAAGACACGAGATGTGAGATGTCAGGGTTGACCAATGAGCAATGGAAAGTGTTGGTAAATATGATCAACAAGCAAAAATCAAATGACTATGAGAAAATGACTGGTAAGAGAATTTTTTATTTATGGATTATTAATAGTAGAGCTTCCAACCACATGACGAGAACCTTGAAAATTTTATGTGAAAAGAAAACTATATGCGGGTGTCCAGTTGGTTTACCAAATGGAGAGCAGGTGATAGCGTGCAAGCAAGGAACAATGATACTTGAAGGAGGACTTGAATTGAAAAATGTTCTCTATGTACCTCAATCAAAATATAACTTACTCTCAGTTTCTCAATTAACAGATGAAGAACACTGTCTAGTACAATTCACTGATAAATTTTGTGTCATATAGGACTGTACTTCGAGGACGCTGATTGGAGCGGGTGAGCAGAAGGATATGTTCTATTGGTATCATGGGGTACACAAGATTCAAGCTTGTCATGCCAGAACAGAGAATCAATTGGCGCTTTGGCATAAGAGACTAGGGCATCCATCATTTAAAATTGTGCAAATGCTCCGCAATGTAAGTGAGAAATATACAACCAATGAGATTTGTGAAATTTGTGAAAAATCTAAACAAACAAGAGATAAGTTTCCTTTAAGTGACTATCATGCTTCCAATATTTTTATTTAATCCATTGTGACTTGTGGGGACCCTATAGAACTCCCTCCTCGTGTGGTTCTTCGTATTTCTTAACTATTGTGGATAATTATTCACGAGCAGTTTGGATATATTTGTTGAAAGAAAAGGCTGAGGTATCAACCACATTGAAAAAATTTTTTCACTTTGATTGAATGCCAATATAACAAATATGTTAAAATGGTACGATCTGATAATGGAACGGAATTCATTTGTTTAAAATAATACTTCCTACAACAAGGCACTATTCACCAATCGTCATGTGTTAATACACCACAACAAAATGGACGAGTGGAGTGCAAACATCGACATAAAGAGTTGAGCCGAGTGAACCGGTCTTGGGTGCAAGAATTTTACTGCAACTTTTTCTGCCACACCCTTAACTCGGTATTGGTTAGAGGAGTTGAGATACCTATCACCGAGGAGGCCATTGAGGATGCCCTTACCTACCGGCCTAAGACCGGTGATACTGATGCCTTCCTACAGGCTGAGATAGAGTTTCACTGTATGACCTTCGATTTTGATGCACTGAGAGCAGTGGTAGCTACTCCAGAGGCACCTTGGGTTATGGATGCTGAAAACAAGGCACCCAAGGGGATGCACTTCAGTTATCTGAGCCGAGAGGCCAAGACATGGCAACAGATTTTCGCCCACTACCTCATGCCTACCACTCATTTCTCTGAGATACCTATTGCGATGCTGATCCTGATCAGCTGTATCATAGAGGGGAAGGAGGTTTATTACCCCCAGCTGATCAGGCAATTTATGTGGAGAGCCCATATCAGAGGTACCTTTCCTTTCCCGGTTATGATCACTCAGATGATTCAGAGGACCGGAGTTCTGTGGCACCAGGATGATGTATCACCATCCCCACCGCTCCCTACAAAGGAGCCAGTTACTATTCCATGGGGATCCTGGGTGCACGAGAAGCCTGCCTCCCGACGCTAATCTCGGGCCAGAGCAGCAGTTGAGGGAGCTGGACCCTCTTCATCAGCAGCCCCCACAGGAGCTTCCACTTCCGCAGTAGCAGTCCTATTACCACCCCCACCAGCACCAGAGCCTACTTATTTCCTAGTCCAGTGTCTCTTCTGATTCATGGAGCGCAGCAAGCACCAGCTCATGCACTGTCTTGACCGGATTGACCAGATGTTCATAGCTCAGGGCCTTGAGTTGCCCCCTCTACCCGAGTCCTCCGACTCCGATGAGGAGTTCCATGATGATACACACAAGGAGGATCTTGAGGAGACCCATGAGGAGGAGCCCATCCATACAGAGGCACCACACCAGACACAGGCTACCTAGGAGACCGAGCAGCATCCTGTGGAGCCTCAGCCTCAGACACAGCAGCCCCAGTCGGAGCCAGCACCGACCGATGTACCTCTCCTTGACCCTCAGGATTAGCATCGGGGACGATGCTTGATCTTAAGTGTGGGGAGGTTGCCGTTGGCACCATTGGAGGACCGGTGAATATTTTGGCGTATTTCCTAGTTATGCTACCTTGTTTTATTTTATTTTGCGCACTATTGTATATATTGGTTGTTTTGGTTTATTTTGGATACTTTTGCCTTAGTTGTTGCATACCTTGTCATTTTGGATGTTAGATATTTTGGATGCTAGATTTCATACTTTTAGTTGGATTTTTTATATAGTTATCTTTTTTAGCTTATGGTTGTGATTAGAAATTGTTTTGGAATTGTCAAGATCTAGTTAACCCTTTTTGCATAAGAAAATTGTTTTTGAGAGAAAAAGAAAAAGGGTAAACTAAGGAATTTTTAGAATTTCTCAATCACAACAATGCTTAGTCAAATATTGAGATTTTCCAAGGAATTTAACTAGAGAGCACAACCCAATTGATTGGAAAAAATTTGTGGAACTTGCTTGAATTCATACTTTGTGAAGCATGTATTGAGCTAAGAACACAAGCTTGTGAGTTTCGAGCCCAATGATGTGGTTACATTTTATAACCATTTATTTCCCTTCTTGTGTGCAATTATTCTCTTTCTATGATTGTGATCCTTGATTTGCCCAATTCTATATGTTCAAGTATTCCTTGTATTCATGAATTTATATGATTGAGGCCATTATTTCATTAGCTCACTTAACCAAATAGCCTACCTTTTACCATCCATTTCAACCAAGTTTGAGCCTATGCTTAACCCAATTATTCTTCATTTTAGCACATTACAAGTCCTAAAGTGGAAAATAATAAAAGTCCCTTGTTTGGATCTTTGATTTGCTTAGGCTAGTGAGAGTGTCTATTATTCAAGTTTGGGAAGATTTGGGAACATTGGTTGGGATAAAAAGGGATTTTTATATTTTTATATTTGGGAATTGATGTATGCTCATGTAGTGATTAAGTGTAAGATCTTATGCATTGATATTCTTGAAAGAAGAAAAAATGATGAGAAAAAGAAAAGAAAAAGAAAAGAAAAAAATAATATGGAAAAGAAAAGAAAAAATAGAAAAGAAAGAAACAAAGAAAAAAAGAAAGAAATAAAAAGGGGACAAATTGCCCCCAAAGTGAAGCTCAATAAAAGATCAATGCATAAGTATTGTGAAATGAAAAGAAAATGCATGAGTATGTGAAAAAGTGAAAGATGGGTAGTTAGGTTAGAACTCAATTATATAGGTCATTATATAGGTTAGGTGGAAAAGTTTAAGCTCATCAAAGGTCCAAATTCTAGTCCACTTCTAGCCCCATTACAACCCTTGAGAAAGACCTCATGATATTTGTATGCATGCATTGAATGGTTGTTGATTGTTAGAGGAGGAACAAATTTGGGAAAGCATGATTAGGGAAAAATTGAGTGAATTAACCCTTAAACACTTGAGTGAAAAGAGCGGATACACATCCGGTTAGAGTTCCATAGCTCAATTACATGTGTTCACCCTTGTCACCTATATTCATGCACGTTTATGATTCTTTTGATAATCCAATGCAATTGTGGTTTGGACTTGGTTCCTATTGCTCTAGCTCTTGTGCTTACACATGTTTTCTTGAAAATTGATTTGTTTTGACCAAGCAAGTGCATTCATTATAGGTAGTTGCATTTAGATAGATTGCATGTAGCTTAGTTGCATTTAATAAATGTCATACCCCTTAGTTCATTTTTAATTTAGCATGAGGACATGCTAAGGCTTAAGTGTCGGGAGGTTGATAAACCCCATTTTTAGGGTTTATCTTGTGTTAAATTTAGAGTATTTTTCTAACCTTTTCTCACATTTAGACAATGAATTAGCATGATTTTGTGATCTCCCCTGTATTTGTGCTTGAATGTAAAAACATGCTTTTTAAGCCTTTAATTTGGTAATTTTAATTCATCCTTAATTTCATAAGATGCCTTGATGTGTTTGCTAGTAATCTCAGGTTAAAATAGGCTAGGCATGGATCAAATGAGCAAGGAAAGAAGCATGCAAGTGGAGAAAAGCACAAAAAGCCAAAGAATTTATCTCGGCTAAGGACGCGCACGCGCACCTCGCGAAATCGGCCAGGGACGCGTACGCGTATCGTGCGCATCCGCGCCGAAGGCCACACGTGATTTTTAAATAGAACTCATGCCCAGCGATTTTTAGGAAGCTGTGGGGCCCAGTTACAACCAATTTTGGCGCCAAAGTACTTTAAAGGATCAAGGATTGAAGGGGGAGGCATCATCCTATCACTTTTTGCATTCTAGCTTAGTTTAGTTCATTCATTCACATTAGGATTAGTTTAGAGGTAGTTTCAAGAGAGAGAAGCTCTCACTTCTATCTAGAATTAGGATTAGGTTTAGGTTAATCTCTCCTCTTAGATTTAGGTTTAATTCATGCTTTGATTTACTATTCTCTTATCAATTCTTACTCCTCTCTTCTCCCTCTCTCTAGTTTTGTACTTTAACCATTGTAATTCTTCACTTTGTTGTGGATATACTCTTGTTCTCTTTATTTTCTTTTAATAATGTAATTTGAGGTAATTCATGATAATTGTGATTTTCTTGATTGTTGTTGTTAATTCTTTGCATTCAATTATTGTTAGAATCCATTCTTGTTGTGATTTACCATACTTTTCTTTTGAACTTTCCAAGTGTTTGATGAAATGCTTGGGAGGATGTTAGAATAGAATTTTATGTTCTTGGCTTGGGAAGGTAACTTAGGACTCTTGAGTTACTAATGTCCAAGTGATTGATAGTTGATAGCCATTGACTCTAGCCTTCATTAATTCTATTAGTGGAAAGCTAGGATTTATGGATTTGGATTGATATAACTCACTTGACTTTCCTTGGCTACTTGTTAGAGGATGACTTAGTGAGATCGATCCTTGCCACTATCATAATTGTGACTAGTGATAATGATAGAGGTCCTTGATCATCAAACATTGCCAAGACCGTTTTGTTAATAAAATTTCATTACCATTTACTTTTCATGTTTCCCATCTAAAACCCCAAAATATACAAGTCCTTAACCGATAACAAGAACACTATCCTGCAAGTCCTTTGAGAAATGACCCGAAGTTTAAATACTTCGGTTTATAGATTTTAGGGGTTTGTACTTGTGACAAACAAATTTTTGTATGAAAGGATTATTGTTGGTTTAGAGACTATACTTTACAGCGATATTTCATTGGTGAAATTCTAAACCGTCAAAAATCCAATCATCACCCCCTTTTTCCAATTATATATGCACACACGCAGAAATAAGGGAGGATGAAGGGGGAAAAGAGAAATAGGAAGAGAAAAGGGAAGAGGAAGGACGACGCCGGTGGGCATCACTACCGCCGCGCCATCGTGTCACCGTTAAAGGAGAGGAAGCCGCGAACCATAGCCACGGAATGGAGAAGAGAGCGCGCGTGCAGGGGAGGAAGAGCCGCCACTGTCGTCCCGTCTTGTTGCCCTCGCCTCCACTGAACCGTGCTGCCGCGTCCTACCACCACAACTGCTGGGCCGCCGTCACTATAAGGAACAAAATGTGCTAGAGATAGAGAGGACAACAAGCTCTACCAGAACTCTGTCATTGCCTAGCTGTCGCCGTCACTGTCGATCGCGTTTCCAAGTTTCTGTTGCGAGGATCCACTGCCGGTAAGGGCGTACTTGCTTCTATTTTTCATTTTTTTTGAATTCTTGGAACCTTGTTGTCACTGCTTGGCTATTACAGTTGCTGTCATTTGAGATTCGGGCCGCCGCCGTCACTTGAGGTAGTTGCCGAAGCTGCTGCTGCTTCGTTGCGTCATTTTCTCTTTAGCCGCAGTGAGTTATTCTAGCCTTGAAATCCCAGGGTTGAGTTTTAGAAATTGTATGATTAAAATAAAAGCCGATGCGATGTCATCCTGCTTCATTTCTCGCAATGAGACTATTTGGTTCCGTTCCTGTTTATCGCAATATTCTATCACAGATTTTATTTTAATTCCACTTAATATCAACTCCGCGTTAATCCCGATTATGTCAGATAAGTCATCGTTGCTGTGAACCTTGATTGTCGTCATTGATATTGCCTGGAAGATAATGAGGTTGCTGCCGCGAATTAAGAATAAAAAGAGATTCAACTTTTGAGGTAGGGGTTTGTTTTAATAAGAAAATGTTTTGGGGTTTGAATACCTGATAAGTTTAGTAGATTAATGCAAATGGATTAATGCCTGTGATGTGAATGATTTTCTATCGAGATTGATATGTTGCATTGTTATCGAATTGGTTGATTTCTGGCTTTTTGGTAAAATGGATTGAATATTTGGATTTTAGTTTTCTTTGATTTAAACCGATAATGATTGGTCATTAAACGCCAGATTTGAAAATGTTGAATTAAAAGGTTTGTTTTTGTTGAGTTGGGATTGAAAAGAAAAGACCCGTGATAGGTGGCAAACTTCGATTTTTAGAGGAGGTGCTACCGAAATTTTTCTACGAATTTGGGACTGGTTTGGGTATGATTTCAAAAACTGAGTTTGATTTGAATTAATTGTTAAAAGAGACAAGTTTTAAATGTTTTAAAGGATTTCAAAGAGAATCAGATTTCTATTACTTGGTTGATTTATGATTTTAACTTATTTGGTTTTTATAATAATGAGAAGAGATTTGGTTAATTAGCTAGGGATACTAAGAAGTAAATTAATTATAAATTCCAGGGTTTGGGAATAGGAGTGTGAGTTTGAAGGTTATGCTTGAGACTGAGAAAGTGATCGTGATGTTGAATGGTAATTAAATATGATGATGAAGGATGATAATAGGCGAGTTTAATACTATTGAATATGAGATTGCAAATGAGATTGAATATGAGATTGAGAATGAGATCGATGATGAGATTGATTATGATTATGAAATAATATTGAATATGATTCTGATTGTGATACATCTGCCTGGGTAGATGTAGTGGAGTGATTCCACTTGCTCCGGGATGTGGTGAGATATACCTGCCTGGGTAGATGCAGTGGCATTGTTCCACTTGCTCCAGATTTGGTTTGAGATTCCTGGGGTAGATGCAGTGGTTAGCCTCCACTTACTCCCAGTCGAGAATAACTTGGTATTTGAGAAATTATCTGAGTTTTGGATTTCCTTGGGTTGATGCAATGGGTCGGCTCCATTTGCTCCAGGTTGAGATCCGAGATTCTGTTGACCCTGTATTGTAAGATATGGCCGGACACTTAGACCTTTCCGGATGAGCTCTCCCCCATGGATATTTTATTTTAATTGTTTATGATTTTCAGCTTGGGGATGCCCGCTCGCAGGGACTGTCCAATGGTTAGCTACCAAGATATGTCGGGTTGGCTTTGTAACAGACAGATGATATCATCGGCCATAGGGCAGGCATACATCATTTGCATATGTTTAAATTGTTTGGGTTTGCTTAATTGTATTGGTTTGCCTAATTGTATGCTAACTTACGATATGTGTGTGTGTGTGTGTGTGTGTGTGTGTGTGTGTGTGTGTGTGTGTGTGATGGTTATATGTAATCCTGGCCTTATTTATGTTTTATTTAATTCCATGTGACGGCTTGCTTAAGTTTAATTAGCTCTCCTCGCAAATATTTTTATAAAGTAAAAGTTTTTTTTTCTAAAAAAAAATCGATAGTATGATCATGACGTACTGGAAATTGAGTCGTTACAAGTACTGTATCTATACATAATTATAAAAATATTATTGATATAATATTTCTACGTATATCTAAATATCCATTAATACCCTCTTCAAGGTGGAGCATGCAAGTCTTCAATGTCCAACTTGACCAATATTTCCTTAAACTTTTTGGCACCAAGAGTTTTAGTAAAAAGGTCGGCCAACTGAGTATGAGTGGGAACATAAGATGGAAGGAGGCATTGGTGCACGATCTCATCCCGAACAATATGACAATCTACTTCAATATGCTTCGTGCGTTTATGAAAAACTGAATTTTTAGTAATGTGAAAAGCTGCTTAACTGTCGCAATAGAGATGAATAGGTACATGATGAGGCACGTATAGAGATGAGAGTATATCTTTAATCCACTTCAATTCTTTTGTTGTCTAAGCCATTGAACGATATTCATTGTCAGCAGAGGAGGCAAACACTGTCTGTTGTTTCTGAGTTTTTCAAGATATTGGTGAGTTACCAAGCTGGATGAACAAGCCTGTGATTGACTTGCGAGTGAATAAACAACTAGCCCAATCGGAGTCACACCATTCATAGGGCTGCAAATCATTCTCTCGTGGAAGAAGAATTTTTTGCCCAAGGTGTCCCTTTAAATAGCGTACAACACATAAAGTAGCTTGCCAGTGTTCGATGCGTGGATTTTGCATGAACTGGGATAACATGTGAACACCGTAGGCTAGATTAGGCCGAGTAAAACATAAATAAATCAGTCTTCTAACAAGCCAACGACATATGCTAGGATCGGATAAAAGAGAACCTGCAGTTGACCCCAATCAATGATTCTCTTTGCACGGTGTTGCTACAGGCTTAGCACCTAGAAGTCCTATTTCGGTGATTATATCCAAAACATATTTTCTTTGGCACAGAAAGATTCCAGTTGAAGATCTGGCAACCTCAAATTCCAAGAAGTATTCCAGTCAGCCTAAATCTTTTATGTGAAAACATATGTGTAAATACTCTTCGAAACGTTGAATTGCAGCACCATTATTTTATGCAATTACAAGGTCATCAACATATACCAAAATTATCAATTGCATGCTATTATGGCGAAGGCTAAACAAGGAATGATCCTTTGGGAATTGCTTAAAACCATATCAAAGGAGGACAAATGAAAATTTTACAAACCAGCAACGTGGGGCCTGCTACAGTCCGTAGAGAGATTTCTGAATTTTACAGACCAGTCCTTGTTGAGGCACTTGAAAATCAGGAGGAAGCTTCATGTAAATGTCCTCATCAAGTTTTCCATGAAGAAATGCATTGTGGACATCCATTTGGTGGAGTTCTCAATCCTGGGCTACTGCCACTGTGAGTGTTGTGCGAATTGTTACCATCTTTACCACTGGAGAAAACGTTTCATTGTAGTTCAAGCCTTTCACTTTATTATTTTCCAAAATTACCAGTCTTGCTTTGAACCTCTCTATTGTCCCGTCAGAATTATATTTAATTTTTTAAACCCACTTACACCCATGTGCTTTCTTTCCTGGGGAAGAGTTGTGAGCTTCCACGTGTCATTGAGTTGAAGTGCACGAATTTCTTGGGACGTCGCTTCGTGCCAACGCTCATCTCTAACTGCTTGAGAGAAAAATAGAGGCTATTGGCTCTTGTTCTATCTGGAGAGAGGCAAGAAAACTGCAGTGTTTTTTAGAAAAAGAATTATAATTCAAAAAATTTTGTATAGGATAGGACACACCTGAGGATTTTGATGGAGAGGGAAATTGGTTGGTAGGACATATTGGTATCGTGGCAGTAGAGACAAAATCGCACAACCTTTTTGGATTTTTGACGGTTTAGAATTTCACCAATGAAATCTCGTTGTAAAGTATAGTCTCTAAACCAACAATAATCCTTTCATACAAAAATTTATTTGTCACAATTACAAATCCCTAAAATCTATAAACCGAAGTATTTAATCCTCGGGTCGTCTCTCAAAGGACTTGCAAGGTAGTGTTCTTGTTATTGGTTAAGGACTTGTATATTTTGGGGTTTTAGATGGGAAACATGAAAAGTAAATGGTAATAAAATTTTATTAACAAAACGGTCTTGATAAGGTTTGATGATCAAGGACCTCTATCATTATCACTAGCCACAATTATGATATTGGCAAGGATCGATCTCACTAAGTCATCCTCTAACAAGTAGCAAAGAAAAGTCAAGTGAGTTATATCAATCCAAATCCATAAATCCTAGCTTTCCACTAATAGAATTGATGAAGGCTAGAGTCAATGGCTATCAACTATCAATCACTTGGACATTAGTAACTCAAGAGTCCTAAGTTACCTTCCCAAGCCAAGAATATAAAATTTTACTCTAACATCCTCCCAAGCATTTCATCAAACACTTGGAAGGTACAAAAGAAAAGTATGGTAAATCACAACAAGAATGGATTCTAACAACAATTGAATGCAAAGAATTAACAACAACAATCAAGGAAATCACAATTATCATGAATAATCTCAAATTGCATTATTAAAAGAAAATAAAGAGAACAAGAGTATATCCACAACAAAGTGAAGAATTACAATGGTTAAAGTACAAACTAGAGAGAGGGAGAAGAGAGGAGTAAGAATTGATAAGGGAATAGTAAATCAAAGCATGAATTAAACCTAAATCTAAGAGGAGAGATTAACCTTAACCTAATCCTAATTCTAGAGAGAAGTGAGAGCTTCTCTCTCTAGAAACTACCTCTAAACTAATCCTAATGTGAATGAATGAACTAAACCAAGCTAGAATGCAAAAAGTGATAGGATGATGCCCCCCTTCAATCCTTGATCCTTTAAAGTACTTTGGCGCCAAAATTGGTTGTAACTGGGCCCCACAGCTTCCCAAAAATTGCTGAGTACGAGTTCTATTTAAAAATCACATGCGGCCATCGGCGCGAACGCGCACGGTACGCGTACGCATCCCTGGCCGATTTCGCGAGGTGCGCACGAGCGTCTTCTGTGCGTGCGCGTCCTTGGCCGAGATCAATTCTTTGGCTTTTTGTGCTTCTCTCCACTTGCATGCTTCCTTCCTTGCTCCTTTGATCCATGCCTAGTGGTGCACGAAATTGCAATCACACTTTTGCAACCCCGCACAACTAACCAGCAAGTGCACTGGGTCGTCCAAGTAATACCTTACGTGAGTAAGGGTCGATCCCACGGAGATTGTCGGCTTGAAGCAAGCTATGGTTATCTTGTAAATCTTAGTCAGGATATCAGAAATTATCAGGATTGATTGTGAAAAGCACAAGAACATGAAATAAGTACTTGTTATGCAGTGATGGAGAATAGGTTGAGGTTTTGGAGATGCTCCGTCTTCTGAATCCCTGCTTTCCTACTGTCTTCTTCATTAAACACGCAAGGCTCCTTCCATGGCAAGCTGTATGTAGGGTTTCACCGTTGTCAATGGCTACCTCCCATCCTCTCAGTGGAAATGTTCAACGCACCCTGTCACGGCACGGCTATCCATCTGTCGGTTCTCAATCAGGCCGGAATAGAATCCAATGATTCTTTTGCGTCTGTCACTAACGCCCCGCCCTCAGGAGTTTGAAGTTCGTCTTAGTCATTCAATCATTGAATCCTACTCAGAATACCACAGACAAGGTTTAGACCTTCCGGATTCTCTTGAATGCCGCCATCAGTTCTAGCTTATACCACGAAGATTCTGATTAAAGAATCCAAGAGATATCTACTTAATCTAAGATAGAACGGAGGTGGTTGTCAGGCACACGTTCATAGTTGAGAATGATGATGAGTGTCACGGATCATCACATTCATCCGGGTTAAGAGCAAGTGATATCTTAGAATGGAAGCAAGCATGATTGAATAAGAAACAGTAGAAATTGCATTAATCCATCAAGACACAGCAGAGTTCCTCACCCCCAACCATGGGGTTTAGAGACTCATGCTGTAAGAAGTACACAAAGAAACGTGTAAAGTGTCATTAGGTACAGATACAATGTCAAAAGATCCTATTAATAGTGAACTAGTAACCTAAGGTTTTACAGAAATGAGTAAATGACAGAAAAATCCACTCCCGGGCCCACTTGGTGTGTGCTTGGGCTGAGCATTGAAGCTTTCATGTGTAGAGACCTTTTCTGGAGTTAAACGCCAGCTTTTATGCCAGTTTGGGCGTTTAACTCCAAGTTTTATGCCAGTTCCAGCGTTAAACGCTGGAAATTCTGAGGCTGATTTGCCACGCCTGTTTGGGCCATCAAATCTCGGGCAAAGTATGGACTATTATGCATTGATGGAAAGCCCAGGATGTCTACTTTCCAATTCCGTTGAGAGCGCGCCAATTGGGCTTCTGTAGCTCCAGAAAATCCACTTCGAGTGCAGGGAGGTCAGAATCCAACAGCATCTCCAGTCCTTTTCAGTCTCTGAATAAGATTTTTGCTCAGGACCCTCAATTTCAGCCAGAAAATACCTGAAATCACAGAAAAACACACAAACTCATAGTAAAGTCCAGAAAAGTGAATTTTAACTAAAAACTAATAAAAACATACTAAAAACTAACTAGATTATACTAAAAACATACTAAAAACAATGCCAAAAAGCGTACAAATTATCCGCTCATCACAACACCAAACTTAAATTGTTGCTTGTCCCCAAGCAACTGAAAATCAAAATAGGAAAAAAAGAAGAGAATATATGGTGCACGAAATTGTGGTCACTACAACTTCGCACAACTAACCAGCAAGTGCACTGGGTCGTCCAAGTAATACCTTACGTGAGTAAGGGTCGATCCCACGGAGATTGTTGGTATGAAGCAAGCTATGGTCACCTTGTAAATCTCAGTCAGGCAGACTCAAATGGGTATAGTGATAAATGAATAAAGCATAAAGATAAAGATAGAGATACTTATGTATATCATTGGTGGGAGCTTCAGATAAGCGTATGAAGATGCCTTCCCTTCCGTCTCTCTGCTTTCCTACTGTCTTCATCCAATCCTTTCTTACTCCTTTCCATGGCAAGCTCATGTAGGGTTTCACCGTTGTCAGTGGCTACCTCCCATCCTCTCAGTGAAAATGTTCCTATGCTCTGTCACAGCATATGGCTAATCAGCTGTCGGTTCTCGGTCAGGCCGGAATAAAATCCATCGATTCTTTTGCGTCTGTCACTAACGCCCCGCCTGCTAGGAGTTTGAAGCACGTCACAGTCATTCAATCATTGAATCCTACTCAGAATACCACAGACAAGGTTAGACCTTCCGGATTCTCTTGAATGCCGCCATCAGTTCTCGCCTATACCACGAAGACTCTGATCTCACGGAATGGCTGGCTCGTTTGTCAGGCGAGCACTCGTTTGTCAGGCGATCAACCATGCATCGTGTATCAGGAATCCAAGAGATATTCACTAGAGCCTTGATTGCTTGTAGAACAAAAGTGGTTGTCAGTCACCTTGTTCATGAGTGAGAATGATGATGAGTGTCACGGATCATCACATTCATCAAGTTGAAGAACAAGTGATATCTTGGACAAAGAACAAGCGGAATTGAATAGAAGAACAATAGTAATTGCATTAATACCCGAGGTACAGCAGAGCTCCACACCTTAATCTATGGTGTGTAGAAACTCCACCGTTGAAAATACATAAGAACAAGGTCTAGGCATGGCCGAATGGCCAGCCTCCCAAAGTGAGTTCAATCATAAAAACATGATCAAAAAGCTCCCTAATACAATAGTAAAAGGTCCTACTTATAGAAAACTAGTAGCCTAAGGTGTACATAGATGAGTAAATGACATAAAAATCCACTTCCGGGCCCACTTGGTGTGTGCTTGGGCTGAGCAATGAAGCATTTTCGTGTAGAGACTCTCCTTGGAGTTAAACGCCAGCTTTTATGCCAGTTTGGGCGTTTAACTCCCATTTGGGTGCCAGTTCCGGCGTTTAACGCTGGAATTCCTGAGGGTGACTTTGAACGCCGGTTTGGGCCATCAAATCTTGGGCAAAGTATGGACTATCATATATTGCTGAAAAGCCCAGGATGTCTACTTTCCAACGCCGTTGAGAGCGCGCCAATTGGGCTTCTGTAGCTCCAGAAAATCCACTTCAAGTGCAGGGAGGTCAGAATCCAACAGCATCTGCAGTCCTTTTGAGTCTCTGGATCAGATTTTTGCTCAGATCCCTCATTTTCAGCCAGAAAATACCTGAAATCACAGAAAAACACACAAACTCATAGTAAAGTCCAGAAAAGTGAATTTTAGCTAAAAACTAATAAAAATACACTAAGAACTCAACTAAAACTACCAAAAACATACTAAAAACAATGCCAAAAAGCGTACAAATTATCCGCTCATCACAACACCAAACTTAAATTGTTGCTTGTCCCCAAGCAACTAAAGATCAAATAGGATAAAAAGAAGAGAATATGCAATGAACTCCAAAAACATCTATGAAGATCAGTATTAATTAGATGAGCGGGGCTTTTAGCTTTTTGCCTCTGAATAGTTTTGGCATCTCACTTTATCCTTTGGAACTCAGAATGATTGGCTTCTTTAGGAACTCAGAATCCAGATAGTGTTATTGATTCTCCTAGTTAAGTATGATGATTCTTGAACACAGCTACTTATTGAGTCTTGGCTGTGGCCCAAAGCACTCTGTCTTCCAGTATTACCACCGGATACATACATGCCACAGACACATAATTGGGTGAACCTTTTCAGATTGTGACTCAGCTTTGCTAAATTCCCCAATTAGAGGTGTCCAAGGTTCTTAAGCACACTCTTATTGCCTTGGATCACAACTTTATTTCTTTCTTTTTCTTCCTTTTTCTCTTTCTTTTTCGTTTTTTTTTCGCTTCTTCTTTTTTTTTTCTCTTTTTTTTTTTGTATTCACTGCTTTTTCTTGCTTCAAGAATCATTTTTATGATTTTTCAGATCCTCAGTAACATGTCTCCTTTTTCATCATTCTTTCAAGAGCCAACATTCATGAACCACAAATTCAAAAGACATATGCACTGTTCAAGCATACATTCATAGAACAAAAGTGTTGCCACCACATCAAAATAATTAAACTGTTATAAAATTCAAACTTCATGCAATTCTTTTCTTTTTCAATTAAGAACAATTCTTAAGTAAGGTGATGGATTCATAGGACATTCATAACTTTAAGGCATAGACACTAAGACACTAATGATCATAATACACAAACATAGATAAACATAAGCACTAAAATTCGAAAAACAAGAAAATAAAGAACAAGGAGATTAAAGAACGGGTCCACCTTAGTGATGGCGGCTTGTTCTTCCTCTTGAAGGTCTTATGGAGTGCTTGAGCTCCTCAATGTCTCTTCCTTGTCTTTGTTGCTCCTCTCTCATGATTCTTTGATCTTCTCTAATTTCATGGAGGAGAATGGAATGCTCTTGGTGCTCCACCCTTAGTTGTCCCATGTTGGAACTCAATTCTCCTAGGGAGGTGTTAATTTGCTCCCAATAGTTTTGTGGAGGAAAGTGCATCCCTTGAGGTATCTCAGGGGTCTCATGATGAGAGGGGTCTCTTGTTTGCTCCATCCTTTTCTTAGTAATGGGCTTGTCCTCATCAATGGGGATATCTCCTTCTATGTCAACTCCAACTGAATAACAGAGGTGACAAATGAGATGAGGAAAGGCTAGCCTTGCCAAGGTGGAAGACTTGTCCGCCACTTTATAGAGTTCTTGGGCTATAACCTCATGAACTTCCACTTCTTCTCCAATCATGATGGCCCGGTCTAGAGTAACTTCGGACTGGTTGCTAGTGGGAATGATTGAGTGTTGGATAAACTCCAACCATCCTCTAGCCACGGGCTTGAGGTCATGCCTTCTCAATTGAACCGGCTTTCCTCTTGAATCTCTCTTCCATTGTGCGCCCTCTTCACATATGACTGTGAGGACTTGGTCCAACCTTTGATTAAAGTTGACCCTTCTAGTGTAAGTGATGAGCGGATGATTTGTATACTTTTTGGCATTGTTTTTAGTATGTTTTTGATATGATCTAGTTAGTTTTTATTATATTTTTATTAGTTTTTAATTAAATTTCACTTTTCTGGACTTTACTATGAGTTTGTGTGTTTTTCTGTGATTTCAGGTATTTTCTGGCTGAAATTGAGGGACCTGAGCAAAAATCTGATCCAGAGACTCAAAAGGACTGCAGATGCTGTTGGATTCTGACCTCCCTGCACTCGAAGTGGATTTTCTGGAGCTACAGAAGCCCAATTGGCGCGCTCTCAACGGCGTTGGAAAGTAGACATCCTGGGCTTTCCAGCAATATATAATAGTCCATACTTTGCCCAAGATTTGATGGCCCAAACCGGCTTTCAAAGTCACCCTCAGAATTCCCAGCGTTAAACGCCGGAACTGGCACCTAACTGGGAGTTAAACGCCCAAACTGGCATAAAAGCTGGAGTTAAATGCCAGGAAGAGTCTCTACACGAAAAATGCTTCATTGCTCAGCCCAAGCACACACCAAGTGGGCCCGGAAGTGGATTTTTATGTCATTTACTCATCTTTGTACACCTTAGGCTACTAGTTTCTATAAGTAGGACCTTTTACTATTGTATTTATCATCTAGGAATCTTGGGACATCTTGGTAGCTATCTTTGAGTTTTATGCTATCTTAGATCATTGGGAGGCTGGCCATTCGGCCATGCCTAGACCTTGTTCTTATGTATTTTCAACGGTGGAGTTTCTACACACCATAGATTAAGGTGTGGAGCTCTGCTGTACCTCGAGTATTAATGCAATTACTATTGTTCTTCCATTCAATTCCGCTTGTTCTTTTACCAAGATATCACTTGTTCTTCGACCTGATGAAGGTGATGATTGACGCCCATCACCCTTATCACCTATGAACAAGGTGACTGACAACCACTCTTGTTCTACAAGCATCTGAGGCTTAGTGAATATCTCTTGGATTTCTGATTGCACGATGCATGGTTGATCGCCTGACAACCGAGTGCTCGCCTGACAAACGAGCCAGCCATTCCGTGAGATCAGAGTCTTCGTGGTATAGGCAAGAACTGATGGCAGCATTCAAGAGAATCCGGAAGGTCTAACCTTGTCTGTGGTATTCTGAGTAGGATTCAATGATTGAATGACTGTGACGTGCTTCAAACCTGTAACCTACTGGGCGTTAGTGACAGACGCAAAAGAGTTATTCTATTCCGGTAGGGGAGGGAACCAAACCGGTGATTGGCAGCACTGTGACAGAGTGTGTGCATTAGCTTTCACTGCGCGGATGGGAGGTAGCTGCTGACAACAGTGAGACCCTACACGAGCTTGCCATGGAAAGGAGTAAGAAAGGATTGGATGAAGGCATTAGGAAAGCAGAGAGACGGTAGGGAAGGCATCTTCATACACTTGTCTGAAGCTCTTACACCAATGATATACATAAGTATCTCTATCCTTATCTTCTATGTTATTTTCGTTCATCATCATATATATTTGAGTTTGCCTGACTAAGATTTACAAGATGACCATAGCTTGCTTCAATACTAACAATCTCCGTGGGATCGACCCTTACTCACGTAAGGTTTATTACTTGGACGACCCAGTGCACTTGCTGGTTAGTTGTGCGAAGTTGTGTAATGCCATGGTATTGAGCCACCAAGTTCTTGGAGCCATTACCGGGGATTATTTGAGTTGTGAAAAAGTATTGTTCACAATTTCGCGCACCAAGTTTTTGTCAACACCAAACTTAAATTGTTGCTTGTCCCCAAGCAACTGAAAATCAAATAAGATAAAAGGAAGAGAATATGCAATGAATTCCAAAAACATCTGTGAAGATCAGTATTAATTAGATGAGCGGGGCTTTTAACTTTTTGCCTCTGAACAGTTTTGGCATCTCAATCTATCCTTTGAAATTCAGAATGGTTGGCTTCTTTAGGAACTTAGAATCCAGATAGTGTTAATGATTCTCCTAGTAAAGTATGATGATTCCTGAACATAGCTATTTATTGAGTCTTGGCTGTGGCCCAAAGCACTCTGTCTTTCCAGTATTACCACCGGATACATACATGCCACAGACACATAATTGGGTGAACCTTTTCAGATTGTGACTTAGCTTTGCTAAAGTCCCCAATTAGAGGTGTCCAGGGTTCTTAAGCACACTCTTATTTGCCTTGGATCACAACTTTATTTCTTTCTTTTTCTCTTTTTTTTTTTTTTTTTTCGAAATTTTTTTTTTCGTTTGCTTTTTCTTGCTTCAAGAATCATTTTTAATGATTTTTCAGATCCTCAGTAACATGTCTCCTTTTTCATCATTCTTTCAAGAGCCAACATTCATGAACCACAAATTCAAGATACATATGCACTGTTTAAGCATACATTCAGAGAACAAAAATATTGCCACCACATCAAAATAATTAAACTATTATAAAATTCAAAATTCATGCAATTCTTCCTTTTTCAATTAGCACATTTTTATTCAAGAAAGGTGATGGATTCATAGGACATTCATAACTTTAAGGCATAGACACTAAGACACTAATGATCACAAGACACAAACATGGATAACATAAAGCATAAAAAATCGAAAAACAGAAGAATAAAGAACAAGGAAATCAAGGAACGGGTCCACCTTAGTGATGGCGGCTCTTTCTTGCTCTTGAAGATCCTATGGAGTGCTTGAGCTCCTCAATGTCTCTTCCTTGTCTTTGTTGCTCCTCCCTCATGATTCTTTGGTCTTCTCTAATTTCATGGAGGAGAATGGAGTGTTCTTGATGCTCCACCCTTAGTTGTCCCATGTTGGAACTCAATTCTCCTAGGGAGGTGTTTAGTTGCTCCCAATAGTTTTGTGGAGAAAAGTGCATCCCTTGAGGTATCTCAGGGATCTCATGATGAGAGGGGTCTCTTGTGTGCTCCATCCTTTTCTTGGTAATGGGCTTATCCTCATCAATGGTGATGTCTCCCTCTATGTCAACTCCAACTGAATAACAGAGGTGACAAATGAGGTGAGGAAAGGCTAACCTTGCCAAAGTGGAGGTCTTGTCCGCCACCTTGTAGAGTTCTTGGGCTATAACCTCATGAACTTCTATTTCTTCTCCAATCATGATGCTATGGATCATGATGGCCCGGTCTATGGTAACTTCGGACCGGTTGCTAGTGGGAATGATTGAGCGTTGTATGAACTCTAACCATCCTCTAGCCACGGGTTTGAGGTCATGCCTTCTTAATTGAACCGGCTTGCCTCTTGAATTTCTCTTCCATTGGGTGTCCTCTTCACAGATATCTATGAGGACTTGGTCCAACCTTTTGATCAAAGTTGACCCTTCTTCATGGCCACAACTTCATAGAAGTGGTCTTGATGCACCCTTGAGATGAATCTATCCATCTCCCATGACTTGGAGGTGAAAGCTTTTGCCTTCCCTTTCCTCTTTCTAGAGGTTTCTCCGGCCTTGGATGCCATAAATGGTCATGGAAAAACAAAAAGCAATGCTTTTACCACACCAAACTTAAAAGGTTTGCTCGTCCTCGAGCAAAAGAAGAAAGAAGAGAGTAGAAGAAGAAGAAATGGAGGAGAGGGAGATGGCTTTGTATTCGGCCAAGGAGGGGGAGAAGTGGTGTTTAGGTAGTGGGAAAATGAAGGGGTAAAGAGGGGTTTATATAGGAAAGAGGGGGATGAGGGTTCGGCCATTTGAGGGTGGGTTTGGGAGGGAAAGTGGTTTGAATTTGAAGGGTGAGGTTGGTGGGGTTTTATGAAGGATGGATGTGAGTGGTGAAGAGAAAGATGGGATTTGATGGGTGAAGGGTTTTTGGGGAAGAGGTATTGAGGTGATTGGTGAATGGGGGAAGAAGAGAGAGAGTGATGGTGGGGTCCTGTGGGGTCCACAGATCCTGTGGTGTCAAGGAAAAGTCATCCCTGCACCAAATGTTGCTCAAAATCACGTTTTGAGCTATTTCTGGCGTTAAACGCCGGGCTGGTGCCCATTCCTGGCGTTTAACGCCAGGTTGTTGCCCTTTACTGGCGTTTAACGCCAGTCTGGTGCCCCTTTCTGGCGTTAAACGCCCAGAATGGTGCCAGACTGGGCGTTAAACGCCCAACAGCTAGCATTACTGGCGTTTGAACGCCAGCTTCTTCTTCTCCAGGGTGTGCTGTTTTTCTTCCTGTTTTTCATTCTATTTTTGCTTTTTTCATTGTTTTTGTGACTTCTTATGATCATCAACCTACAAAAAGATAAAATAACAAAAGAAAATAGTTAACTATAAAACATTGGGTTGCCTCCCAACAAGCGCTTCTTTAATGTCATTAGCTTGACAGAGGACTCTCATGGAGCCTCAGAAATGCTCAGAACCGTGTTGGAACCTCCCAACACCAAACTTAGAGTTTGAATGTGGGGGTTCAACACCAAACTTAGAGTTTGGTTGTGGCCTCCCAACACCAAACTTAGAGTTTGACTGTGGGTGCTCTGTTTGGCTCTGTTTTGAGAGAAGCTCTTCATGCTTCTTCTCCATGATGACAGAGGGATATCCTTGGGCCTTAAACACCAAGGATTCTTCATTCACTTGAATGATCAACTCTCCTCTATCAACATCAATCACAGCCTTTGCTGTGGCTAGGAAGGGTCTGCCAAGGATGATGGATTCATCCATGCACTTCCCAATCTCTAGGACTATGAAATCAGTAGGAATGTAATGGTCTTCAACCTTAACCAGAACATCCTCTACAAGTCCATAGGCTTGTTTTCTTGAGTTGTCTGCCATCTCTAGTGGGATTTTTGCAGCTTACACCTCAAAGATCCCCAATTTCTCCATTACAGAGAGGGGCATGAGGTTTACACTTGACCCCAAGTCACACAGGGCCTTCTTGAAGGTCATGGTGCCTATGGTACAAGGTATAGAAAACTTCCCAGGATCTTGCCTCTTTTGAGGCAATTGCTGCCTAGACAAGTTATCCAGTTCTTTGGTGAGCAAAGGGGGTTCATCCTCCCAAGTCTCATTTCCAAATAACCTGTCATTTAGTTTCATGATTGCTCCAAGGTATTTAGCAACTTGCTCTTCAGTGACATACTCATCCTCTTCAGAGGAAGAATACTCATCAGAGCTCATGAAAGGCAGTAGTAAGTCCAAGGGAATCTCTATGGTCTCAGTTTGAGCCTCAGATTCCCAAGGTTCCTCATTGGGGAACTCATTGGAGGCCAGTGGACGTCCAGTGAGGCCTTCCTCAGTGGCGTTCACTGCCTCTTCTTCCTCCCAGAATTCGGCCATATTTATGGCTTTGCACTCTCCTTTTGGATTTTTTCAGTGTTACTTGGGAGAGTGCTTGGGGAAGTTCAGTAATTTTCTTGCTCAGCTGACCCACTTGTCCTTCCAAATTCCTAATGGAGGATCTAGTTTCAGTCATGAAACTTTGAGTGGTTTTGATTAGATCAGAGACCATGGTTGCTAAGTCAGAGGTATTCTGCTTAGAGCTCTCTGTCTGTTGCTGAGAAGATGGAAAAGGTTTACCATTGTTAAACCTGTTTCTTCCACCATTATTATTGAAACCTTGTTGAGGTCTCTCTTGATTCTTCCATGAGAGATTTGGGTGATTTCTCCATGAAGAATTAGGTGTTACCATAGGGTTCTCCAGGTAATTCACCTCTTCCATGGAAGGGTTCTCAGGATCATAAGCTTCTTCCTCAGATGAAGCATCCTTAGTACTGTTTGGTGCATTTTGCATTTCAGACAGACTTTGAGAAATCAGATTGACTTGTTGAGTCATATTTTATTCTGAGCCAAAATGGCATTCAGAGTGTCAATTTCAAGAACTCCTTTCTTCTGACTAGTCCCATGTTCACAGGATTCCTTTCAGAAGTGTACATGAATTGGTTATTTGCAACCATCTCAATTAGCTCTTGAGCCTCTGTAGGCGTCTTCTTCAGATGAAGAGATCCTCCAGCAGAGCTATCCAAAGACATCTTGGATAGTTCAGAGAGACCATCATAGAAAATACCTATGATGCTCCATTCAGAAAGCATGTCTGAGGGACATCTTCTGATTAATTGTTGTATCTTTCCCAAGCTTCATAGAGGGATTCTCCATCCTTCTGTCTGAAGGTTTGGACTTCCACTCTAAGCTTACTCCATCTTTGTGGTGGAAAGAACTTTGCCAAGAAGGCATTGACTATCTTTTCCCAAGAGTCCAGGCTTCTTTAGGTTGAGAATCCAACCATATTCTAGCTCTGTCTCTTACAGCAAAAGGGAATAGCATCAGTCTATAGACCTCAGGGTTAACCCCATTAGTCTTGACTGTGTCACAGATTTGCAAGAACTCAGCTAAAAACTGATGAGGATCTTCCATTGGAAGTCCATGAAACTTGCAATTCTGTTGCATTAGAGAAACTAATTGAGGCTTAAGCTCAAAGTTGTTTGCTCCAATGGCAGGGATAGAGATGCTTCTCCCATAGAAATCAGGAGTAGGTGCAGTAAAGTCACCCAGCACCTTCCTTGCATTGTTGGCATTGTTGTTGTTTTCGGCTGCCATGCGTTCTTCTTCCTTGAAGAATTCGGTCAGGTCCTCTAAAGAGAGTTGTGCCTTGGCTTCTCTTAGCTTTCGCTTCAAGGTCCTCTCAGGTTCAGGGTCAGCTTCAACAAGAATGCCTTTGTCTCTGCTCCTGCTCATATGAAAGAGAAGAGAAACAGAAAGTGTGGAATTCTCTATGTCACAGTATAGAGATTCCTTGAAATGTCAGAGGAAAAAAAGAAATAGAAAGAAGAAGGAGAAGAAGAATTCAAACTTTAATTAGATAAGGTTCGAATTGTGCATTTAGAAGGAGTGGTACTCCATAAATAGAAGGATGTGGGAAGGAGGGAAGAGAATTTTCGAAAATTCATTAAAATATTTTGAAAACATTTTTGAAAAACATTAATTGATTTTCGAAAATCAAAGTGGAAAAGAAATCAAGTGATTTTTGAAAAAGATTTTGAAATTAGAAATTAAAAAGATTTGATTGAAAACTAATTTGAAAAAGATGTGGTTAAAAAGATTTAATTGAAAAGTTATGGTTTTAAAAAGATGTGATTGAGAAGATATGATTTGAAAACAATTTTAAAAGATATGATTTGAGAACACTTTGAAAAGATATGATTTTAAAAATTAATGACTTGCCTAACAAGAAAAGATATGATTCAAACATAAAACCTTCCTCAACAGAAAAGGCAACAATTTTTGAGATGTTCAATCAAATCATTAATTTTAGTAAGTATCTTTAAAAAGGAAAGAAATTGATTTTGAAAATTTGATTGAAAAGATTTGATTTGAAAAAGATTTGATTTTGAAAACTAAAAAAATTGATTTGAAAACAAAATTTTCCCCCTAGCACCATCCTGGCGTTAAACGCCTAGAATGGTATACATTCTGGCGTTTAACGCCCAAAGTGCTACCTCTTTGGGCGTTAAACGCCCAACCAGGTGCCCTGGCTGGCGTTTAAACGCCAGTCTGCCTTCTTCACTGGGCATTTTTGAATGCTCAGCTTTTTCTGTGTAATTCCTCTGCAGTATGTTCTGAATCTTCAATTCTTTGTATCATTGACTTGAAAAGACACAAATTAAAAATATTTTTGGATTTTTAATAATCAAAATGCAAAAGGAATCAATTAACAATGCATGCAAGACACCAAACTTAGCAGTTTGTATACTACTGACACTAACAATATGAGAATGAATATGAGACACACAAAATGCTTCAAGTCAATAGAATTCAAAGATCAAAACAAAGAAATATATGCATGGATTCGAAAATTATAACAAAAACATGCATTTGACACCAAACTTAGGATGAGACACTAAACTTAAGCAAGAAACATCAAATATTTTTGGTCTTTTTATGATTTTGTAATTTTTTTTTTTTCGAAAATTAAGTGAAAACATCAAAATTCTTAGTGAGAATTCCAGGAATCAGTGCAATGCTAGTCTAAGACTCCCGGTCCAGGAATTAGACATGGCTTCACAGCCAGCCAAGCTTTCAAAGAAAGCTTCGGTCCAAAACACTAGACATGGCCAGAGGCCAGCCAAGCCTTAGCAAATCACTGCTCCAAAAGCAAGATTGATAAGAAATCAACAAGTTCTTGTGGTGATAAGTTGAAACCTCGGTCCAATGAGATTAGACATGGCTTCTCAGCCAGCCAGATTTCAACAAATCATCATGAAACTCTAGAATTCATCTTCAAGAATTTCGAAAAAAATAATACCTAATCTAAGCAACAAGATGAACCGTCAGTTGTCCAGCCTAAACAATCCCGGGCAATAACACCAAGAACTTGATGTTGTTGCCGGATCTTGGCACTGATGTTACCAAAAGCTTGCTCAAAACTTGAACAATCCCCGGCAACGGCGCCAAAAACTTGGTGCGCGAAATTGTGAACAATACTTTTTCACAACTCAAATAATCCCCGGTAATGGCTCCAAGAACTTGGTGGCTCAATACCATGGCATTACACAACTTCACACAACTAACCAGCAAGTGCACTGGGTCGTCCAAGTAATAAACCTTACGTGAGTAAGAGTCGATCCCACGGAGATTGTTAGTATTGAAGCAAGCTATGGTCATCTTGTAAATCTTAGTCAGGCAAACTCAAATATATATGATGATGAACGAAAATAACATAGAAGATAAGGATAGAGATACTTATGTATATCATTGGTGTAAGAGCTTCAGACAAGTGTATGAAGATGCCTTCCCTACCGTCTCTCTGCTTTCCTAATGCCTTCATCCAATCCTTTCTTACTCCTTTCCATGGCAAGCTCGTGTAGGGTCTCACTGTTGTCAGCAGCTACCTCCCATCCGCGCAGTGAAAGCTAATGCACACACTCTGTCACAGTGCTGCCAATCACCGGTTTGGTTCCCTCCCCTACCGGAATAGAATAACTCTTTTGCGTCTGTCACTAACGCCCAGTAGGTTACAGGTTTGAAGCACGTCACAGTCATTCAATCATTGAATCCTACTCAGAATACCACAGACAAGGTTAGACCTTCCGGATTCTCTTGAATGCTGCCATCAGTTCTTGCCTATACCACGAAGACTCTGATCTCACGGAATGGCTGGCTCGTTTGTCAGGCGAGCACTCGGTTGTCAGGCGATCAACCATGCATCGTGCAATCAGAAATCCAAGAGATATTCACTAAGCCTCAGATGCTTGTAGAACAAGAGTGGTTGTCAGTCACCTTGTTCATAGGTGAGAAGGGTGATGGGCGTCAATCATCACCTTCATCAGGTCGAAGAACAAGTGATATCTTGGTAAAAGAACAAGCGGAATTGAATGGAAGAACAATAGTAATTGCATTAATACTCGAGGTACAGCAGAGCTCCACACCTTAATCTATGGTGTGTAGAAACTCCACCGTTGAAAATACATAAGAACAAGGTCTAGGCATGGCCGAATGGCCAGCCTCCCAATGATCTAAGATAGCATAAAACTCAAAGATAGCTACCAAGATTCCTAGATGATAAATACAATAGTAAAAGGTCCTACTTATAGAAACTAGTAGCCTAAGGTGTACAAAGATGAGTAAATGACATAAAAATCCACTTCCGGGCCCACTTGGTGTGTGCTTGGGCTGAGCAATGAAGCATTTTTCGTGTAGAGACTCTTCCTGGCGTTTAACTCCAGCTTTTATGCCAGTTTGGGCGTTTAACTCCCAATTAGGTGCCAGTTCCGGCGTTTAACGCTGGGAATTCTGAGGGTGACTTTGAACGCCGGTTTGGGCCATCAAATTTTGGGCAAAGTATGAACTATTATATATTGCTGGAAAGCCCAGGATGTCTACTTTCCAACGCCGTTGAGAGCGCGCCAATTGGGCTTCTGTAGCTCCAGAAAATCCACTTCGAGTGCAGGGAGGTCAGAATCCAACAGCATCTGCAGTCCTTTTGAGTCTCTGGATCAGATTTTTGCTCAGGTCCCTCAATTTCAGCCAGAAAATACCTGAAATCACAGAAAAACACACAAACTCATAGTAAAGTCCAGAAAAGTGAAATTTAATTAAAAACTAATAAAAATATAATAAAAACTAACTAGATCATATCAAAAACATACTAAAAACAATGCCAAAAAGTATACAAATCATCCGCTCATCAGTAAGGATGTTCATCTCCTTGCATCATAGGCAAGTTGAATGCTAACCTTACATTTTCCGGACTAAAATCCAAGTATTTCCCCCGAACCATAGTAAGATAATTCTTTGGATCCGGGTTCACACTTTGATCATGGTTCTTGGTGATCCATGCATTGGCATAGAACTCTTGAACCATCAAGATTCCGACTTGTTGAATGGGGTTGGTAAGAACTTCCCAACCTCTTCTTCGGATCTCATGGCGGATCTCCGGATATTCACCCTTTTTGAGTGAAAAGGGGACCTCGGGGATCACCTTCTTCAAGGCCACAACTTCATAGAAGTGGTCTTGATGCACCCTTGAGATGAATCTATCTATCTCCCATGACTCGGAGGTGGAAGCTTTTGCCTTCCCTTTCCTCTTTCTAGAGGTTTCTCCGGCCTTGGATGCCATAAATGGTTATGGAAAAACAAAAAGCAATGCTTTTACCACACCAAACTTAAAAGGTTTGCTCGTCCTCGAGCAAAAGAAGAAAGAAGAGAGTAGAAGAAGAAGAAATGAGGAAGAAGGGGGTGGCTTATGTATTCGGCCAAGGAGGGGGAGAAGTGGTGTTTAGGTTGTGTGAAAATGAAGGGGTGAAGAAGGGTTTATATAGGAGAGGGGGGAGATGAGGTTCGGCCATTATGGGTGGGTTTGGGAGGGAAAGTGGTTTGAATTTGAAGGGTGAGGTTGGTGGGGTTTGTGGGGATCCTGTGGGGTCCACAGATCCTGAAGTGTCAAGGAAAAGTCATCCCTGCACCAAATGGCACTCAAAATCACGTTTTGAGCCATTTCTGGCGTTAAACGCCGGGCTGGTGCCCATTCCTGGCGTTTAACGCCAGGTTCTTGCCCTTTTCTGGCGTTTAACGCCAGTCTGGTGCCCCTTTCTGGCGTTAAACGCCCAGAATGGTGCCAGACTGGGCGTTAAACGCCCAACTGCTAGCCTCACTGGCGTTTAAACGCCAGTGAATTCTTCCTCCAGGGTGTGCTGTTTTTCTTCCTGTTTTTCATTCTGTTTTTGCTTTTTTAATTGATTTTGTGACTTCTTATGATCATCAACCTACAAAAGACATAAAATAACAAAAGAAAATATATAAAATATAATCATTGCGTTGCCTCCCAACAAGCGCTTCTTTAATGTCAGTAGCTTGACAGAGGGCTTTCATGGAGCCTCACAGATACTCAGAGCAATGTTGGAACCTCCCAACACCAAACTTAGAGTTTGAATGTGGGGGTTCAACACCAAACTTTAGAGTTTGGTTGTGGCCTCCCAACACCAAACTTAGAGTTTGACTGTGGGGGCTCTGTTTGACTCTGATTTGAGAGAAGCTCTTCATGCTTCTTCTCCATGGTGACAGAGGGATATCCTTGAGCCTTAAACACAAAGGATTCTTCATTCACTTGAATGATCAGTTCACCTCCATCAACATCAATCACAGCCTTTGCTGTGGCTAGGAAGGGTCTGCCAAGGATGATGGTTTCATCCATGCACTTTCCAGTCTCTAGGACTATGAAATCAGTAGGGATGTAATGGTCTTCAACTTTTACCAAAACATTCTCTACAAGTCCATGAGCTTGTTTTCTTGAGTTGTCTGCCATCTCTAGTGAGATTCTTGCAGCTTGTACCTCAAAGATCCCTAGCTTCTCCATTACAGAGAGAGGCATGAGGTTTACACTTGACCCTAAGTCACACAGGGCCTTCTTGAAGGTCATGGTGCCTATGGTACAAGGTATGGAAAACTTCCCAGGATCTTGTCTCTTTTGAGGTAATTTCTGCCTAGACAAGTCATCCAGTTCTTTGGTGAGCAAAGGAGGTTCATCCTCCCAAGTCTCATTTCCAAATAACTTGTCATTTAGCTTCATGATTGCTCCAAGGTATTTAGCAACTTGCTCTTCAGTGACATACTCATCCTCTTCAGAGGAGGAATACTCATCAGAGCTCATGAAAGGCAGAAGTAAGTCCAATGGAATCTCTATGGTCTCATTTTGAGCCTCAGATTCCCATGGTTCCTCATTGGGGAACTCATTGGAGGTTAGTGCACGCCCATTGAGGTCTTCCTCAGTGGCGTTCACTGCCTCTTCTTCCTCTCCAAATTCGGCCATGTTAATGGCCTTGCACTCTCCTTTTGGATTTTCTTCTGTATTGCTTGGGAGAGTACTAGGAGGGAGTTCAGTAACTTTCTTGCTCAGCTGTCCCACTTGTGCCTCCAAATTCCTAATGGAAGACCTTGTTTCAGCCATGAAACTTTGAGTGGTTTTGATTAGATCAGAGACCATGGTTGCTAAGTCAGAGGGGCTCTGCTTAGAATTCTCTGTCTGTTGCTGAGAAGATGATGGAAAAGGCTTGCCATTGCTAAACCTGTTTCTTCCACCATTATTGTTGTTGAAACCTTGTTGAGGTCTCTCTTGATTCTTCCATGAGAAATTTGGGTGATTTCTCCATGAAGAATTATAGGTGTTTCCATAGGGTTCTCCTAGGTAATTCACCTCTTCCATTGAAGGGTTTTCAGGATCATAAGCTTCTTCTTCAGATGAAGCATCCTTAGTACTGCCTCGTGCATTTTGCATTCCAGACAGACTTTGAGAAATCAAATTGACTTGTTGAGTCAATATCTTGTTCTGAGCCAGTATGGAATTCAGAGCATCAATCTCAAGAACTCCTTTCTTCTGACTTGGCCCATTGTTCACAGGATTCCTTTCAGAAGTGTACATGAATTGGTTATTTGCAACCATTTCAATGAGCTCTTGAGCTTCTGTAGGCGTCTTCTTCAGATGAAGAGATCCTCCAGCAGAGCTATCCAAAGACATCTTGGACAGTTCAGATAGACCATCATAGAAAATACCTATGATGCTCCATTCAGAAAGCATGTCAGAAGGACATTTTCTGATTAGTTGTTTGTATCTTTCCCAAGCTTCATAGAGGGATTCTCCATCCTTCTGTCTGAAGGTTTGGACTTCCACTCTAAGCTTACTCAGTTTTTGAGGTGGAAAGAACTTTGCCAAGAAGGCATTGACTAGCTTTTCCCAAGAGTCCAGGCTTTCCTTAGGTTGAGAGTCCAACCATGTCCTAGCCCTGTCTCTTACAGCAAAAGGGAATAGCATTAGTCTGTAGACCTCAGGGTCAACCCCATTAGTCTTGACTGTGTCACAGATTTGCAAGAACTCAGCTAAAAACTGATGAGGATCTTCCAATGGAAGTCCATGGAACTTGCAATTCTGTTGCATTAGAGAAACTAATTGAGGCTTAAGCTCAAAGTTGTTTGCTCCAATGGCAGGGATAGAGATGCTTCTCCCATAGAAGTCGGGAGTAGGTGCAGTAAAGTCACCCAGCACCTTCCTTGCATTGTTGGCATTGTTGTTGTTTTTGGCTGCCATGGGTTCTTCTTCTTTGAAGAATTCGGTCAGGTCCTCAACAGAGAGTTGTGCCTTAGCTTCTCTTAGCTTTCGCTTCAAGGTCCTTTCAGGTTCAGGGTCAGCTTCAACAAGAATGCCTTTGTCTTTGTTCCTGCTCATATGAAAGAGAAGAGAACAAGGAAGTATGGAATCCTCTATGTCACAGTATAGAGATTCCTTGAGGTGTCAGAGGGAAAGAAAAATAGAAGAAAGAAGAAGGAGAAGAATTCGAACTTTAATTAGATGGAGTTCGAATTGTGCATTAAGAAGGAGTGATACTCCATAAATAGAAGGATGTGGGAAGGAGGGAAGAGAATTTTCGAAAATTAAGTTAAAAAGTTTGAAAACATTTTGAAAAACACTACTTGATTTTCGAAAATAAGAGTGGGAAAGAAATCAAGTGATTTTTGAAAAAGATTTTGAAATTAGAAATTAAAAAGATTTGATTGAAAACTAATTTGAAAAAGATGTGGTTAAGAAGATATGATTGAAAACAATTTTAAAAGATATGATTTGAAAACAATTTTTAAAAGATATGATTTGAAAACAATTTTAAAAGATATGATCTTAAAAATTAATGACTTGCCTAACAAGAAAAGATATGATTCAAACATTAAACCTTTCTCAACAGAAAAGGCAACAAACTTGAGATGTTCAATCAAATCATTAATTGTTAGTAAGTATCTTTGAAAAAGGAAAGAAATTGATTTTGAAAACATTCGATTGAAAGGATATGATTTGAAAAAGATTTGATTTTGAAAAACTTTGAAAACTTGAAAAAAAATTGATTTGAAAAACAAAATCTTCCCCCTAGTGCCATCCTGGCGTTAAACGCCCAGAATGGTATCTGTTCATACCCTGACCGAGCTCTCCTAACTCGGGAAGTTCGCAGAAGGTCCGACCTCGTCCCAAAGGCCCACGCCTAAGGTCGGACCTCGGACAAATAAAGAAGAAGGCCCATCAAAAGGAACGAAGCCCAAAACCTAAAGGCCGAAAAAGGCCTAGGAAAGGCGGTTCCACAAAAGATAGAGATAAGACTCCCAAAGATAAGATAAGATAAGAATATCTTATCCAGGGAAGATCACGACCAACCACTATAAATACACTGGAGCACCCAGGTATAACTCATACTCTAATTCTACTCAATATCTGCTTGGACCCATGCTAACTTAAGCATCGGAGTGTCATTGCAGGTACAACCCCCCGCCGCTCAGCACACCAAGCTCGGGTCACGGAACCCCTACCTCGGGTCTTGCCAGACGACCGAGCTACACGTTTCAGGTAACCCTCGGAACATTGGCGCCGTTGCCGGGGACCTGGAAGTCATCCCTTTACCATGGCGGACGACCCTCCCAACAATAACCACGCTACATCAGAACAAGAAGAGGAAATTGACACCGGAGAACGACCGGACAGCCCTCTATCACCACGCACTCCAGGAGGAAACAAACAGAATCGCCCAAAGACATCACTTCCAAACAAAAATCCACAAAATCCCGAAAAAGAAGAGAGCTCAGAAATTCTA
Organism: Arachis stenosperma; assembly: GCF_014773155.1. Classification (NCBI taxonomy): domain Eukaryota; kingdom Viridiplantae; phylum Streptophyta; class Magnoliopsida; order Fabales; family Fabaceae; genus Arachis; species Arachis stenosperma. The sequence goes on along the minus strand of NC_080386.1, from coordinate 14,839,372 downwards.
GAAGCAGTACGGGCACAGCAAAACCGACTGAAACAACTCGAAGAGGACATAAAAAAGCAGAAAGAAACTGAACAAGATTTGAGAAGGGAAGCTCGCAAGCGCAGAGAGTTAGAAGAAAAGCTGCGGAAGATAGAGGCCGAGTTGAAAGACCGGACGGAACGCGGCACCACCCCCGAAAACAACCATGATCCCTTCACGCAAGAGATCATGAAGAAAAAGGTACCGCGAAACTTCAAACCACCTGATATGGATCTCTACGACGGCACCACCGACCCAAGTCACCACCTCAGCAACTTCTGAAGCAAAATGTACCTGGTCGACGCCTCCGACGCGATTCGGTGCAAAGCCTTCCCCACCACTCTCACCAAGTCGGCCATGAAGTGGTTCGACAACCTGCCACCAGGATCAATCTCCAGCTTCGAGGACCTAACCAAAAAATTCCTAACAAGGTTCTCTATTCAAAAGGACAAGGCAAAACATGCCCCCAGTCTACTCGGGATCAAACAGGGTAACCATGAAACTCTCTGAGAATACATGGAGCGATTCAACAAAGCCTGCCTGGACATACAACACTTGCCCACTGAAGCAGCCATCATGGGACTAGCAAACGGCCTAAAAGAAGGACCATTTAGCCAATCCCTATCCAAACGATACCCGACCTCCTTATACGAGGTGCAAGAGCGGGCAGAAAAATATATCAACATGGAGGAAACCTCCCAGCTAAGAGACTCTTCTAGGAAGGAATCAACCTACCCACTCCGAGACCGAGATCGAGAACAGAAAAAGAAAGAAGAGTCCAACTCGGACAAACCACGGAAGTACCATAGCTACACTCCCCTCCGAGTTTCCCTGGTAGACGTCTACAGAGAGGTATGCCACACCGAAAAAATCCCACCGCCCCGACCTTTAAAACACAAGAGAGCGGGGAGAGATCGGTCCGAATACTATGAATACCACAAGCTCTACGGTCATTCTACTAATGACTGCCACGACCTGAAGAATGTTATAGAAAAGCTAGCCAGAGAAGGAAAACTCGACAGATACATAGCGGAAAAAGGAGAAGAGACCAAAAAGAGAAGGAGGGGAGATAACGAGGATCGGGCCGAACAGACCCTGCGAACCCCTGAAAGGCACATACACATGAAAAACGGAGGTTTTGCAGGCGGAGGAACATCCAGATCCTCGCGAAAAAGACACCTCAAAGAGATCTATCATGTCCGAGAAGACAATCCCCTGCCCGAGCTGCCAACCATCTCATTTACCCAAGAAGATGCTCAGGGGATAATACCCGGCCACGACGATCCTATGGTGATCACCATTATCCTAGCAAACGCCAACTTACATCGAACCCTGATTGACCAAGGAAGCTCAGCAGATATCCTGTTCAAAGCGGCCTTCGACAAGCTCGGACTTGAAGAAAAAGAGCTAAAGGCCTATCCCTCCGACCTATTTGGGCTAGGGGACACCCCGATCCACCCTTAGGATACATCTCGCTACACACTACCTTCGGAAGAGGCGAGCAATCTAAAACGTTAAGCATCGACTACATTATAGTCGACGTTACCTCAGCATACAATGCCCTCATTGGGCGACCAACCCTAAACAGACTGGCAGCTGTGGTATCAACCCCACACCTCTGTATGAAGTTCCCTACCGCAAAGGGAATCGCCACCCTAAAAGGCGACCAAAAATTAGCACGGCGATGCTACAACGAAAGTCTAAGCCTAAAGGGAAAGAAGTCAACACAATAGAACTCGGGCGAGTTCAAACCGAGAAGACCTTCGGCCACAACCAGAGGGAGAAACCGAAAGGATCCAAATCGGGAACACCTGAAAAAGTAACAAACATTGGAGCAAACCTCGAAGCAGGCCTAAAGGAGGAACTCATAACCCTCTTAAGGGAGAATTCCGACCTCTTCGCCTGGAAGGCCTCCGACATGCCAGGCATAAGTCCCGACCTGATGTGCCATAAGCTATCAGTATACCCGGGATCCAGACCCGTCCAACAGAGACGCCGGAAGCTCGGACCCGAGCGCATGCAGGAAATAGAAGAACAGGTACAAGCACTGCTAGATGCAGGATTCATTAGGGAAGTAAAATATCCCCTATGGCTCGCAAACGTGGTCCTGGTAAAAAAGCCCAACGGAAAATGGAGGATGTGCGTCGATTACACGGATCTCAACAAAGCCTGCCCCAAAGACCCATATCCACTACCAAACATCGACGCCTTAGTCGACGCAGCCTCAGGCTACAGATATCTCTCCTTCACGGATGCATACTCGGGATACAATCAAATCCCGATGTACGGACCCGACCAAGAAAAGACCTCGTTCATAACCCCAAGGGCAAACTACTGCTACGTAGTAATGCCCTTCGGGCTGAAGAACGCCGGGGCAACCTACCAGAGGCTAATGAACAAAGTATTCTCAGAGCACATCGGGCTACAGCTAGAAGTGTACGTCGACGATATGCTGGTAAAGACACAAGAAGACAGAAACTTGGTTCCCGACCTCACAAGTGTCTTCGGCACCCTCAGGAAACACAACATGAGACTTAACCCGACCAAGTGCACCTTCGCCGCAGAAGCCGGAAAGTTCTTAGGCTTCATGCTGACTCAAAGAGGCATCGAAGCAAACCGGACAAATGCCAAGCGATACTCAAAATGAAGAGCCCGACGTGTGTCAAAGAAGTACAACAACTAAATGGAAGGCTAGCCGCCCTATCAAGATTCTTGGCAGGATCAGCGATAAAATCACTACCTCTCTACTCACTCCTAAAGAAAGGAAAACCCTTCTCATGGACCCCGGAGTGCGAAAAAGCCTTCCAAGAATTCAAGGAATTCCTCGGGCAGCCACCAATCCTAACCCGACCTTTAAAAGGGGAAGAGCTCGTATTATACCTCTCGGTCGGACATCGGGCAGTTGCTTCAGCATTAATACGAGAAAATGACCGAGGACAACACCCCATATACTTCGTAAGCAAGGCACTACAAGGGGCCGAATTAAACTATCAGAAAATAGAGAAATTCGCCTACGCCCTAGTATTCACGGCTCGGAGGCTCCGTCCCTACTTTCAAGCCCACACCATCAAAGTCCGGACGAACCAACCCATGAGACACATCCTACAAAAAAACAGACATGGCAGGACGAATCCTACAATGGGCGGTGGAACTGTCCGAGTTCGACCTCCACTATGAAGCCCGGACTGCCATAAAATCTCAATATCTAGCCGACTTCATCGCAGAATATACTGAGACCCCGGGAACCCCACTCTCGTGGAATCTGTATGTCGACGGGTCCTCAAACAAAACAGGAAGCGGAGCCGGTGTTATACTCGAAAGCGACCAAGGAACACAGATAGAGCTATCCTTAAAATTCGAGTTCCAGGCTTCAAACAACCAAGCCGAATACGAGGCCCTACTAGCAGGACTAAAGCTAGCCGAAGAGGTCGGAGCCCAGAGAATCACGATCTTCAGCGACTCCCAGGTCGTCACATCACAAGTAAATGGAAGTTACCAGGCCAAAGACCCTACTATGAAAAAATACCTGGACCAAACACAGGCACAATTACGACACTTCCCGGAAATACAAATCCAGCACATACCTCGGGAACAAAATGCCCGGGCAGACGCCCTCTCGAAGCTCGCTAGCACCAAGCCCGGAGGCAACAACAGAAGCCTTCTCCAAGAAACCCTACAATCTCCCTCCGTGCTAAGAGAGGAAGAAACGTTAAATATATCCAACCAACAGCAAGGATGGATGACCCCCATACTCAACTACCTGAAGTCGGGAACTCTCCCCATAGAAAGGAAAGAAGCTAAAAGGCTTACAAAGGACGCCCAGAATTATACGCTAATTCACGACGTATTATACAGAAGAGGATTCTCAAATCCCCTCCTTAGGTGCGTTCCGACCTCAGAAACAAAGGGCGTCCTCGAAGAAGTCCACGAAGGCATGTGTGGGAACCATCTCGGAGCTCGGGCACTATCCAAGAAAGTAGTCAGGGCCGGGTTCTACTGGCCGACCTTACAAAGAGACGCGACAGAGTTTGTGAAAATATGCCCCCCTGCCAAAAACACGCCAATTTTCACAAGGCACCGCCCGAAGACCTTATCAGCATCACTGCGCCATGGCCCTTCGCAAAATGGGGACTCGACCTACTCGGCCCGTTTCCACAAGGACCGGGGCAAGTCAAATACCTCATAGTAGGGGTCGACTACTTCACAAAGTGGATCGAAGCTGAACCCTTAGCCACTATTACGGCTCAGAAAAGCCGTAAATTCCTATACAAAAACATCGTCACGAGGTTCGGAGTCCCCTACTCCATCACAACAGACAATGGAACACAGTTCACGGACACAAGTTTTCAGAACTTGGTGGCCGAACTAAAAATCAAACAACAATTCACATCGGTCGAGCACCCACAAGCCAATGGACAAGCAGAGGCTGCAAATAAAGTCATCTTGGCCGGGTTAAAGCGAAGACTCCAAGAGGCCAAAGGGGCGTGGGCCGACGAACTCCCCCAGGTACTATGGGCATATCGGACAACCCCGCACTCTACAACGGGAGAATCTCCATTCCGGCTAGCTTACGGGATGGAGGCAATGATTCCTATCGAAATAGATGAAGGGTCGCCCAGAGTCATCTTCTACAACGAAAGAGGCAACCCACAGGCACAAAGGGAAGAACTCGACCTCCTCCCCGAGGTCCGAGAAAGAGCCCGAATCCGAGAAGAAGCCTTAAAATGGCGGACGGCCCTCAGATACAATCAAAAGGTAATAAAGCGAAGCTTCTCCAGTCACGACCTGATTCTAATCCGAAATGACATCGGAACACAAAAGTCGGGAGAAGGAAAGCTAGCCGCAAATTGGAAAGGGCCCTACAAGGTAACAGAAGTCTTAGGGACAGGCTACTACAAAATATCCGACCTAGAAGGCAACGAGCTGCCCAGGACCTGGCACGCCTGTAATCTAAGACGGTACTACAGCTAGAAAAACTTAACCCGAGGTGTACTCTTTTTCCCTACGAGGGTTTTTTAATGAGACACCCGGTTAAGTAGGATACCCGACCTAAAAGGTAAACACTTTGTAAATATTCTTTCTTTTAATACTAATCAAATTTCTCTATTTTTCTCTTCCTCATGATGAAGCAAATCCTAGAAAGTACCCACCAAGGCGCATTAATTTATGCTCGGCAAAACGCAAAAAATCATTTGCCAAGAGACCATACAAGGTCGGCAAAGATAAAGCGACGAGGTTCAAATTAATGTGAGAAGTTATAAAGTAACTCTGAAATGGCTCGAAAAGCCAAATAAAAAAGAGGTTACAAAAATAACTTAAAAAGGCCGACCAAACGACGAAGTCGGACCCAACAAAGGGAAAAGTATAAAGTAACTCTAAAATGGCTCAAAAAGCCAAATAAAAAGAGATTACAGAAATAACTCAAAAGAACCGACCAACGACAAAGTCGGACCTAACAAAAAGGAGGTACTCGAGCACCCGATGTCCGAGAAAAAGCTCGGCCCGAGAAAGAAGCCTTAAAACGGCAAGAACCAGGATTTCGAAAAACGCTTACTAAAAAGTTGCTTTACAAAAAGCAACTAAAAAGTACAAAGCGAAAAGAACGAAATCGAAAGAAGTTTCAAAACGCTAGCTAAAAAGTTGTTGTCCGAAAAACAACTAAAAAGCACGAAAGCGGAGACATAAAGTCAAAACGCTAGCTAAAAAGTTGTTGTCCGAAAAACAACTAAAAAGCACGAAAGCGGAGACATAAAGTCAAAACGCTAGCTAAAAAGTTGTTGTCCGAAAAACAACTAAAAAGCACGAAAGCGGAGACATAAAGTCAAAACGCTAGCTAAAAAGTTGTTATCCGAAAAACAACTAAAAGCACGGAAGCGGAAACATAAAGTCAAAACGCTAGCTAAAAAGTTGTTATCCGAAAAACAACTAAAAAGCACGAAAGCGGAGACATAAAGTCAAAACGCTAGCTAAAAAGTTGTTGTCCGAAAAACAACTAAAAAGCACGAAAGCGGAGACATAAAGTCAAAACGCTAGCTAAAAAGTTGTTATCCGAAAAACAACTAAAAAGCACGGAAGCGGAAACATAAAGTCAAAACGCTAGCTAAAAAGTTGTTATCCGAAAAAAACTAAAAAGCACGGAAGCGGAAACATAAAGTCAAAACGCTAGCTAAAAAGTTGTTATCCGAAAAACAACTAAAAAGCACGAAAGCGGAAACATAAAGTCAAAACGCTAGCTAAAAAGTTGTTATTCGAAAAACAACTAAAAAGCACGAAGGCAGAAACCAAAGGTCAAGACACAAACACCGCATAATAAAGTCACCACAAGTGGCTAAATAAAAGCAAAAGGTGTCCAAAAGTGTTCACAAAAGCCATCCAACAAAAAGCCCACAGGCCGGGCAAACCACTAAAAAGATCACAGAGGATCAAGGTCCTTTCCGGTCTCCGCATCAACAGAAGGCTGCGGAGGGAACATCGAAATCGGGACTGCATCGACAGCACCATCATCCCGGCTTGAAACCTCCACACCAGATCTATCCTCAGCCAAAGGTGAAGTCGGGTTCACAACCGGAACCTCGGGGTCGGACACCGGAGCCTTGTGGTCGGACACCGGAACCTCATCCTCGGCAGGAGCAGGAACAATCTTTCCCTCCACAACAATGTTTTCCGTACTGAATAAGCTCAGATCCAGGTCGGGAGCAAGAACCCAGACCTGATCCCTCAAATTCACAAACATAGCATCCATACCCTTGGCCACATTATCTTCCAGCTCGTAAAAATCATCCCGAGCAGACTGCAACTTCTCCTTCGTCTCCACAAGCTCGGCATACAGCTTAGTATAGTTCTCCGTCGCCACCCTCGCCATCTCCTCAGATGTCTTCGCTGCCGCCACAGCCGCGGTGGCCCTAGTTTTCTCTTCCTCCAAAGAGGCCTCCAGCTCAGTAATCCTGGCAGCCTTCAGTTGACTAATCTTATCAAGCTCGGACCGTGCCTTCTCAAGTCGGGAGCTGGTCGCCCCAAGGGGAGCTTTCTTGAACTCCCGAGCAATAGCGGCATGAAGACTAGCCATCCGAACACAGCTCCGCGCCATATACTGAAAGTGATGCTCCATAGACGCATCATCAGTAGAAATAAAGGTCTGGGGGAGAATGTGTTGCTCAATCCAACCAAGAGCGTCAAAATCCTTATCATTGAAACCGGCAAGCTCTTGAGAGGTCTTCTGCTTCTTGGGGGGAGGACCCGAGGTCGAAGACGGAGAAAGGTGACCGGGTCCGGAGGTCGGAGGATCTTGAGTTATAGCTCGGAACTGAGGAGTCGGAATGGTCTTCGACCGAGTCTGAACACCCACGGTAGTCTTCTGCGGAGAAGATCGGGCAGAGGCCTCAGCCTCGATATTCCGAGCAGCCGCAGACTTCTTCGACCGACGAAGGAACTTCATGGAATCAGCCTGAGAAGACATCTCTGCAGAAACAAAAGAAAGGGATTATCACAACGGAAAAACCTCCAAAACGAAGCCAAAATACTAAGATGAAATCTCAAAGAGGTCGGGAACTACCTAACTCGGAACGGAGAAGGCTTGGATCTCCCAACATTTTCTTCGTATCCAAGTGAGGTGCCGACCCCATAAACTGCTCAACACACCCACAAAAGCCTGCTCCACCTCATCTAGACTCTCAAAAGTATACTTAACCGACACTACATTCTCCTGCCAACAAAGAGGAAAAGAAGGCTCCCCACTCTCATCTAGAAAGAAAGGTCGGACATCTCCAGCAGCCCGGACCTTGAAATAGTAGTTCTTGAAATCATGAAACGACTCATCATACAAGGTACAAAACTTCTTTCCCAGGTTAGCCCTAAAAGAGACCCAGGACACCTTCCCAGCACCCGACCCCGGCTTCGTCAACACGAACAGATAGGAAAAAAGAGAAACAGAAGGGGAGACGCCCAAAAACTGACACAAAAGTTGAAACAGCTTTAAAAACGCCCAAGAATTTGGATGGAGTTGCGTAGGGGCAAGGTTACAAGACCAAAGGACCTCGGACTCCAAGTCGGTAAAAGGAAGTCGTACACCCAGCTTAGAGAAAAAACAATCGTAAGCATAAAAGAATAGCTTCTCGGAACTTTCTAAAGGCGGGAAGCACACTCTCTCCTCGGACTCCGGGGCTACTAGCTCATAATCCCGCTCAGACTCCCTGTTCTCACAAATACTACACTCCTACGGAACCTAACTAGATACTCAGAATCTACAACAGAAGGGACCCTTAGAGGAACAGGATCTACCCAACCAAGACCACTCGGAATCTTGGTCGACATTGCTTGAAACACCTTTCGAGACATAAAAAATCTTGCCTACAAAGAAGAATACAACAGCAAGCCAAAAATCACATAATAGGCAGACAGCAAAAAACCCATTCAGCAGAAGCAAGAAAACAAAAGTTCTTTTAGAAGAAAAAATGCAGTAACCCGAAAAAAGTACCAAGAGAAAAGAGCCCCCCCCACATACAAACAACCAAAACAATGGCGGCGCCTCTTTTCGGGGCAACCCCAGCATAGAAGAAAAAGAAACAAAAGCATATGTGCACAGCGAAAGTAAAGACGAGAAACAAACCTGGAAGAAAGGAAGAAGACGGCGAGCTCCGATGCAAGAAGAACGAAAACAGCGGCGCAGAGGAAACCCCGAAAAACAACGCACAGAAAGAATCGGAGAAGAAGAACAGAGAGAAAGAAGGAAGATGCTCGAAAGAGAGGTGGCGAAAAACCCAGAAAAAGGGAAAGGGAACAGAATAAACAAAGAAAATGAGGAAAGGGGCAAATAAATAATGCCTTCACAGAGCCCGAATGGAAATCGAGGAGAAACGGTAAAAAGCAATAAATGCTGAAACGGCCATTTTCAAATTTTGAAAAGACGACTATGCCCGAGCTCGACCTCTCAAAAGGACGAACTCGGACAGGGGCACTGTTCATACCCTGACCGAGCTCTCCTAACTCGGGAAGTTCGCAGAAGGTCCGACCTCGTCCCAAAGGCCCACGCCTAAGGTCGGACCTCGGACAAATAAAGAAGAAGGCCCATCAAAAGGAACGAAGCCCAAAACCTAAAGGCCGAAAAAGGCCTAGGAAAGGCGGTTCCACAAAAGATAGAGATAAGACTCCCAAAGATAAGATAAGATAAGAATATCTTATCCAGGGAAGATCACGACCAACCACTATAAATACACTGGAGCACCCAGGTATAACTCATACTCTAATTCTACTCAATATCTGCTTGGACCCATGCTAACTTAAGCATCGGAGTGTCATTGCAGGTACAACCCCCCGCCGCTCAGCACACCAAGCTCGGGTCACGGAACCCCTACCTCGGGTCTTGCCAGACGACCGAGCTACACGTTTCAGGTAACCCTCGGAACAGTATCCATTCTGGCGTTTAACGCCCAAAATGCTACCTTTTTGGGCGTTAAACGCCCAACCAGGTACCCTGGCTGGCGTTTAAACGCCAGTCTGTCCTTCTTCACTGGGCGTTTTGAACGCCCAGCTTTTCTGTGTAATTCCTCTGCTGCATGTTCTGAATATTCAGTCCCCTGTACTATTGACTTGAAAATAGAACCAAGATCAAATAAACAAGGCATGCAAGACACCAAACTTAAGATTAGACACTAGACTCAAACAAGAAAGATAAAGTATTTTTGGTTTTTATGATTTTGTGAATTTTTTTGTGCTTTTTCGAAAATTATATGAAAATAGAAAATAAAGGTTTCAGAATTCTCAATTTGGATTTCCAGGAATCATTGCAATGCTAGTCTAAGACTCCGGTCCAGGAATTAGACATGGCTTCACAGCCAGCCAAGCTTTCAAAGAAAGCTTCGGTCCAAAACACTAGACATGGCTGGTGCACGAAATTGTGATCAATACTTTTCAAAACATAAACAATCCCTAGTAATGGCTCCAAAGACTTGGTGCTCAATACCATGGCATAAACACAACTTCGCACAACTAACCAGCAAGTGCACTGGGTCGTCCAAGTAATAAACCTTACGCGAGTAAGGGTCGATCCCACGGAGATTGGTGGTATGAAGCAAGCTATGGTCATCTTGTAAATCTCAGTCAGGCAGACTCAAATGTATAATGGTGATGAACGAAAATAACATAAAAGATAAGGATAGGGATACTTATGTATATCATTGGTGTAAGAGCTTCAGACAAGTGTATGAAGATGCCTTCCCTTCCATCTCTCTGCTTTCCTAATGTCTTCATCCAATCCTTCTTACTCCTTTCCATGGCAAGCTCGTGTAGGGTTTCACCGTTGTCAATGGCTACCTCCCATCCTCGCAGTGAAAGCTAATGCACGCACTCTGTCACAATACTGCCAATCACCGGTGTGGTTCCCTCCCCTACCGGAATAGAATCCCTCTTTTGCGTCTGTCACTAACGTCCAGTAGGTTACAGGTTTGAAGCACGTCACAGTCATTCAATCATTGAATCCTACTCAGAATACCACAGACAAGGTTAGACCTTCCGGATTCTCTTGAATGCCGCCATCAGTTCTTGCCTATACCACGAAGACTCTGATCTCACGGAATGGCTGGCTCGTTTGTCAGGCGAGCACTCGGTTGTCAGGCGATCAACCATGCATCATGCAATCAGAAATCCAAGAGATATTCACCAAGCCTCGAATGCTTGTAGAACAAGAATGGTTGTCAGTCACCTTGTTCATAGGTGAGAATGATGATGAGTGTCAATCACCACCTTCATCAAGTTGAAGAACAAGTGATATCTTGGTAAAAGAACAAGCGGAATTGAATAGAAGAACAATAGTAATCGCATTAATACTCGAGGTACAGCAGAGCTCGACACCTTAATCTATGGTGTGTAGAAACTCCACCGTTGAAAATACATAAGAACAAGGTCTAGGCATGGCCGAATGGCCAGCCTCCCCAAATGATCTAAGATAGCATAAAATTAGAAGATAGCTACCAAGATATGTAATACAATAGTAAAAGGTCCTACTTATAGAAAACTAGTAGCCTAAGGTGTACAGAGATGAGTAAATGACATAAAAATCCACTTCCGGGCCCACTTGGTGTGTGCTTGGGCTGAGCAATGAAGCATTTTCGTGTAGAGACTTGTCTTGGAGTTAAACGCCAGCTTTTATGCCAGTTTGGGCGTTTAACTCCCATTTAGGTGCCAGATCCGGCGTTTAACGCTGGAATTTCTTGAGGTGACTTTGAACGCCGGTTTGGGCCATCAAATCTTGGGCAAAGTATAAACTATCATATATTGCTGGAAAGCCCAGGATGTCTACTTTCCAACGCCGTTGAGAGCGAGCCAATTGGGCTTCTGTAGCTCCAGAAAATCCACTTCGAGTGCAGGGAGGTCAGAATCCAACAGCATCTGCAGTCCTTTTCAGTCTCTGAATCAGATTTTTGCTCAGGTCCCTCAATTTCAGCCAGAAAATACCTGAAATCACAGAAAAACACACAAACTCATAGTAAAGTCCAGAAAAGTGAATTTTAACTAAAAACTAATAAAAATATACTAAGAACTCAACTAAAACTACTAAAAACATACTAAAAACAATGCCAAAAAGCATACAAATTATCCGCTCATCACAACACCAAACTTAAATTGTTGCTGTCCCAAGCAACTAAAGATCAAATAAGATAAAAAGAAGAGAATATGCAATGAACTCCAAAAACATCTATGAAGATCAGTATTAATTAGATGAGCGGGGCTTTTAGCTTTTTGCCTCTGAATAGTTTTGGCATCTCACTTTATCCTTTGGAACTCAGAATGATTGGCTTCTTTAGGAACTCAGAATCCAGATAGTGTTATTGATTCTCCTAGTTAAGTATGATGATTCTTGAACATAGCTACTTTATTGAGTCTTGGCTGTGGCCCAAAGCACTCTGTCTTCCAGTATTACCACCGGATACATACATGCCACAGACACATAATTGGGTGAACCTTTTCAGATTGTGACTCAGCTTTGCTAAAGTCCCCAACTAGAGGTGTCCAGGGTTCTTAAGCACACTCTTATTGCCTTGGATCACAACTCTCTTTTTTTTCTTTTTCTTTCTTTTTTTTCGGTTTTTTTTTTCGTTTGCTTCTTTTTTTTGGTATTCACTGCTTTTTCTTGCTTCAAGAATCATTTTTTTATGATTTTTCAGATCCTCAGTAACATGTCTCCTTTTTCATCATTCTTTCAAGAGCCAATATTCATGAATCACAAATTCAAAAGACATATGCACTGTTTAAGCATACATTCAGAGAACAAAAGTGTTGCCACCACATCTAAATAATTAAACTGTTATAAAATTCAAAATTCATGCAATTCTTTTCCTTTTCAATTAAGAACAATTCTCAAGAAAGGTGATGGATTCATAGGACATTCATAACTTTAAGGCATAGACACTAAGACACTAATGATCACAAGACACAAACATGGATAAACATAAGCATAAAAAAAATTCGAAAAACAGAAGAATAAAGAACAAGGAAATCAAGGAACGGGTCCACCTTAGTGATGGCGGCTCTTCCTTCCTCTTGAAGGTCCTATGGAGTGCTTGAGCTCCTCAATGTCTCTTCCTTGCCTTTGTTGCTCCTCTCTCATGATTCTTGATCTTCTCTTATTTCATGGAGGAGAATGGAGTGTTCTTGGTACTCCACCCTTAGTTGTCCCATGTTGGAACTCAATTCTCCTAGGGAGGTGTTTAGTTGCTCCCAATAGTTTTGTGGAGGAAAGTGCATCCCTTGAGGCATCTCAGGGATCTCATGATGAGAGGGGTCTCTTGTGTGCTCCATCCTTTTCTTGGTAATGGGCTTATCCTCATCAATGGTGATGTCTCCCTCTATGTCAACTCCAACTGAATAACAGAGGTGACAAATGAGTGAGGAAAGGCTAACCTTGCTAAGGTAGAGGACTTATCCGCCACCTTGTAGAGTTCTTGGGCTATGACCTCATGAACTTCCACTTCTTCTCCAATCATGATGCTATGGATCATGATGGCCCGGTCTAAAGTAACTTCGGACCGGTTGCTAGTGGGAATGATTGAGCGTTGGATAAACTCCAACCATCTCTAGCACGGGTTTGAGGTCATGCCTTCTCAATGAACCGGCTTGCCTCTTGAATCTCTCTTCCATGTGCGCCCTCTTCACATATGGTTGTGAGGACTTGGTCCAACCTTTGATCAAGTTGACCTTCTTGTGTAAGGATGTTCATCTCCTTGCATCATAGGCAAGTGAACGCCACCCTCACACTTTCCGGACTAAAATCCAAGTATTTCCCCCGAACCTTAGTAAGATAATTCTTGGATCCGGGTTCATACTTTGATCATGGTTCTTGGTGATCCATGCATTGGCATAGAACTCTTGAACCATCAAGATTCCAACTTGTTGCATGGGGTTGGTAAGTACTTCCCAACCTCTTCTTTGGATCTCTTGGCGGATCTCCGGATGTTCACCCTTTTTGAGTGAAAAGGGGACCTCGGGGATCACCTTCTTCAAGGCCACAACTTCATAGAAGTGGTCTTGATGCACCCTTGAGATGAACCTATCCATCTCCCATGACTCGGAGGTGGAAGCTTTTGCCTTCCCTTTCCTCTTTCTAGAGGTTTCTCCGGCCTTGGATGCCATAATGGTTATGAAAAAGCAATGCTTTTACCACACCAAACTTAAAATGTTTGCTCGTCCTCGAGCAAAAGAAGAAAGAAGAGAGTAGAAGAAGAAGAAATGAGGAAGAGGGAGATGGTGGTGTATTCGGCCAAATAAGGGGAGAAGTGTTGTTTTGGTTGGTGAATGGGGGAAGAAGAGAGAGAGTGGTGGTGGGGTTGGTGGGGATCCTGTGGGGTCCACAGATCCTGTGGTGTCAAGGAAAAGTCATCCCTGCACCAAATGTTGCTCAAAATCACGTTTTGAGCCATTTCTGGCGTTAAACGCCGGGCTGGTGCCCATTCCTGGCGTTTAACGCCAGGTTCTTGCCCTTTTCTGGCGTTTAACGCCAGTCTGGTGCCCCTTTCTGGCGTTAAACGCCCAGAATGGTGCCAGACTGGGCGTTAAACGCCCAACTGCTAGGTTTACTGGCGTTTGAACGCCAGCAACATCTTCCTCCAGGGTGTGCTGTTTTTCTTCCTGTTTTTCATTTTGTTTTGCTTTTCAATGGATTTTGTGACTTCTTTGATCATCAACCTACAAAAAAACATAAAATAACAAAAGAAATATAAATTATAATCATTGGGTTGCCTCCCAACAAGCGCTTCTTTAATGTCAGTAGCTTGACAGAGGGCTCTCATGGAGCCTCACAGATACTCAGAGCAATGTTGGAACCTCCCAACACCAAACTTAGAGTTTGAATGTGGGGGTTCAACACCAAATTTAGAGTTTGGTTGTGGCCTCCCAACACCAAACTTAGAGTTTGACTGTGGGGGCTCTTCTTGACTCTGATTTGAGAGAAGCTCTTCATACTTCAGCTCTATGGTGACAGAGGGATATCCTTGAGCCTTAAACACAAAGGATTCTTCATTCACTTGAATGATCAGTTCACCTCCATCAACATCAATCACAGCCTTTGCTGTGGCTAGGAAGGGTCTGCCAAGGATGATGGTTTCATCCATGCACTTCCCAGTCTCTAGGACTATGAAATCAGCAGGAATGTAGTGGTCTTCAACCTTTACCAAAACATTCTCTACAAGTCCATGAGCTTATTTTCTTGAGTTGTCTGCCATCTCTAATGAGATTCTTGCAGCTTGTACCTCAAAGATCCCTAGTTTCTCCATTACTGAGAGAGGCATGAGGTTTACACTTGACCCTAAGTCACACAGGGCCTTCTTGAAGGTCATGGTGCCTATGGTACAAGGTATGGAAAACTTCCCAGGATCTTGTCTCTTTTGAGGTAATTTCTGCCTAGACAAGTCATCCAGTTCTTTGGTGAGCAAAGGAGGTTCATCCTCCCAAGTCTCATTTCTAAATAACTTGTCATTTAGCTTCATGATTGCTTCAAGGTACTTAGCAACTTGCTCTTCAGTGACATACTCATCCTCTTCAGAGGAAGAATACTCATCAGAGCTCATGAAAGGCAGAAGTAAGTCCAATGGAATCTCTATGGTCTCATTTTGAGTCCCAGATTCCCATGGTTCCTCATTGGGGAACTCATTGGAGGCTAGTGCACGCCCATTGAGGTCTTCCTCAGTGGCGTTCACTGCCTCTCCATCCTCTCTAAATTCGGCCATATTGATGGCTTTGCACTCTCCTTTTGGATTTTCTTCTGTGTTGCTTGGGAGAGTACTTGGAGGGAGTTCAGTAACTTTCTTGCTCAGCTGTCCCACTTGTCCTTCCAAATTTCTAATGGAGGACCTTGTTTCATTCATGAAACTTTGAGTGGTTTTGATTAGATCAAAGACCATGGTTGCTAAGTCAGAGGGGTTCTGCTTAGGATTCTCTGTCTGTTGCTGAGAAGATGATGGAAAAGGTTTGCCATTGTTAAACCTGTTTCTTCCACCATTATTATTGAAACCTTGTTGAGGTCTCTCTTGATTCTTCCATGAGAGATTTGGATGATTTCTCCATGAAGAATTATAGGTGTTACCATAGGGTTCTCCTAGGTAATTCACCTCTTCCATTGAAGGGTTCTCAGGATCATAAGCTTCTTTCTCAGATGAAGCCTCCTTAGTACTGCGTGGTGCATTTTGCATTCCAGATAGACTTTGAGAAATCAAATTGACTTGTTGAGTCAATATTTTATTCTGAGCCAAAATGGCGTTCAGAGTGTCAATCTCAAGAACTCCTTTCTTCTGACTAGTTCCATTGTTCACAGGATTCCTTTCAGAAGTGTACATGAATTGGTTATTTGCAACCATTTCAATGAGCTCTTGAGCCTCTGTAGGCGTCTTCTTCAGATGAAGAGATCCTCCAGCAGAGCTATCCAAAGACATCTTGGATAGTTCAGAGAGACCATCATAGAAAATACCTGTGATGCTCCATTCAGAAAGCATGTCAGAAGGACATTTTCTGATCAATTGTTTGTATCTTTCCCAAGCTTCATAGAGGGATTCACCATCCTTCTGTCTGAAGGTTTGGACTTCCACTCTAAGCTTACTCCATCTTTGTGGTGGAAAGAACTTTGCCAAGAAGGCATTGACTAGCTTTTCCCAAGAGTCCAGGCTTTCTTTAGGTTGAGAGTCCAACCATATTCTAGCTTTGTCTCTTACAGCAAAAGGGAATAGCATCAGTCTATAGACCTCAGGGTCAACCCCATTAGTCTTGACTGTGTCACAGATTTGCAAGAATTCAGCTAAGAACTGATGAGGATCTTCCATTGGAAGTCCATGGAACTTGCAATTCTGTTGCATTAGAGAAACTAATTGAGGCTTAAGCTCAAAGTTGTTTGCTCCAATGGCAGGGATAGAGATGCTTCTCCCATAAAAATCAGGGGTAGGTGCAGTAAAGTCACCCAGCACCTTCCTTGCATTGTTGGCATTGTTGTTGTTTTCGGCTGCCATGGGTTCTTCTTCCTCGAAGAATTCGGTCAGGTCCTCTAAAGAGAGTTGTGCTTTGGCTTCTCTTAGCTTTCTCTTCAAGGTCCTTTCGGGTTCAGGGTCAGCTTCAACAAGAATGCCTTTGTCTTTGCTCCTGCTCATATGAAAGAGAAGAGAACAAGAAAATGTGGAATCCTCTATGTCACAGTATAGAGATTCCTTGAGGTGTCAGAGGGAAAGAGAAATAGAAAGAAGAAGGAGAAGAAGAATTCGAACTTTACTTAGGTAAGGTTCGAATTGTGCATTGAGAAGGAGTGGTACTCCATAAATAGAAGGATGTGAGAAGGAGGGAAGAAGATTTTTGAAATTAAATTAAAATATTTTGAAAACATTTTTGAAAAATATTAATTGATTTTCGAAAATCAAAGTGGAAAAGAAACCAAGTGATTTTTGAAAAAGATTTTTAAATTGGAAATCAAAAAGATTTGATTGAAAACTATTTTGAAAAAGATGTGGTTAAGAAGATATGATTGAAAAGTTATGGTTTTAAAAAGATTTGATTTGAAAACAATTTTAAAAGATATGATTTGAAAACAATTTTAAAAAAAGATATGATTTTAAAAATTAATGACTTGCCTAACAAGAAAAGATATGATTCAAACATAAAACCTTCCTCAACAGAAAAGGCAAAAAAAATGTTCAATCAAATCATTGATTGTTAGTAAGTATCTTTGAAAAAGGAAAGAAATTGATTTTGAAAACATTTGATTGAAAAGATATGATTTGAAAAAGATTTGATTTTGAAAAACTTTGAAAACTTGAAAAAAAATTGATTTGAAAACAAAATCTTCCCCTTAGCACCATCCTGGCGTTAAACGCCCAGAATGTATCCATTCTGGCGTTTAACGCCCAAAATGCACCCTTTTTGGGCGTTAAACGCCAACAGGTACTGGCTGGCGTTTAAACCGCCAGTCTGCCTTCTTCACTGGGCATTTTTGAATGCCCAGCTTTTCTGTATAATTCCTCTGCAGTATGTTCTGAATCTTCAATTCTCTGTATTATTGACTTGAAAAGACACAAATTAAAATATTTTGGATTTTTTTTTATAATCAAATCAACAAGAATCAAATAACAATGCATGCAAGACTCCAAACTTAGCAGTTTGTGTACTACTGACACTGTATGAGACACATAAACACTCAAGTCAAAAGAATTCAAGATCAGAGTAAGAAATCATCAAGAATTACTTGAAGATCCTTAAGACACAGAATGAATGCATGCAATTGACACCAAACTTAAGATGAACACTAGACTCAAGCAAGAAATA